>NW_006408520.1:57171895-57200510 GCF_000296735.1 Chrysochloris asiatica
GATTTCTTCCATTTATCCTGTCTATATATAGGTGAGTACCCACTGTACTGCATTCTGGGGAGACTTCTAGAGGAGAGCCTGGGAAGGCCTGGGCTCCAATTTGCTGTGATTCTTTCCCACTTACCAGCAGTGTGTCTTCAACCAGTGCTACCACTGTTTTCTTGCCTGGCAAAGAATTGATAATAATGCTTACCTCATGGAGTTAAGAAATTAAATTTATTACATGAAATAAAGCATGCAAAACACTTACAATGATGCTTATCTTTTAATAAGCTTTAGCTATTTTTATCATATAAAATGAAGGAATTAGTGTTTAATAGAAGGAGCCTAGGACTTGCATGTGAAAAATAGCAAATCAGACTCAGGTGCCAATCTTCACTATTTATATGATTTTAGGTAAGTTAACTTAACCTCTCTGAGCCCTTATTTAATTCATGTTAATATAGGAATAATTATTTCTACCTTTCAGAGTTCTTTGCAAGAACTAGAGATTAGAAAAATAAGATACTAAATTTTGCACCTGATGTGACCAGGATTCATCAAATATTTTAAGTGTATTTTCTTGTCACTTTGACTTCTCTGCCAGTGGGTTCTGATGCAGCATAGTGTTATGGTTAAAAACTATGTCTTGATGCTAGATACACTGTGGTTTAATGCTGGTGCTATAACTTCATTCATCAAATATGCGTATCTATCTGTTGTACGGAGTCCTATGGTGGGTTGTAGGATAAGCTAACCATGGGTGGGTACTTCAAACTCACCAGCCACTCCTTGGAAACCCTATACAGGGTTGCTGTGAATCAGAACCAACTTCATGGCTACTGACAACAACAATCTATTGTATGCCATCACTGTTCCAATCCTGGGGTACAGCAATAAATACCAAGACTTACAAAGATTTGCACCCTCATGAAGCTTTCTTTCTAATTAGGGAAGATAAACAATAAACATAATAAATAAGTAGATTATACAGTATATGGTTGTTGTTAAGTGTCATTGAGTCCTTTCAGATTTATAGTGACCCTGTAGATCAGGGGTCGGGAACATCTGGCCCTATGGCCATATGTTGTTGTTGTTGTTAAGTGCTGTCGAGTCGGTTCCGACCCATAACGACCCTGTACAGGGTTTCTGAGGCTGTAAATCTTTATGGGAGCAGAAAGCCTCATCTTTTTTCTGCTAAATGGCTGGTAGTTTTGTACTGCTGACGTTGAGGCTACCAGCCTGACTTGTATCCACTACACTACCTTATCCATCCTTATCCATCATCTTGTTGTTGTTGTTAAGTGCCGTCGAGTCGATCCCGGCCCATAGCGACCCTGTATAGGGTTGTCCGAAGCTGTAAATCTTTATGGGAGCAGAAAGCCTCATGTTTGTCCCGGGGAACAGCTGGTAATTTCGAACTGCTGCTGACCTTGAGGTTCGCAGCCCGATTCATAACCACTACGCTACCAGAGCGCCTTATCCATCACCTTGTTGTTGTTGTTGTTAAGTGTCATTGAGTCGATTCGGACCCATAGCGACCCTGTATAGGATTTCCAAAGAGCAGCTGGTGAGCTTGAACTGCCGACCTTGCAGTTCAAACGACTTTGTAGTCTGACACATTAACCCACAGAACCACACCAGGACTCCCATCTATCACCTTGTAGTTGTTGTTGTTAAGTGCCGTCGAGTTGGTTCCGACCCATAGCGACACTGTATAGGGTTTCCGAGGAGCAGTTGGTGAGCTTGAACTGCCAACCTTGCAGTTCAAACGGCTTTGCAGTCCGGCGCATTAACCCACAGTACTACTCCATCACCTTTGTTGTTGTTAAGTGCCATCGAGTCGGTTCCGACCCATAGCGACCCTATACAGGGTTTCTGAGGTTGTAAATCTTACGGGAGCAGAAACCCTCATCTTTCTCCCGGGGAGCAGCTGGTAGTTTCGAACTGCTGACCTTACGGTTCACAGCCCGATTCGTAACCACTACGCTACCAGAGGGGTGAGTTAATTAAATGTTTGAGCAAATATAGCAGGCTGAATTTTAAGTTGGTAACTTAACAATAAACAACAACAATTTTGCCAAAAGAACAAATCAATCTGTGTTGGAAGAAGTGTCGCCAGAATGCTCCTTGAGAGCCAGGATGGCCAGACTTTACCTCTCCTACTTCCGTCATATTGTCAGGAGGGAGAAGGATATCATATCTGATAAAGTGGAGAAGAAAAAGAGGAAGACCCCCACCCCACCCCCAAACGAGATGGACTGGCAAAGCGACAGCAGCAATGGGTTCAAATGTAGCAATGATTGTCAGGTTGGTGCAGGACTAGAAAATGTTTCCTTCTGTTGTGAATAGGGTCTCTATGAGTCAGTATCGACACAATGGTACCTAACAACAACAACAACAAGTTTGTATGGCCCATGAATGATGTTATAAATATACAAATTGCCTTTGGCAGAAAAATAGTTCCCACACCTAATGTATATGGTTTCCAAGGCTGAATGAAAGCCTCATCTTTCTCCCACAGAGCAGCTTTTGGGTTGAACCACGGCCTTGTGGTTTTAGCCCAGTGCTTATCCTACAGAGCAACTGCACTTCCATGCAGTATATTGTTGCTAGCAAGTGTCATCAAGTGTATTCCTATTTACAGTGATCCTGCATAGGATTTCCAGGGCTTTAAATCAGTGTGGGAGCAGAAGGCCTCATCTTTCTCCCAAGAAGCAGCTTGTGGGTTCCAGCCACCAACCTAGTGGCTCGAAGTCCAGTGCTCATCGTGTGGAGCCAGGGCTCTCCTAGTACAGTATATTATTGTGGTTGCTGTTAAGTGCCATGGAGTCAACTCAGATTCATAGTGACCCCATATAGGGTTTCCCCAGAGCTGCTGAGGAGTTTGAACCAAACACCTTGTGATTAGCAGTCCAGGGTCTATCCTACAGTGCCACAACATATTGGTGATGGTGGTGTGCCATGGTGTCAATTCCGACTCATAGTAACACCATAGGGCTTCCGAGGCTGTAAATCTTTATGGGAGCAAAAAGCCTCATCTTTCTCCCATGGAACAGCTGGTAGTTTAGAACTGCTGGCCTTGAGGTGAGCAGCTTGACTCATAACCACTATGCTACCAGAGCTCCTTCACAATATATTAGAAGATGCAAACGCTATTTAAAATAAAAAGAAAAGGGCAGGTGAGTTTGAAATTTTGCTTGTTAATTACTCATTATTCTAAAAGCTCATGCAAGTTGCTTAACCTGGATGACCTCCGTTTCTTCATTTGTGAAATAGAGAAAATAACATTATTAAATTCCATTGTATTGCTTTGATGCTTAAATTAATCACTCCATATAAAGATGCTTAAAGCACTGCTTGGCACATAGTAAACACTCAATAGGTATTGGCTATAATTATTATTATCATATTATTATTAATAGGAGTTAGGAAAATGTGGACACTGTAATTATATGGTTTAACTAAAATGTCATCTATCAACTTCATTGTCTTCAGGCCATTCTAATATCTAATTTCCACAGTATAAAAAGCCTGAAAATGTTTACAAGTGAACATTCTTTAGAATTTTGTAACTAATTATAATTTACATAAATCACATAAAAGAAGTACAGGGCTTTAATAAATATTCAGAAACATGTTAAACCATTGTGTAGTTGTTATTTATTTGCATACAAACAATCATGGAACAACTAAGAAGCTAATAATCACAACTCTGTAGATAATAAAAACAATGACAAAATGAATTTCATGATAGCAGGGAAAAATGATTTCCTGCTAACCAGTCTCTGATTTTCTCACCAATGAGAGACTACAAATACTTTATAAAGTGTATCTAATACTATAAATAAAGATTTTACACAAGGGATATTTATGCCATAACACAATTGGACCAGGATTAGTAAGAGAAGAGTTTCCCAAAAGCAAAGCTTTATCCTGTAAGTGTTTATTTACTTTAATTGCCCATCACAATGTAAGATTGGCTGTCAGAAAGACCTAATAAAAATGAATACATAACACCTGGATTGTTATTAAATATTTAGCTTATATAGAAGGAAAAACAAGCAAGTGTGACATACTTTTATGACTTTTCTACTGATTGAGTCCACTGGGCAGTAAAAATGTATCTGGATTACACCCAACCAGCTAAAATGGGACGTTGGTTTTCTAATTGGTTTTCAATGCTTTGGTAGTATATTGCTTTAGTACATAAGTGAGTTAGAAAGATACAGCAAGTGAAGGCAGGAGCCAGCAAGAAGACAGTAGGAAACAAATCCAGGTCTCTAAAGAAACAGTGAAAATAGAGCAGAATCAAGTGACCATCACAGCTACTCAACATGTTAGATAAGTAGAGCTCAGATGTGAAAATTCATAAAAACCTGTCAGGTTCCTTGATCTATGATACTTTAATAATGTTGTAGTGATTGATTTTTGTGCTGTCATGGATTCATAGAAACCCATGTACAATTCATAGCAACCTTATGTACAGCAGAACAAGCAGTAATTATATTTAGTTTACTTTTCCACAATTTATATAGGTATTGATTAAATAGTTGGCACTGTCAAAATATTTGTTACAGAGAATATTTGTTGTTGTTAGGTGACTTGGAGTCAGTTCAGAGTCATAGTAACCCTGTATACAAAACAATCAATGGCTGCCTGGTTCTTTGCCGTCATCCTCACAATCACTGCTATATTTAAATCTGTTGTTCCAGGAACCGTGTTAATGCATCTCCTTTAGGGGCCTATTCTCTTTCACTGACCCTCTGTTTTTTCCAAGCATGAAGTCCTCTTTTCAAGGACTGGTCATTCCTGATAATATGTCCAAGGTATATAAGATGACATCTTGCCATCTGCACTTCTAATAAACATTCTGGTCATACTACTTCCAAGACAAATGTGTTCTTCTGAACATTGTTGTTATTGTTAAGACCATAGTATATTTAATATTCTTCCCCATCACCAAAATTCATTGTGCAACTTTTGCTTTAGTTATAAGGCAATTCAAATACAATGGATTGGATTGTTGTGGTGGTTGTTAGGTGCCATCAAGTTGGAATCAACTCATAGCGACACTATACACAATAGAACAAAACACTGCCCAATCCTGGGCCAACCTCACAATTGTTGCTACGTTTGAGCCCGTTGATGCTGTCACTGTGCCAATCCATCTTGTTAGGGGTCTTCCTCTTTTTTCCCGACCCTCCACTTTACCAAACATGATATATCCTTCGCCAATGACTGGTCCCTCCTGACAATATGTCCTTCAAAATATGAAAGATGAATTCTGGTCATCCTGACTTCCAAAGAGCACTCTGGCTGTACTTCTTCCAACACAGATCTATTTGTGGTTTTGGCAGTCCATGGTAATTTCAGTATTCTCTAACACCATAACTTAAATGCATCAATTCTTCTATGGTCTTCCTTAGTCACTATCCAGTTTTGCATGCATATGAGGTTATTGAAAATACCATGGCTTGGGTCAGGTATACCTTAGTTCTCAAACTGACATCTTAGACACCTCAATTCTAAATGTGGCTCTTTTTTTTAAGCCTTTTAAGACATATATTGCAGCAGATTTGCCAAATGTTTCATGCTGTTTTACTTCTTGACTTACCATACTGCCTTGAATTTAACTGACCCAGCAGATCCCCTCAGAAGTCACTCTTTTTCTAAAGGCATCTTAAGAAGACTAAGACAAATGTATTACTAAGAGAATATGTCTGCAACCATTAACTAATCACAAAAACATGTTCAAACATGCTTTGTTTGGAATAAGCACATGGTTGTATTAACTTGAACCCTCGTAGCAATACTTTCTGATTAACCATCATGTTCTGACAGTTCCTGGAGCCTGCTTTTTGCCAATGCCTTGTTTGGTTTTACAAATTTTTACAACCATAAAGTGAAATGGCTATTTCTATCTAGTTTATCTGGTAAAATGAACCAAAAATATTACTAATAAACTAACTTTTATAATTATGTTGTTTTTGTTAAGTGCTGTCAAGTTGGTTCCGACCAACAGCGACCCTGTATAGAGTTTCTGAAAAGCAGCTAGTGAGCTTGAACCACCAACCTTGCAGTTCACACCACTTTGCAGTCTGGCACACTAACCCACAGTGCCACACCAGGATGGTTTATAACTACAGTGAATATTTTGTTGTTGTTATTTTAAGCAGTGGTTTATAGGATTGTCTTCTATTTTGACGTGTCAGACAAAAACATAATGGCTTAACTAAAAGAGAATATTGGTTTGTGTAAATGAAAAACAAAAAAATAAGAGATACTGGCAGTGAGTGATGATTGACCTAGCTGCCCATAGAATGTTACTGAGAAGTGATTGTTTTTTTCCTCCTCTGTCTTTCTACCTTCTATTTGCTCTCTACCATTTGGTGGGAGTTGGGAATTAATGTTTTCTAGAAGTTTCTACAAATATTCTGAAATTTCTTTCACTACATGGTACAAATTGATTCATTGGCGCTATAGAATAAGCACTGGATCACAAGGCCAGTTTGAACTGCAAGGTTAACATTTCAAACTCACCAGCCGCTCCTTGGAAACTCTATATAGGGTCACTATGAGTCAGAACCTATTCGACGGTGCTTAACAACAACAACATGAGCAGAGGAATATGATATATTGATGTGAAGTCAGGTAGAAGATTGATTCTGTGGGGACTGAGAATAGAAAAACGGTATAATTTCCTAATAAATATCAAATTACTGTAGGAAAAAGAGAATGTAACAGACACTGGGAGGGTAACAACTACAACATTCTCTTCAAGGGCTAAGCCCATAAACCACTTGTTCAGATTGGTATTTTGTATGGTAGCTGTGAGTGATGGTATACTCATAGATTTTTAATAACTCTGAACAAGTGGATTCATAGGCAATACCATGAACTTTTTTTAATGTCATGATGTAGCTCTGTAGGATAAGCGCTAAACCAAAATACTGATTTGAATAGAAAAGTTGGAGGTTCAAATTCACAAGCCACTCTTCAAAAACAAGGTCGCTATGACACTTAACAACAACAAACAACTTGAAGCTTTCCCCTTAATGATTTTTAAGAATATTAATCAGGAGAATTACATAATCAAACTTTATCTTCTTTAGAACTGTCATAGTGTTTCGATACCACACAAACATACACACTTTGATTTTGCTATAGAAATTGTCTTTTAATAGCAAAAGAAAGCAATAACATGAGAGAGAGTCAGTTTATAGAGTATAAAGTAAAATAGGAAGAAAAGATAAAGCATACATTTGTCTTACATGGAATCTAATTTAAAAAAGTAAAACAAAACAAAACCACCAAATTCAACAGAGATAATCCTTGGCTTATTTGGAGAGGAAAACACTGATAAAATAATACAAGTAAAGTGAAAGATGGTTGCAGGTTTTGTTTCTCATGCCTCTGGGCTTCCTACAAGCATTGGTCTTTAACCTTGTGTATCAAAACTGCATTTCCCAGTCATGAAATGTCATTGCCTTTTGGGAATATCCCTTCAGTCTCTACAAAATATCTGAGAATAAATAACAAAATGTATACTGGAAAAAATAAAATAAAACACTGATGATCTACTAAAGTAAAAGAATGTCTCAAGCAGAAGGGACATAGAGAACCAAAGGTTCTGCTTCTATTAACTCTGTGCTTCCTTAAAACCACCCCTCAACTGTAACTAACATTAACTCTAATGTTAGTTAACTCTAACTTGACTAAAGCACTCATTAGATCCAACCAAACCTAAACCCATTGCCATTAAGTAGATTTCTACTCACAACAACCCTATAAGACAGGACAGAACTGCCCCATAGACTTTCCAAAGTTCATAATCTTCATAAAAGCAGACTGTCACATCTTTCTCCCCCAGAGTAGTTGGTGTTTTTGAACCTCCAATCTACCTGTTAGTAGTCGAGCTCTTAAGCACTGTGCCACCAAGGTTCAACTCAGTGGCAGTGATGGTGGTGGCAGTGTGCCGTGGAGTCCGTTCCGACTCATATCGACTATGTATAGGGTTTCTGAGGCTGTAAATCTTTACAGGAGCAGAAAGCCTTATCTTTCTCCCACAGAACCGCTGATAATTTTGAACTTCTGACCTTGAGATTAGCAGCCTGACTTGTAACCACTACGCTACCAGAGTTCCTTCAAATTCAGTAGAGGTGTCTAAGTAAAAGGTGAAGGATGAAGTCTGGCAAAGCAGGGAGAGTAGCAAGCAGCCAGCCATGCTACAGGCATAAACAGTGTTATTAGAAGGCAAGACTCCTGGACTCCAAGGAGGCTCAAGAGTCAGGAAATGTTAACTTGCCTTCAGCACTCTGACAGCCTCAAGGGAGACAATTAACAGCAATGTCACCAAAAGCAAACCTCAGTCTTTGACCAGTCCCTGTGAAAGGTGAAAAATAGCTTTTCATACACACTTGTCAAGGAACCTGCTGAAGAAAAGCATCTGCCAAATGTTCTGTCCTAAAGATGGGTTTCCAGTGAAAGTCAACAAAATTTGCAGCTAAAAACATATATAAAAACAGCTTTTAAAATATCTGCCAATTGCATTATATTGCCAATATTAAGTATAATGATTAAGTGGGATTGCCAATTTTGTTGTTCTTGTGTGATTTTGATGTGTGGTTTTTTGTTTGTTTTGGGTTTTGTTGCGTTTCTTTTTTTCACAGTTTAAAACTATGCAGGTTAAGCACAGATTTAATATATGGGAAGTTCACCAATAGCTTTGTGCAAACAAAAAAAAACAAAAACATGTAGGGGCCATAGTTGACTTCCCCTAGCTTCTCAAGGGAGAAAAGAGAATCAAACTTAAAATCAGCTCAACGCTGATTCCGATGAAGCGAGATGAGACATGCTTCCATCCTACAACATTCTTTAACCCTGTTCTAACACCAACCATCCATCCCACAGCACTCTCTGCTTCACAACTAGATTTGATAACCCATTGCAATGGCCACACAGAACTCATAACAATAGTCACGATTATGGGGTTTATTAGGGAAGTGAATGGGGTACTTTTCAGGATCAAAAAAAGCTCTGGTTATAACAGTTCTCGGATCAGGAACACCTCTTGTCTGCCATACTGCAGGCACGCCTCACTCTTGTTTTCATTTTCTCAGCCCTGTGGTCCCTTGGCCTCTGCCTAGCTCTTGAATGTGTTACAAAATTCTTTCAGCAAATCTGTGAATGCCCAAAGGGCACATTACGTGAGCCAGTCTCCTTCTTGTACTCCATAGGCAGAAGCTGTTCTCTCTCTCCATGCCACCGTGCCACTCATGTTCTTCCTTCTCGATGGTCTTGGGGTCTTCATCTCTGCTTTTGAGACGGCTCCTTTCAAGCTTAGCTGGAAGGTGAAACTAATGGGCTCATGTTTGGGCAATATTTTTTGCAAATGTTCTGGCTATTCATAAAGTTTTAAGTGGCTTACAATTTAGAAGTAGTTTGCCTCCCTTCTTCCTTGTCTGTCTTAGTCTACAAACACAACTGAAACCTGTCCACCAGGGGTGACCCTGCTGGTATATAAAATACCAATAGCCTGACTTCCAGCATCACAACAAAATGCAGGCCACCGCAGTAAGACAGTGGAGTTGTGGCCCAACCTATATATTACTTGTTATTTTCTGGATAACCCAAGGTCCCAGGGCAAGCGAAGACATTCTCATAATGCATACAGTTCCACAATCTTAGAGGTCAAAGGCAAAACCTCTTGTTGTGCAAAGTTAAATTATTTGCTAAATTATAAATAGCTGTATCTGCTGTTTTTGTGGGCTTTTTAAAATTTGACCTACTTAGCAAAAATAATAATTGAATAGTAGAATGTAAAAATGTGATTCAATAATTGACTCTATAATCAAAGGCCATACTTCCTTTTTTTTTGTCATTCAGTTGTTAATCAAACAACTATTATATTCTCTAGATATATCAGATTGATATAAAAAAGAATTCTTAAAGACTACTTTTATATAAAACATGACACACAACAAGGGTGCTTAATTTTTTTTTTTTTTAAAGATGTATTTCAGAAATAATTAGGAAAGATCAGAATACCCTCTTACTATAATCTTGGAGACACACTCTTAAAGGAGAAGTGGAGTTTACAAACACCAAAAGGATATTATAATGATACAATTCTAAGAGAAATCTTTTAAATTCAAAGTCCAAATATTTGAACAAGTGAACATGAATGAAATAAAAGTATTTGAAGACATAGCTGTCTCTACAGAAAAACATGTTAGGGATAAAATATAATACTAAATATTAGAGTATGAATTAAATAAATTAGATGATACAAAATTCTTAACAGAGAAAAGGGGAGATATAAATGGTTAATATCATCCCCCTTGACGTTGTTGATGAGTGCCATTGAGTCAGTTCTGACTTGAAGCAACCCTGTATAGGGTTTCCAAAGAACAGCTGATGGGTTTGAACCATGGATCTTGCAGTTAGTAGTGCATCCTACAGCATCATACCAGGACTCAGGTCCCTGTGATCATACCTAGCTTTTTAAATTTAAAATCAGGATTTGTTTTCCTAACTCAGTGAAGAATAAAAAAGATGCCTTTAGGAATATCTCATTCTCTAAATTTCTTTTGCTGCTTCTAGTTGTTGTTGTTAAGTGCCGTCGAGTCGATTCTGACCCATAGTGACCCTATACAGGGTTTCCGAGGAGCAGCTGGTGAGCTTGAACTGCCGACCTTGCAGTTTAAATGGCTTTGCAGTCTGGCGCCACACCAGGAAGCAGAGAATACGAGAAATATATTAACTTGTATTTTAATGACTATGCAAAGGCATTTGATCATGTGGGCAATAACAACCTGTGAAGAATGGGTATTCAGAACACATAATTGTGCTCACTAGAGTCCTGGTGTTGTGCTGAGAGTTAATGCGCTGGACTGTAAAGTCGATTTGAACCACAAAGTTGGCAGGTCAAGCTCACCAGCCACTCATCTGAAACCCACAGGGTTGCGATGAGTTGGAATTGACTCAAAGCCACTTAACAACAACAACAAGATACCTGTGTATAGAGCAATAGGTAGACATTCAAGCAGAACAAGGGCATACTTACTGGCTTAAAATCAGCCAAGTGTGTGCCAAGGTTGTATCCATTCACCATACTTAGTCAATCTTTATTCTGAAAAACAAAATAAACAAGCAAACAAACAAAAATACAAGAAGTTGGATTCTATGAAGAATGTGCCATCAGTATTGGAGGACTACTCACTGACAACATGTGTTACATAAATGACACAACTTTGCTTGCTGGAAGCAGAGGATCTGAAATGCTTACTGATGAAGATCAAAGACTACAGCCTTCAGTATGGATTGTACCTCAATGAAAAGAAGACAAGAATCCTCACAACTGGACTAATAAAAAACATTATTATAAATGGAGAAAAGGTCGAAGTTGTCAAAGCCTTCATTTTCTTTGAATCCACAATCAACATTTATGAAAGCAACAATCAAGAAATCAAATGATATTTTGCATTAGATAAATCTGTGACAAAAGACCTCTTTAGAGTGTTAAAGAACAAGGAGGTCACTTTAAGGACTAAAGTGCACCTGACCCAAGCCTTGGCGTTATCTATCAGTCACCTCATAAGCATGTGAAAGTTGGACAATGAATAGGGAAGACATCAGAGGATTAAGTTCATTTGAATTATGGTGCTAGTGAAGAATAGTGGAAGTACCATGAACTGCCAGAAAAACAAGCAAATCTGTATCGGACAAAATACATGCAGAGTGCTTCTTAGAAGCTAGCATGGCTAGACTTCATCTCTTGTACTTTGCACATGTGCTCAAGAGCGACCCATTCCTAGAGAAGGACATCATGTGCAGGAGTGAGGGATAAAAAGGAAGTTCCACAGTAAAATGTATTGACAGTGACAGCAGTAATGTATCTAAATGTAACAACAATTGTGAGGATCATACAATATGGGGAACTGTTTCATTCATTCTGTTGTATGGGGGGTTACTATGAGTAGAAGAAACCAACTCAACAGCACCTCACAATAACAACAAAGTTTTAAAATAACATTGCACTTAAATTCACTAGAGTTTGGCCTTTGTTATTGTGTGTTTAACTCGTATGATTTTTAAGAAATATTTTACATTGGAAATATCAGAAAGAGTATTTTTTCATATCTAAGAGTAAAAATTACAATGCTATTTTACATTGCAATGTTGCACCGTAGCATATAGAAGTACCAAATATATTCTGCTCTTGTGCAAAAATGAATGAAACTATACCTCCCATGACACTCACTACTGAGTTCAATAACCCATTGTAATGGCCAGACAAAACTCAGGAAACATACTCAGTTATGGGGTTTATTAGGTTAACAAGTTACAAGTCAAGAAAATGCCCATGATACAGTTATTTTAGTCAGGATAGCTTCTCTTCAGCCATACCCATAGGCAGACCTCTCTTTCCCTGGGGTAATGTTAACAAAGCTCTTTTGGTTGCTGACAAATGCCCTCAGGATATATCACTCCACCACAAACTTTAGGTTGAATTCACTTAGCTCTAGTTCCAGGTGTGCCCCTGGAGGCCTCCTTCCCAATGTCATTCACATCTACTTGCTGTGTGGGCTGGAATGCCCACTGCTCTGTATTGTTCTCTGGTTTTGGTTAAGCTGCTGCTGTACCACTACTACACTGCTGGTGTCACAGCTTTCTGCCCCTGGGCTGAGGAGGTTCAATGCACAGCCATCTTGGGGTCCCAAGGATGTGCTCCACTCCTAGCTCTTCTTTGATGGTAGTAAGAACCCTCAGCCCTGCTTCTGAGGTGGTTCATTTTATACTCACACTAGAGTTTCATGTTTCTACAATTACAATTAACTTTGCTAACATTCACAGCTGAATCATGTCATCCTATAAGTATCTTCTCCCACATTTTCTTTCCTAGATCCAGCAGAAAAGAAATATTGTTTGATGGGCGTTACATACTATGGCTAGAAAAGACATTAGATTATTCACTACATTACACCTTGTCACAAAACTTCCAGATTGATATGTCTAATTTGCTATACATATTTCCTTTTTATTTTGAAGTTTGTTTGCTAACACTGTCTTGAAATATTTATCAAATTTCCTTTTTATTTCTTTGAAG
The DNA here is from genome assembly GCF_000296735.1 of Chrysochloris asiatica. Taxonomy (NCBI): domain Eukaryota; kingdom Metazoa; phylum Chordata; class Mammalia; order Afrosoricida; family Chrysochloridae; genus Chrysochloris; species Chrysochloris asiatica. The sequence continues at coordinate 57,184,986 of NW_006408520.1, forward strand.
AAAAGATTACTCACTCAATGAGTTTCAAAGTACATCTCTGAAATACACAATAGTCATCTATAGAGAGTGGTATACTTTCATTTTTAAAAATAATACATTATTCAATCACCCAGAAAAGTGCAGAGGATAATATACTACATGCATCGATAAAGTTTAACAAATGGAAAATTTGCTTCTAACTTGTTTTTAATGATTGAATTGAAGTACTCTTTGTCCTATTTCTCCATTCTGAATTTAGGATATATCTTTCCCAACTATGTTTATAAGTGCCCACAAAAAATATATAGTTTTTAAACTTTTATATATCCTTTTTCCCTGTCTCACTTGGTATGTATTAAATTGTAATGCTTCTTTTCTCTTTTTTATTATACATTGTACCTGAATTTCCATTTTTTAGATGGTTTCCCTTATGGATTTTAACATGCATGTTGTTGTTATTAAGTGTCATCCACACACAGTTACCCTGTATAGCATTTCCAAGGAGTGACTGGTAGGTTTGAATCACCAACCTTGTGGTTAGCAGTACAGATTTATCCTACAGTGTCTGTCACACAGGACTCCAACATGAATGGTGGTGGTGGTGGTGGTAGTGTGCTGTGGAGTTGGTTCCCTCTCCTTGCGATCCTGCACAGGGTTTCCGAGACTTTAAACCTTTGCGGGAGCAGAAAGCCTCATCTTTCTCCTGCGAAACACCTTGTAGTTTTGAACTGCTGACCTTGAGGTTAGCAGCCCAACTATGCTACCAGAGCTCCTTCTGACATGTTTGTATGTTGTTGTTGTTATGTGCTGTGGAGTCGATTCTGACTTATAGCGAACCTGTACAGGGTTTCCGAGGCTGTAAATCTTTACGATAGCAGAAAGCCTCATCTTTCTCCCGCGGAACAGCTGGTAGTTTAGAACTGCTGACACTGAGGTTAGCAGCCTGATTTGTAACCTCTACACTATCTGACATGTATAGTTAACTATAAAATTGTCTAACAAAGTTTGAATACACTTAGAAACTTTTCCCCAAGCAAGCCAGAAACTTAGTATGGTTCATATATTCAGTAAACATGCTTTAGGTTCATCCTTCCTTGTTCTGTTATAAATTTTTATATTGCTGTTTAATTTAACACAACATGCACACACACAAATACTAGTTTTATTATGTCTTCTTTCTTTATTCAACAGTTAATTAATTTTACCAAAATGCACTGCTTTCTTTGTTCATCCTTGTTTTGTTTGTTTTTCTGTTATCTTTCCCCCTGTATTCTTTTCTTTTTTATCAAAACACTTTTTTTTTTTTTTTTTTTTTTTTTTTTTTTTTTTTTTTTGCTTTTTGGACAAATCCTGGACTGGTAGCATCAGTGAAAGTCTGTGGGTGGCAAACATTTTACTCAAGTATGTCTGAAAACTTGGTCAGGACATTTGAAAGACAATTGTGCTAACTGCAAGGGTGGAATTGTCAAAGACACTGTTACACATCATGTATTTTACCCAGTACCAAACTTTATTAGTGATTCAAAAAATATAGGCAAGCACCACTCAAGCAAAGCATTAATTTCCTGAAGAAACTCAGAACTGACATATCAGATTCAACTTCCAAAAAATGTTCTTTTATTTGCTTTAGAATGTGTTTTAGTTTCAGATAAACAGAATAGTGTTCAGCAATATATGCACGAACATTGTTCACAAAAGAAGTCATTAGAGATTTGGAGCTTTTTTTTAATATACTGTGATAATTGCAGAGATAGGGGTATGTCTAGATGACTACCCCCATTCTAAATATGCCATGCCCCATTAATCCATAAGATCCAGATTCATTTAAAATAAGCAATCTAGTTACTCCAGGTATATCCTTCTAAAATTTTTCTAGATAAAAACTCACTATCTATAGTAAATACTATTATCATACTTCAAAGAGGTCTGTTTAAGGTCATCACATATTTATAAGGAAGTATGCTGAAGCATTCATTTCCTCTACATATCTCCAGTAGAGAAGGAATGAGGAACAAGTCTGGTGTTAAACCTTTCCCTCTGAATTGCTGTATAGATGTGGAACTCTGGGTTGAAAGTGTTTTTAGTGCTCCCCTTAGTACTTTGAAGTTCTCCTTTCATTACCTCCTGCCATTCACTAGCTAGCTGCTAATCAGAAATTTGTTGTCAATCCTTTGTCCTTCCTTTGTAGGTAATCTTTACTTTATTTCTGTTAGTTTTAAAAATATATTTTGAAGGCTCATTATAATTTTATAATGCATCTTGCTGTTGTTGTTATGTGCCTTGGAGTTGATTCTGACTCATAGCGACTCTGCATAAGGTTTCCGAGGCTGGAAATCTTTATGGGAGCAGAAAGCCTCGTTTTTCTCCTGTGGAGCAGCTGGTAGTTTCAAACTGCTGACAGTGAGATTAGCAGCCCAATTCATATGGTATTTAATTTCACTTTCCCTGTTTGGTATTCAGTGTATTCTTTCCATCTTGGTACTCATGTTGTTGTTGTTGAAAAGTGCCATTGATTTGGTAACAACCCATAGCGACCCTGTATAGGGTTTCTGAGGAGCAGCTGGTGGGTTTAAACCACCGACTATGCAGTTCAAACTGACCTTGCAGTCCAATGTATTATCCTGCAGTGCAACACCAGGGCTCCTACAATTATTTAATTCTATAGAAGTTTCATCTGTTTTCTTTTCAAGTATTGCTTTCCCTGTTTTCTTATGCTGAAGTTCATTAGTCAATATTATTCACTTTCTCTAATTGATATTGGTAAGATGGAGGGTCAGAGAAACAGAGGAAAATCCCCAACAAGATGGATCAGCCAGGTGGCATCATTGATGGCGTCAAGTGTGGCAGCAGTAGTGAGGTTGGCCCAGGATCGGACATTGTTTTGTTCTGCTGTGCATGGGGTCACTATGAGTTGGTTTTGACCCGATGGCACCTTACAACAACAACAACAACAACAGCAGCAGCAGCAACAACAACTAATTGATATATTTTCCTTCTCACTATTTATATAATTGCTTTTACTAAACCCTAGGGGTGCACTTGAATCAGTCCAAGGTGTTTTCAGTAGACTTGTGTGCATTTAAAAGCTGAACAGTGTATGAGGAGGAATGATGAGAGATTGATGCCTTTGGACCATAGTGTTGGCAAGGAATGTTGATTATGCCATGGCCTGAATGGCACTTAACAACAACAATGACAAAGCCAGAGGAGCAAATGGATCTACATGGGAACGGTGCAGTCAGAGTGCTTCTGGGAGATGAAGGTAGCAGGACATTGTCTAGCATGTTTTGGGCATGTTGTGGGGCAGTACCTGGAAGGTATATCATGTTTTATGAAATACAGCGTGAAAGAGGGGAGTGGGACCCTCAGCAAGATGGATTGACACAGTGACAGCAACAATGGGCTCTAACATAACAATTATTGTGAGGATGATGTAAGACCTGACAGTGTTTCATTCTGTTGTGCGTAGGGTTGCTATGAGTCCAAACCATCGTAAAGGCACCTAACAACAAAGACGGATTTCAAAGTAAAAAAAGTCAGAGACTTTGTATTTTATCTAATCCTAATTGTTTAATTATAAATTTTCTGTAAGCTTTGGTTCTGTTGAAAACAAAATTGAAGGAAGAATTTTAGTATGAGGGAACAGTGGGTGATAAGACAGATTATGATATCTGCAGAGAATAGAAGTTTGCCCAAAAAGTCTAGAAAATAGAATAGGTAAAAGAGAACAGTAAGTGATAATGTAAGAAAGATAGATGAGTTCCACATCCCCAAGGAATGCAAGGCTGAGAAGGATTACTAGGGCATTGTTCTGCTGGGATTGGAAAACTATTACAGTGCTGGTTCTTAGACTGTCAACAACACATCCTAGTGATATAGCAGAGCTGTGTTTATTTATTTTCTCAGTAACTGAAAACACTACCTCAACAGTAATATCTTAAAGGGAGAAGACAAGGTCAAATTGTATTGATAATTACATGTTTTAAGGCAGGTTTTACAATGTGGGGACTTGGTTTGGACTGGATAAGGATCACAGGATAATAATTGTAGTTTAAGGTTGGTGGACACAGCAAGGAAAGGATGAAGAGGATTTTTTTTTTTTTAAGTTTTTATTGTGAATTATGTGAGTTTACATGGGAGAACATCAGTTTTACATTCATCCTATGGTATTTTGTTTCATTGCAATGATTACAATCCCTTCCATGCATCATCAAACAACCAAAGGATACAACCCACAGGCCTGCCCCGTCTTCCTCCCGCTTCCCCCCGACCCCACCCCTGGCCATCAGCACACAGCCCTTCACCCTCCCAGAGTCCAGCAGAGTCCATTTTCCCCAGCCGTTCCATCTGTCCACATCATCATCTCTGCCTCCATTTCTGGCATCACTGTGAAAAGGATCTTGAAGTAAGGGAGTCAAGTCTTAGGGTATAAACTGTCTGATTGCCTTTCTGAAAGCCCCTCCTAATTAACAATAAAAGTATTGCCTGGGCAGGAGACTCCTGGAATAGTTAAATCATGCCAATAAAAACAAAGGACTAATGTTGTTAAATGCCTTTGAGTACATTTCAATTCATAGAGACCCTGTATAGGGTTTCTGAAGAGTGGCTGGTGAGTTTGAACTGCCAGTCTTGCAGTCCAGTACTTGTCCTACAGCGTCACACTAGAACACCAATGGAATAATAAAGTCACATTAATATCGAGAGCAGTCTATTTAGGGATAGATGGTTTCACTTTTCAGTTGTTGTTGTTGTTGTTGTTCTTAAATGCCATCAAGTCAGTTCTGACCCATAACGACCCTGTATAGGGTTTCTGAGAAGCAGCTGGTGAGTTTGAACCCCCGACCTTGCTGTTCAAACCAACTTTTCAGTCCCACACATTAACCCAATGGTGCAATATCAGTTCTCAGAGTCATGGGATAGTCTAAAACAGGGATATAACTTGAAAGTTGTGTCTTACAACTTAGTGTGGCACTGCAGGTTAATGTGCTGCAATGTCAACGGTTCAAGTTCACCAGTGGCTCCTTGGGAACCCTATACAAGGTCGCTATGAGTCAGAATAGACTTGATGGCACTTAACAACAACAACAGCAGCTATAGGTAAGTACTGGACTAAAAGAACGGTGTAAACAGCAATGCCAGAGAGTCAAACTCACCAGCCACTCCTTGGAAACCCTATACAGGGTCACTATGAGTCAGAAACAACTCAATGGCACTTACCAACAATAACAAGATTTTATGAATTTAATGGAAAGATATGTAAGAAATAGTTGTTGTTGTTAAGTGCAGAGTCAGTGCTGACCCATAACAACCCTGTATAAGGTTTCAGAGGAGCAGCTGGTAAGAAGATAGCATTAATTAGGGTTTTTGTTGTTATTGTTTGTAAATTTTTGGCAGTAACAAATACTAAATGTGTCTGAATGTAAAAAACATAATAAAGAAATAAAATGTAAATTAAAGAAAAAGTGTAAACAGTTGGGCAGTTTGTTAACCATGGGATGGGCATATTAGGGCTTCTTGAGTGATAAGATCTAAAAAGACTTTATTATTTTATTTAAAAACAAATTTACATTTCAACATTTTCACTTTTAATTTTTCTGTTTTATTGTTGAGCAATCTTAGCAAAATTCTGTTGTTGTTCAGTTCCATCGAGTCAGTTCCGAACTGATGGTGACCCTGTATAGGATTTCCAAGCAGCGGCCGGGGGTTTTGGACTTCTGATCTTGCTGTTAGCACGCCAGTGTTTATTCTACCATGCCACAGGACCAACTGTGCTTTAATGCATTAATTGAATTTCACCAGCTAGAGATAAACACACACAAACTTTTTAATATGTTTGGAAATTAAAATGCTTGTTTCTCCTCTGATATATCCTTCTTTAGATAAAGATTTTATGATCTCAGCTATTTGCTCAATAGTTCATCAGTTGTCATTTTCCCTCTGTCCTGCCCTGTCTCCAGTTGTATTAAGCATGTTTCAGACAGGTATCAGCTGGGCCTACAATAATGTAAACGCTTCTGATGGAAGCAGTTTCCTCCCCTTGAGAATTCTAATTCAGTTTATTGCATTTCATTTGCAGCCCCATATTTTCCTGCAGATACTTAATTCAACTGGTGAATTTTCTCTTCTCAGAAAGTTAAACATCTGTTAATGAAAAATGACCAGAAGTAAAGCACTTACTAGAATTTAATTACAGAGCAAATTATGTTTTTTAATAGTTACAATGTGATCTTGCTTACTAAAAGTGATACACTCTCTTTTTACAAATCTTCAACTTTATCCCTATGCAACAACCAAATTATCTTAATGGGTGTCCAAGTGACAAATTAGATGAATGCTTTCCCTCGAGTCATTTTCTGATAAAGACACATCGTTTAGTTGCAAGATGACAAACTATGTGTTCAAAGTGACAAATCATTTAATTAAAATTTACAAGCGGTTAAATACTGTTTGACCCAAATAGAGGCTGTTATCATGAATCAATTTCAGAGGAGGAACAAGCTTTTCAGAAAAATCAATCCCAAATAACCATAGTACTTTGGACATATTATACCATCTGTTTTCAGTGCTTGTGAATATCTTTTTAGATTCACATCGGTTTTTCCTTAGTTTGAAAAGAATTTCAAACTAGTTGAAAAGAATTTAAGAGTTTTACTTAGTACTTAAGCTCTATTCAGTTTCATGAATATTTAATATCACGTTCAATGTTCAAACAAAATGCTCTTCTATCTTAAGAGAAAATAGCTAAAATTTTGATGAGTTATAGTTTTCTATTGCATATACAGGCCAATGAAAATTGCAATCATCTTTCATGAAAAGGCTGGGTAGTTTTTATTGTTTGAGAATAAGGGTGGCCATTGCATTTACTTACTAATACAGTAAATGTAAAATTGTAGGAGTAACATGCTTTATTATTTATGCTGCCAGCCACATAATGTGAGGGTAGATTCATAAAAAATATAAATTAAAGAAATTTCACATGCCAGCAGGCTGTCTATCTGTTTTATGGCTCTGACATAGCAGGTGCCCTTCTATTTTAGCTGTGTCCTGTAATGAAGTACATATTTAAGTAATATTGAAATTCAGGTAAAAATATGATGCATATAAAACAAGATAGTTCTTTTCTCTGTAAAGATGCTGTACTTTACAAGCTCCATCATTAGTAGTTAATGACTTGGGATTCTTTTAATCAATTCTTCTGTTTTTTTGCTCATCTCTTTCATGCCAAGGTTGATACGGTCATAAGAAATATGTTTGCTTGCTTTGGTGGTAAAACTTTTAGCACTGATGGAGTTATCAGACTTTGAAGACTTACCTATGAATAAGGAAATTCACTAACAGTCAGGGTTAGACATACCTCATTGTACCACTGCCTAAACTAACATAAATAAATATGAACATCAAAGAAATAATCCATATGGATTTAATCATGTCTCCTCAAAATATGTATTGAAATCCTGAACCCTTTGTCTGTGAATGTGATTCTGTTTGGAAATCTAGATTTTCTTTGTTATGTTAAGTTAGAGTAGTGTGGATTCTGTTGAATCAAAGCGAAGTTTTATTGAAGGCAAAACATAGCTTAAAATAGGGCCTGGTATGGTGCTGTAAGATAAGCGCTTGACCTCAAGGTCGGTTTGAACAACAAGGTCAGCAATTCAGACTCACCAGCCGCCCCATTGAAACCCTATACAGGATCGCTATGAGTTGAAACGGACTGGACAGCTCTTAACAAAAATCGGAGTCCACATTGTGAACTGTGTTTTCTGAGGAATTTACAGGGTGTGGCACTGTAGGATAAGCACTGCACCGAAAGGTCTGTTTGAACCAAAAGGTTGGCGGTTCAAACTCTCCAGTCACTCCTTGGAAATAAAACCTTGTAAGGAGCTCTGGTAGCGTAGTGGTTACGAATCAGGCTGCGAACCTCAATGGTCAGCAGTTCGAAACTACCAGGCGCTCCTCGGGGGAAAGATGAGGCTTTCTGCTCCCGTAAAGATTTACAGCCTCGGAAACCCTGTACGGGGTCGCTATGGGTCGGAACCGACTCTACGGCACTTAACAACAAAAACAGGGTCGCTATGATTTGGAACCAACTCTGACAATAAAATATTCTGATTGGCTCACAAGTAATTTGTAAAAGTCAAAGGAATGTTAACAGAAGTGGAGGCTTTCCAGTTATTGGTGAACGCAATAAATGTGAGTTTATGTGAGTGATTGTTGTTGTTGTTCAGTGCCGTCGACCGTCGAGTCGGTTCCGACCCATAGCGGTCCCGACCCATAGCGGCCCTGAACAGGGTTTCCGAGGCTGTGAATCTTTACGGGAGCAGAAAGCCTCATCGTTCTCCTGCGGAACAGCTGGTAGTTTCGAACTGCTGACCTTGAGGTTCACAGCCCGATTCGTAACCATTACGCTACCAGAGCTCCTTAATATGAGTGATTAAGGGTACATAAATGCAAGCATTCATGCTTTCCAGAAGATTACAGTATGGTCACAAGACAATCATAGCAATATGCTCTTCTGGGAACTTGCTATTAAAGCTGCTATCTCAAATATTCCTAAGCGTACATTGTAAAGGAAATATTTTAACAATACAGTGTGTAAAGACCCTCTGGAATAATTGTCCACATCCTGCATCTGCTTGACCACAGAGGAAAGACCCTCTGGGAACAGTCTGTGGATATCCTGCATCTGCTTGACCATTAAGAAAAGTATTTCCTTTGCTATCTTTATTGTTGTTTTTGTTAAATGTCGTTGAGTCAGTTCCAACTCATAGTGACCTTGTAGAGGGTTTCCTAGGAGCTGCAGGTGAGTTTGAACCACCGACCTTGCAGTTCAAACTGACCTTGGGGTCGAGTGCTTATCTTATGGTGCCACACCAGAACAAACTAAAATTGATTCTCTCACTATTGTTGTTGTTGTTTTTAAATACTGTCAACTTGTTTCCGACACATAGAGACCCTGTATAGGGTTTCCAAGGAGCAGCTGGTGAACTTGAACCACCAACCTTGTGGTTCAAACGACTTTACAGTCCAACGCATTAGCCCATAGAACCACACCAGGACTCCCTCTCACAGTTTAAGAGGCTTAAAATCCTAATTTAAGGCACCAGCTTTAGGGAAGACCGGCTCTCTTTCTGGCTCTGGGAAAGGTCCTTGTGTGGGCCCAATGCCCCTTACAGATCTACATGTGGCTTCACATCAATCTTCCCCTGTGTCTAAGATGGTCTCAGTACAGGGCTCCCAGGTCCAAAGGATGTGCTCCACTCCTAACTCCTAACTTTTCTTTCTTGATAGTAGCAGGTCACTCTATCTATACTTGACATTCTATCAGTATCTTCTCCCACATTCTCTTATCTAGACCCAGAAGGGCAGAAACAGTGTTCAAAATAGATTGAATCAAGTTACAATCAAAGGAGCTCTGGTAGAGTAGTGGTTACGAATCAGGCTGTGAACCACAAGGTCAGCAGTTCGAAACTACCAGCTGTTCCGCAGGAGAAAGGTAAGACTTTCTGCTCCCGTAAAGATTTACAGCCTCGGAAACCCTGTACATGGTCACTATGAGTTGGAACCGACTCCATGGCACATAACAACAACAACAACAACTATCTAATCTAGATAGCGTCTTTTTAATCCCCAGAATGTATCATTACTCCTCCAATTTCCTCCCTGTGTCCCCCAATTCCATTCTTACTTCTTTCTTAACCCTTCCTGCCTTCTGAACTTTTTCCTTGGACAAATGCTGCCTTTTAAAAATCTTAATTGGTTGATTTTCTTAAGACTAGTGTAACTGTTCATCTTATAGAACTTTTCATCTCAATTGACTGAAAATTGAGCCACTGAGATGAGTTCAGGGCTAGACCTAAGTAACTAAGGGCTATAACCTCAGAGGTTCCACCAGTCTCTGTCTAAAGAGTAAGCCTGGTCATATTGATGATTTTGAATTTTGTTCCACATTTTTCCTCCCTCACAATCTACGGCCTTCTAATGTGATCCCTGTCAGAGTGGTCAGTAGGGTAGCTGGGCACCATCTAGTTCTTCTGGTATCAGGCTTTTAGAGCTGAGGTTTGAATGATCTATTAGTCCACAGGACAAAGCATCCATGTGTCTTTGATTTTCTTTGCACACAATCACCTCTGAGTGATCAGAGCTGAATAGACATAGAGTCAGACATAGGGAGATGACAGATGCCATGTGAGGATCTATCGATGGGCCATGATTGATATTAGCTACTAGGAACTGAAATACAAAAAGAAGAACCTTACCCAAGAGTCATATCTTGTATTTGGGCTTCTAACCACCTGAAATGTGAGAAAACGAAGTTCTGTTTTATAAAGTCATCCATGTGTGGTATTTCTTGTATGATATGATTGTTCTTGTTAAATAAACTCGAGTCAGCTCCAACTGATAATGACCCTGTATAGGGTTTCTGAGGAACAGCTGGTGTGTTTGAACTGCTGATCTGTGATTCAAAGTCCTGTACTGATCCTACAGCACTACATCAAGAGTCCGTATGACATGATTAGGTGATGAAATAATTAGTGTGTGTATATGTATATACCCACCAAATATTCCTTGGAGACCCTATAAAGAGTTGCTGTGAGTTGGAACCTACTAAATGGTACTTAACAAAAGCAAGCATATATATTGTTGTTGTTGTTAAGTGCCATTGAGTCCATTCCAACTCATAGCAACCCTGTATAGGGTTCAAGGGAGCAGCTGATAAGTTTGAACCTCTGACCTTATGGTTCAAACTGACATTTCGGTCTACTGCTTTATCCTACAGCACCAAACCGGGACTCCATATGATAAATGACCTTTAAAAAGTCTGTGGAAAAACTTATTATCCTTTCATTCCATTTTTTTTTCCCATGAAATTTTGAAGCCCCTTCATATATAAACATATAATTTCTTCCTCTAAAATCATTACATCTGGTTATAGGGACATGGAAAATATTATTGTTTGATCATTTTATATTGGTATATTATTTTTGTTTATGTAGAAACTGGACTTCTGATGTGGCACTGTAGGATAAGCACTAGACTGCAAACCAAGTGGTTGGTAATTCAAACCCACCAACTGCTCCTCAGAAACCTTGTAGAGGGTCACTGTGAGTCAAAACTGACCTGACAACTCTTAACAACAATAGAGAAATGATTTCATTCTCTTGGAACAAGAAACTTAACTTTTTCACTACTAGATATATTACGAGAAGTGATCATTAAACATGCTGAGAAGTTGAGTGTTTTCACTTGAATGTATTAACAATTTATTATTTACAATGTGCTATATGTCTCCGCTTAAAATATATGAAGCTGGATGAATTCTGCTTGATTTATGAGTACAATTATCAACAGTTACCTCCAAATTTGTAAAATTAATGCGCTATATGTAAGTCAAGAGCTTCTTTGTAATGTCAGATATCAGCTGAACAGATACTTATAAATTTGACAAGCAACTTTTTCAAATAGAAGAATATTTTATTAAAGGTCAAAGTATAGTATGCTTCATCCTCTGTGAAAATTACAACCGCTAATTATATTTAGTAGTCATAAATAATTGTCACAATGCATATGAGAAAAATTCTAGCAAATTAAAATAATCAGTTACTAGTAAAAGTTTTCTCATTAAACACTGCTTATTTTCTAAAATATAACACTGAAAAATTAAGAAATCTTTTTGCATACTGCTACCAAAATAATGAATTTTGACTCTGAAATACAAGCACAAATGACATAAAAAGTATTATGCCAATTATATAATTTTCTGAGCATTTTTATTACCTTGTTTTCCATTCTAACACCATGACAATTACTTTAGCAAACTAACACACTTCAGGCATATTTCACTCACACCATAAACACCTCCAACACAGCCTCAGGATTCTTTCACAAAATTCCAATTCTATATTTAACCTACAGACTATCTTTTAGAACCACCCAGTTTCTTGCTTTGTACCAAAATGCATGATTTATATCTGAGAACACATAGGCCTATTTAATCTTATTTAATGAATGTATTAATTTTATAAGATATAGTTTATGAATGTATATTTTAGCATTAAGGAGCTCTGGTAGCATAGTGATTATGAGTAAGGCTGCTAACCTCATGGTCAGCAGTTGGAAACTACCAGCTGGAGAAAGATGAAGCTTTCTGCTCTTATAAAGATTTACAGTCTTGGAAACCCTATGCAGGGTCGGTATGCATCAGAACTGACTCCACGGCACACCACCACTACCACCACTATTACTACATAAGTGTTGGAAATAGAATGAAATCAAATCTCCTCCCCATGATAGGTAAAACAAAAATCTATTGAAGTTATAAAAATAGACCTTCCCAGAGTTGTTTTAGGCTCTGTTCACCGACAACCCAGTCTTCACTGGGTGACAATATTATGTAAAAGTCTGTCTGAATCTCTAGGTCATTCCACAGAGATGCTATTAGACTCTCCTCTTCTCCAGTTTTACTAAGGTAGATCAACAAATCCCTTTGTATGGTGTGTGGTTCCCTATGGGTTCCCACCCATTATTATTATTTTTTTTAACTTTATAGTTTCATCTCTCAGCCTTGACTTAAAACATTTACTGATAAAAATCAAAGAGCACAACCTTCAGTGTGGATTGCATCTCAATGTAAAGAAAACAAAACTCCTAACCACTGGACAATACTCATGATTATTAAGAAAATGAACAAGGGACAATTCAGTAGCAAAAACAACTCCGGATGAAGCAGTTCTCCAGTCTGTATAATTGTTGTTTAGTGCCAGTGAGTTGGTTCTGACTCATAACAACCATGTATAGAGTGAGGAGTGGCTGCTACAGGATGCCTCCTCTCTGTAATACTGCAGGCAAGCTTTGTTTGCCTCGCTCTTGTCTTCGGCCTTTCAGCCATGTGGTCCCTAGGCCTCTGCCCTGCTGAGGAAAGTGTTACAAAGCTCCTTTAGTCTTTAAATGCCCAAAGGGCACATTCTATAACCCAGCCTCTACAAACCCATAGACAATGAACTTTACTTGGTCCACAGGTCAGGAAGCCTGAAGCTGCTCTGTGTTTCCATACCACCACCTCTGCCACCACTGCTTTTACATGGAAGAATCTCATATTTTGCTCATGGCTCTTCTTTCTTGAGGGCCTGAGATCATCTGTTCCTAGTTCTGAGATGGTTCCTTTTAACTCTAGAGGGATGGAAAAACTAACCAATCCTGGCATTAGAGCCTTGTGCACCCTATTTGCATTGTCCCACTCAATCATTTAGTGGGAGTTCAGAAGACTTTGGGCAGCAATACACTGTAAAGTAAACTCATGGTACACGTGCAGATCAATATTATTGCTATTTTATAAGCAAAGAAGCTATAATTCTGAGATTAAATAGTCACATAGCTAGCAAATACAGGAGAAATTAATAGAATATGGGTCAGTCAATCTCCAAATATTTAACTATTAATCATTATACAACATGGAGTCCTGGTGTGGTGCAGAAGGATAAGTACTGGGCTGCTAACTACAAGGTTGGCGGTTCAAACCCACTATCCATGGAACTGACTCGATGTCATTAAACTACAACAACAATTATACAATATATAAAATGCTCATCTCTAATATAAATTTGTCATACTCTAGTAATAATAATCCTCTGGAAAAAGATGAGGCTTTCTGCTCCTGCAAAGAATTACAGTCTTAGAAACCTTATTCAGGGTCACTGAGAGTCAGAATTGATTGGACAGCAATAAACAACAGCAGCCGTAATAATTATTCCTTTTCTATTCTGTATGTATCCACCCTCATTCAGGTCCCTATTAGCTGTTACATGAGCTAAAATCAAGATTTCCTTACTGGTATTCTTTCCTCTTCCTACTCTAATCCTTTCTATATTTTGAGCTAGTTTAATCCATCTGAACTATGTTGTTTAGTGTCATCAAGTTGATTCTGAATCATAGCAACCCTGTATAGGATTTCTGAGGAGTAGCTAGTGATTTTGAACTGCCTACCTTGCGGTCAAGTGCATTATTCCACAGTGCCATATGAGGACTACAAGGATAGTTGTTACCATATCATTGATCTGATCATATTCCTTTTAATTTATAATTTTAGTTTACTTATTTATGGGGGAAAATCTCTCTATCTACTCCCAGTTCCAGTGAGAAAGCTACCCTTGAAGGAATTTATAATGAAATGCATAAGGAAAGTCTACAAAGTTGAGACCTGTAGCTAATCTAGTGGGTTCGTAGTTCTCTAGATTTTAAGTAGTTTGTAACTCAAATATCATTGTCTTCAAAGAGATGGCTACTCTTGTTCTCCAAATTACACTATGTGCATATTGCTGTTAAAATAATTATAGAAAATTAGTCATAGATACAGAACCAAGAATAACTACCTGCCTTGTTGTTATTGTTGTTGTTAAGTGCCATCAAGTCCTTAGAAGCTCTCTAGAACTATTTCACTGGTGACCACAAATGAAAGGGGGGAATCAGATGTCAACAGATTGCAATAATGATTAAGTAGATAATTGATTTATCTATTTAATTAAGCCAATCAGGAGCAACTGTAAACTCCATGAAGACAGACTGTCTTATTAACTGCTGTATGCTCAACATCTAGTGCAACATCTGACATCGAGCAAAATTTAATAAATTCTACTTGTTGTTATTGTTAGGTGCCATCAAGTCAGTACTGACCCATAGTGACCTAATACATAGCAGAATAAAACACTGCCTGATCCTGGGGCAACCTCACTACTGTTGCCACACATGAGTCCATCGATGCTACCACTTGGCCAATCCATCTTGCTGGGGGTTTTCTTCTTTTTCTCTGACCCCCCACCTTATCAAACATGATATCCTTCTCCAGTGACTGGTCCCACCTAACAATATGTCTGAAGTATGAGAGATGAAGTTTGGCCATCCTGGCCTCCAAGGAGCACTCTGGCTGCACGTCTTCCAATACAGATCTAGTAGTTCTTCTGGCAGCCATGGCACTTTCAATGTACTCCTCCAACGCCATAACTCAAATACATCAATTCTACTATGGGCTTCATCATTCACTGTCCAGGTTTTGCATGCATATGAGACTATTGAAAATACCATGGCTTGGGTCAGGTGCACCTTTGTCCTCAAGCTGACATCTTTGCTCTTCAACACTTTAAAAACGTCTTGTGCAGCAGATTTGCCTGATGCAATATGTCATTTGATTTCTTGACTGCTGCTACCATGAGTGCTGATAGTTGATCCAAGAAGAATGAAGTCCTTGACAACTTCAATCTTTTCTCCATTGATAAAAATGTTGTTGATTGGTCCAGTGGTGAAAAATTTTGTTTTCTTTACATTGAGATGTAATCCATACTGAAGGCTGTGCTCTTTGATCTTGATTAGTAAATGTTTTAAGTCCTCTTCACTTTCAACAAGCAAGACTGTATCATATGCACGTCACAGGTTGTTAATGAGTCTTCCTCCAATCCTGATGCCACATTTTTCTTCATATAACACAGCTTCTCAGATTATTTGCTCAGCATACAGGTTGAATAAGTATGGTGAAAGAATACAATCCTGTCACACACC
>NW_006408520.1:57202618-57207991 GCF_000296735.1 Chrysochloris asiatica
GACAAACTGACAGATGAATGGTGGCCGTTTGGTTTTAAATGGAAACTGTCACTTTAAATTTAATAAATTTTTGTCCCTAGTATTTTCATTGTGATTTTTTTCTCATTGAGACTCTAATTTATAATTCTTGGTCTCCATCCTGTATACTGTAATTACAGTAACACTGAAAGAGGTGCAGTTTCTAAGGTCTGAAATAATTGATACACATTCTAAGGTCTGAAGTGGCATCCAAACCTACCCTGAGAGGTATTCTCTAAATGAAGGACCTGAGGTATCTTTCTATGTCTAGAGTCCCTAATACCCTTCTTAAAATAACTGATTTTGATAGTCTAAAGACTGAATGAATATCAAAGTCCATGTTGTCCTACAAAAGTGTGTATTATGTATTACTTTTGATTGTTGTCGTTAAATGCCATCAAATCAATTGCGACCCACAGCAACCCTGTGCAGGGTTTCCAAGGAGCAGCTGGTGAACTTGAACCACCTACCTTGTAGTTCAAACAGACTGCAACCCAGCACATTAGCCCACAGACCCACACCAGGGCTCATTACCTTTGACAGTGCTTCGGTTATCTGGAATGTGGTTTCAGTTTGTGATTATATTAGACACAACTGTGTAGATTTCCTTCAGCACTAAGATACCTGCAGGTCACTATGGACTACTCTGTCTAGTCAACAAATACACAGGTCTAAAGCAGCATCTTTTTATCCATTTATGGCAAACATATTTTTTCCAGACCAATTGGCTCAGTGATGATCATTTTCTGTGCGCTACTGTAGAGAAAAGTCTCTTATTAATATATTTCCAAGTTTTGTATGAATTTAAGTCTGTCACATAACTGTATCCTTGGAAGGATATGGTGCTTGATAATACAAGTTCGATCTTTTTTTGCTACTTTTGAAAGATGTTTTAATAATATTGGGTTAGTTAACTTGGAAATTTTAAACAAATGAGAATGATACTAATGCCGATAAAGGTATGTGAGGGGACCTCAAAAAGTTCATGGAAAAATTCCATTATCCTTTAATCCCATTTTTCCATGAACTTTTGGGAGTCCCGTTATACTTTCACTAGATTTGTTTTTAAGGGTTGCCATAACAAAATAACCAGGTCCTCAAATCAGTTCATTCTGGTTCAACCCCTTGCTGAGAATTTGCATTTCTTTTTTAGATACACTGAATCCAAAGATATATTTTCACAAGAGGTCCAGATGATTCTTATTTATATATGTTTATATATTAGAGTCATTAGGGGACCTATAAGAATTACCTGGGTATCTTGTTAAGATACAGATTCTGATTCAGTATAGCTGAGATGAAAGCAAATTGTTAGTAAGGGTTCATAAGCAGGAAGAACCCATTCATAGCCTGTAAAATAACACACAGACTTAATGCTAATAAGAAACATGTATTTCTGAAAGCTAGTCCAAATAAAATTTGGGCCCAGTCATGCTTCTTTTCTGTTTTGTCTCTTGGCTTTTCATAGTGCCAGGCATTCCTTGATTTGTAGATGCGATTTCACATGACTGTCCGTTCTATTTCTGTCTTTTCTTTTTTATAAGGACACCACATGGATTGTATTAAGTAAAACACACCCTGCTGCGGATCAGGAAACTTTTTGTAAAGGGTCAGATTATAAATACTTGAGGCTTTTCAATAACTGTCACAACTCTGCCACTGTAGCAAAACTGCAGCCACAGACAATACATAATGAATGAGCTTCACTGTGTTCCAATAAAACTTTATTTATGGTCACTGAAATTTGAATTCCATGGAAGACCAAATAATATTAATCTTTTTATTTTTTTACAGTCATTGAAAGATGTAAATAAAAAAAAAAAATCCTCACTTGCACAAACAAGGGGCAGGTCAGATTTTGTTCATGGGTGCACAGTTTGTTGACCTGTAAAAAAGGAAAGGAACACTTAACCTAGTTGGACAATAAGGGCTTGACAGCTAACCTCAAAGCTCAGCTGTATTTTCAGTCACTTCGTGAAAGAAAGGTGTAGCCATCCACTTCTCTAAAGACTGTGTTGTTAAGTGCCATTGAGTCGATTCAGAATCATAGTCACCATGGACATGATTTCCCAGGCTGTAAGTCTTTCCGGGAGCAGAAAGCCTCATCTATCTCCTGCAGGGTGGCCAGTGGCTTTTGATCTTTTGGTTCACAGTTAAGAACTATCCTATAGAGTTACTGGGTCCCCCCTTTAAAATTACTCTTTGAAAACCTCCTGGGGCAATTTTACTTTGTCCTACATGTTGGGAGTCATGGTGTGGCACTGTGTGATAAGGTGCTGGACTGCAAGGTCAGTGGTTCAACCCCACCAATCACTTCTTGGAAACCTTATGTTATGGGTTGGAACCGACTTCACATATTGTTATTAAGTGCCATTGAGTTGGTTCCAGCTCATATTGACCCTGTATAGGGTTTCTGGGGAGCAGCTGGTGGGTTTCAGTCACCAACCTTGATGCTAGCAGTACAGTGCTTATCCTACAATGCCACACAGCAGAACTGTATCCTGTAAGTTTCTACAGTTCAGAATTGACTCTAGGGGAACAGGTTTTGGTTTGGCTATAAAAAAAAAATGTCATTATTTACAATACCTGGAAGAAAAAACCAGCAACCTGGAATTGTTTTTGTTATTGTTATGTGCTCTGGTAGTATAGTGATTACAGGTCGGGCTGCCAACCTCAAGGTCAGCAGTTTGAAACTGCCAATGGTTCCGCAGGAGAAAGATGAGGCTTTCTGCTCCCATAAATGGAAACCCTATACAGGGTTGCTATGGGTCAGAACCAACTTGATGGCAATTAACAACAACATCAAGTTCCATTCTGACTCACGGTGTGTCATTGTGGGGTAACATGCTAAACTGCAATGTCAGTCTGAACCACAGGTTGGTGGTTCATCAAGTTCACCAGCCACTCCTTGTAAACCCTATACAGGGTTGCTAAGGGTTGGAACTGACTCAACAGCACTTAACAACAACAATTGGTCTGAACCAACTCAAGGGCAATTAACAACAACAACAGTCAAGTCCTTTTCTCACTCAATTAGTGACTATTTACAAATGATGCTTTCATGAAGAGTCACTAGGTGGCAGAAAGAATTAAGAGCTCCGTTAGGAACATAATCATTTAGTTTTATTCTACACACAATGATTTGTAATTGACTCAATAGCAAATATCAACAACAATCTGTCTGGGATAGGTGGTGGTAGCCAGAAACCAATAGCCATCAAGTCTGTTTGTTTCTTGCTCTCATTACAGAACCATCAGGATATGCAGAGGGCATTGCTCACTGTCTCCTTAGCCCTGGACTTGGACTTATTTTAGCTCTAAAATATAATCAGTGATTGCCACATAGAAGGAAGAAAACTTGGAGAATCATAAACTTCTCTTAAAAGCTTCTGTTCAACATAATTTCTGTTCACATTCCATTGGACAGAGTGAATGGCATGACCATGCCAAAATTGAAGGAATTAGAGAAGTGTGGTCTTATGTGCCTTGAAGAACATATCTAAGAAGATAGTGAATCTCCCTAATGACTACAACACTACCATATTTTACACAGCTTAATTTTGCTCCAACTTAAGCTTTTATCTCTTTTTTACCTACAATTCAATGAAACAAGCTACATAAGGGAACTATCTTTAGAACATCTATTGTTGTTGTAATTGTTATATGCTGTGGAGTCGGTTCCGACTCATAGCGACCCGGTATAGGGTTTCTGAGGCTGTAAATCTTTACAGGAGCAGAAAGTCTCATCTTTCTCCCACGGAACAGCTGGTAGTTTCAAACTGCTGACCCTGAGGATAGCAGCCCGATTCGTAACCACTGTGCTACCAGAGCTTCTTAGAAAACCTATTAGTGGTCGATTTTTCTCTTTGCCTCCCCAATGCTCTTTAAATGGCACACTTTCATGAAAGGACTCTTTGTCTAAGAGTCTGTAGGATTTCTGAAACACCAGCTATTGAATCTTTGTGGCTATTGTTGTTGGTAAGAGCTGCCAAGCCAGGTCTGACTCATAGTGACCCTGTATAAGGATTCCAAGGCATAGTTTGTGAGTTTGAACTACCAACCTTTCAGTTTAAACTGACCAGCGGTCTAGTGCTTACATAAAACACCACTTGATCTCAAATGTGTTGTCTCTTTAGGCAAAGAAAAAAAGTCATCCATGTAGCTCTGTAGGATAAGCACTGGGCTGCTAAGCACAAGGTCAGTGGTTCAAACCCACCAGTCACTTCTAGGAAACCCTATATAGGGTCACTTGAATCAGAACCAACTCATATCACTTAACAATAAAAAAAACTTAAGCCATTTCTACTTAAGGAACAATTTCAGGTTTAAGGTTAATGTTTCTGAGTTGCTGTTGTTTTTTTTTTCATTTTTCCCAAGTTCTTTAGATTACATTATTGATTTTATAATTTATATGTTGATTTTGAGTCGATTTTAAACAAGTTTTTTATGCAATCATCTGTTATCTAATCATGCATTCTGTTGTGTAATACCTACTGTGTGTATATGTTTAAAGTTAAAAACTCTGAAACGAGACAGAGAAGGGTTCAAATTGAATCCTTCTGTTTGTTCTGCCATTGAGGAAACTTGGGCTATTACTTGACCTCTGTAATATCCCATTTCACTGTTGGTGAAGGGAATTGTGAAGATTAAATAAGCTAACTTCAATAAAGACTTTATAACAATGGTTAGCACATAGCATTCAGAGAGAAAGTGGCATTACCTCTACTTTCTCAATGATGACTGCACTTGATAAGTTGCTGATTGTATATGTTCTCAAAGTTCTTTCTATAATTTGCACCATGACCTTGAATAATCAGTTTCTTTCAAGCTAAAAAGCATCTTCTTCTTTTCTGATCAGTCCTAATTGTAGGTTACCACTTCCCAGGGCTGTCCTATGGATATTTGACATTGATTGTGTGTCTGAGTTTCATTTGTGACATTTATATAAGATGGGAAGATTAGACATAAGCAAACAGTGTGTCCCTCTATCAACATTTGTGCAGCCTTCTGTGGGAAATACCAACAGAACTTATTAGGGTAATCTGCAAAATTCTGCGGGTCAGTTTGCTTATTCAAATTTCAAATTAATATGCAACTGCTTCAACAAAAATGGAAGTAAGACCTTCAAATTTGACAATCATGAAGTGTAGGATATTAATTTATTTTAGATAATTATGCAAATCATAAAGATGATCATTTAGAAATAATCTGTCTTTTTAAAAATGTATGCCTTAGAACAAAATATTATTGGAAGGAGTACCTGTGTGGCATGATAGGTAGGTTGGTTAAAGATTTGTTATGATATTTTTGTTAATTTAGACAAAGACTAGGAACAGTGGAATGTGGAAATCATCG
>NW_006408520.1:57209211-57236238 GCF_000296735.1 Chrysochloris asiatica
GCTATGAGTCGGTTCCGACTCAATGGCACCTGACAACAACAACAACAAGGAACAACTAACTTTTTTGGATTCCAGAAATATTGTAAATAGACAAAATTGGATGAATACCAAGTATGCCATACACCAATACATATATATATATATATCTCAAGTAACCACTGAGTAAAATCTTTCCATGCATGAGAAAGGCAAGCTGTTTTACATTAGATTCAGACAGCAGTTAGACTCAAAGGAAAAAAAAAAGGCAATGATGTTGGATATGATTTTGTTTTTGTTTTTGTTATTAAAGCTGGGAGGAGCACTATACAGTTGGAATTTAAACAAAACACAAATATAAAACAATAAAACAAAAACCTCAGCTGTTGTGGTTTTTTTTGTGTGTGTGTGATGTTTTGTTTTTTCATTGTTTTAAATGATTTGCTGTTCAGTGCTGTTAAGTCCGTTCTGACTCATAGAGATCCTATATAGGGTTTCCAAGGAGGATTTGATCCACCAACTTTGTGGTTTTCAGTATGGTGCTTATGCGACAGTGCCATACCAGGGGTGATTTAGGTCTGGGTCAATTGTAAAGTTAGCAAAGAAATTTATCCTTGTGATTGTTCTACTTCTCTTCCCCTTACAACTATTGTCTTTATATTTTTTGCAACTCTTTGGAGTCCTTCCTGACTTTTTCCTCCAGATAACTTCACAATTTTTCATGCTTTGTGATACTGTCCAAATCTCTGCCGGTCTAATGGCTTTACGCTAGACTTGGTGACAATGAGTAGTAATGCTGATTGCTAGTATCTATTGGGACTTCTGGTGTGGCACTGTAGATCAGCAATGGACTGTGAACCACTAGGTTAGTAGTTCAAACCCAACAGCTGCTTCTTGGAAACCGTCTACAGTGGTTGCTATGAGTCAGAACTGACTCGAAGGCACTCAACAACAACCGTAGTATCTATTGTGCATGTGCTATGTACTAGTACTCTGTTAAATATCATCTCACTTATTATTCAAAACAATCTTATAAGATAGATGTCTTTTTAAAAATCCTTATTTTACCATTGAGAAATTTAGGTTAAGGAAACTATCCATCTGCACTTGGATTAGATTGAGGAAAGCTAGGTGACTAGGGTGGAAATTGTAAAGTAATATTCACTTTCAAGGCTGTAAATGAAATCCACAAGACCAGCAGTTTGAATTTTCCAGTAACTCTGTAGGAGAAAGATGAGACTTTCTGTTCCTGTGACAAAAAAACAAAACAAAAAAACTCTGAAATCCTATACAGGGTTACTATGAGTCAGAACCAACTCTACAGCACTTAACAACAAATCCTAGGTGCTTTGTTTGCACCACCCTAGTTTGGGCCCTCTTGTTCTTGGTGCTATAAATAGTATTGGAAAGAACGGAAGCAGACTGATTCCAGAGCCTGTGGGTCACTCTACTTCACTGACAATGCTGTACCACAGAAATATTGGCTGGTGTTGATTCAATTGTCTCTAATCACATTCGTATTTTTATCCTTCCTAGGAAACATCATCCCCAGCCTGATATAAAAAGTATAAATACGTTACCCATTCATTAATTCAACCAACATTAATTAAATACTACAACAACTAAAATACTGTGCCTCATTAGGAATATGTACATGGTACTGGTGTGGTGCTGTGGGTTAATGTGCCAGACATCAAAACCTTTTGAACTACAAGTTTGGCAGTTCAAGCTCCCCAGCTGCTCCTCAGACACCCTGTACAGGGGTCGTTATGGGTCGGAATCAACTCAACAGCACTTATCAACAACAACAACTTGTTTTTCTGAGCTAAAGTTTTAGAAGGAGAAACAGATGTTAAGGAAATAAACAAAGTAAAGGAAATTGCAACTGGGTCCAAATGCCATGAGGGAGAAGTACACAGTGCTATGAATGTCAAGAACACTGATATTTGTCCCATTCAGGTTATTCTTAAAAGAATTCTGAGAAAGTCATGATTGAAGGATGATGAAATCAATATATGAAGAGTGGAGTAAGAGAATTCCAAGGAAATTAGTCAAAATCATAAATACAGGCAATTCATATGCAAATTAGAAAGTCAATTGTTTAAGAATTATTAGAAGTACTCAGAATGAATTCTGAAGATTAAGACAAAAGTCTAATACAGACCGTTGTAAAAAAAACCTCCAAGGGGATCTGTATGGAGAGTTGGAGTTCAAATTGTGAGTGGTCAGTGAGTAGGATTTGGACATGCAGATTTGAACTAAGAAGTGAATACCTGCAAAAAGGTTTATTAGGACAAGCAAAGGAATAGATGTCAGAAAGCTTAACCTGGATATAAAGAAAGGGTTTGGATGGTAGGTAAGCAATAAAGAATGCCAGTCCAATTTGATTAGAAGCAGAAAGTCTTTGAAGGCTATTGAGTTGAGTTGTTGTTGTTTTTAAGTGTCATTGAGTTGGTTACAACTCATAGCAACACTGTATATAGGGTTTCCAAGGAGTAGCTGGTGAGCTTGAACCACCAAGCTTGCAGTTCAAAAGACATTGCAGTCTGACGCATTAGCCCACAGTGCCACACCAGGACTCCATGACGAGGTTAGAACTATGAAACGTAATGGTGTGGTGGTGTAGGATAAGCACTTGACTGCTAAACACAAGATTGCCAAAGTAGCCACTCCTTGGAAACCCTATGCAGGGTCAGAACTAACTCAACAGCACTTAACAACAACAAGCCTCAAATTAAAAAGAAAAAGAAAATTGCGGTATGCCATAACTCTAATATTAGATTAGTGTGTTATTTGAGAGATTAGTTTCATATCTACAAGGAGGCTTTGTTTTCCTTTTTTCAGTAGAGGATCAGAGCAGTCTTCATGGAAGAAAAAATCTCTGAGCTGATTTTCAAAAGTTAAGATTGCTATAGTGGGAAGGAAAGTTGTCCCCAAATTACAACAGTATTTTCCAAAATATTGACTAAAAGATGGAAGGGAGAGAATTTAACTTTTACTAAAGAAAGATGATGCTTAAAGCAATAGAAAGAGATAAATGCTACAAGAAAAAAATGGCCACGGCTGATAAAGAACTTGAAGCTTGCAGTCTGTAACTTGGTTTGATTTTGTGCGTCAGGGAGGGTTTTGAGGAATAAGATGACATGATCCAAGAGGCAGAGGGGAGATAAATTTGTCAGTGACATATGGGACTGATGAAAAGTGGGAGATACTGAGGCATGAGAGTCTTTCAAGGAAAAGTTAAAGTCATTCAGGTAACAAATAACCCAGTTCTTGATCCAACATAATTCCATGTCACTGATTAAGATTTGGAGAGGGGTCTGGGAAATGTGCTCCTTTTTCCTGTTAAGCAGTTGTAGCCGCTAATCAGTTTAATAAATAGACACTGCACTATGATCTGAGCTGGGCTTATGAAAGTTAATGAAGACGTTGTCCCTGCTTTCAAAATACAAAGATAGCCATACATAACAAACCTGGGCAGCAAAGATGGAATCTGAATGCAATTATGTAGAATTTGGCAATGCAATGTGACAATCACAAATAAATATTTAATGAAAACTTACTCTGCAAATTGCTATGGGATATTTTGGAGGCCTGCTGTGGCACTGTGGGTTAATGTGCCAGACTGCAAAGCCATTTGAACTTCAAGGTCATTGGTTCAAGCTCACCAACTGTTCCGCAGAAACCCTATACAGGGTTGCTATGGGTTGGAACCCACAATGGCACTTAAAAACAGCAACAATTATGTAGGTAATTGTAAAATATACAACTCAGTCCTAGTTATCAAAGAGCCTATGATTTTTCTTAGTTTGCAAGACACATGTACAAAATAGAATAAACAAGGCAATTTTTACTGACAAAAGAATGATACAGATAAAAAACAGTTTTGGGTACTTAGAGAATTTAGGATACATGATCACAATAAGAGAAGAGTTTATATAGCAGTCAGATTTTAGACCACAATTTAATGAATGAGTTAATACTCTATCCAGCCTAGTCAAGAGATTCATATGGTCTTGAAATGAAAGAATGTATTCCTAAGTGTAACAATGTGGTAAAAGGTAAAGGACAAAGGTTTTTTGTTAGTTGAGAAAAGTCTATAGACATGGGACCCTGAAGACAAGTAGGGAGGGAAGAAATGAATAGGACTTATCTGTTGTTGTTAGGTGCCATCAAGCTGATACCGACTCATAGCGACCCTATATACAACAGAAGGAAACACTGCTCAGTGCTCTCCAACCTCTCAATCATTGCTACGCCTGATCCCATCGCTGCCACCACGAATGCTGATCCATCTAGTTGGGGGCCTTACTTTTTTTCTCTGACCCTCACTTTACCAAACATGATATCCTTCTCCATTGACTTGTCCCTCCTGCTAATATGGCTGAAGTATGAGAGATGAAGTTTGGCCTTCCTGGCTTCCAAAGAGTACTCGGGCTGTACGTCTTCCAACACAGAACTGCTTGTTCTTTTGGCATCCATGGTACTTTTAATAGTCTCCTCCAATACCATAACTCAGATGCATCAATTCTTCTACAGTCTTCCTTATTCACTGTCCAACTTTCACATACATATGAGGTTATTGAAAATACCATGGGTTGGGTGAGGCGCACCTTAGTCCTCAAACAGACATCTTTGCTCTTCAACACTTTAAAAAGGCCTTGTGCAGCAGATTTGCCTAATACAAATATATCATTTGATTTCTTGACTGCTGTTTTCATGAGTGTTGGTGGTTGATTCTAGCAAAATGAAGTCTTTTACAGCTTCAATCTTTTCTCCAGTTATATGGGTGTTGTTTGTTGGTCCGCTGGTGAGGATTTTTGTTTTCTTTACATTGAGATGCAACCCATACCGATGGTTGTGGTCTTTGATCTCCACCAAGTATTTTTAGTCCTCTCCACTTTCAGCAAACAAGGTTGTATCATCTGCATATTGCAGGTTGTTAATGAGTTTTCCTCCAATCCTGATGCCACATTTTTCTTCATATACTCCAGCTTCTCGGATTATTTGCTCAGCATACAGGTTGAATTAAGTATGGTGAAAGAATACAGCCCTGGTTCACACCATTCCTAATTTTAAACCATTTGGTGTTCCCTTGTTCTGTTTGAACAACTGCCTGCTGGTCTATGTACAGGTTCCTCATGAGCAGAATTAAATGTTCTGGAATACTCATACTTCACAGTGTTATCCATAGCTTGTCATGATCCACACAACTGAAAGTCTTTGCATAGTCAATAAAGTACAGGTAAACCTTGTTTTAGTATTATCTGATTTCAGCCAAGATCTATCTGACATCAGCAGTGATATCCCTCATTCCACATCCTCTTCTGAATATGGCTTGAACCTCTGGAAGTTCTCTGTCAATGTATGGTTACAGCTAATTTTGTGTTACCTTTAGTAAAACTTTACTCATATGGATATCAATTATATTGTCCAGTGATTTCCCACTCTGTTGTGTCTCCTCCCTTTGGAATGGGCACAAATACAGATCTCTTCCAATCAGTTGGCCAGGTAGCTGTCTTCCAAATTTCTTGGCATAGACAAATGAGTGCCTCCAGTGCCGCTTCATTTTTTAATGTGTGTCTGATAAATAAAAAAACAAAACTATGGAATTTTCTAAATTTACTTTGCTTCTTACCTTTCCACAGAGTTTGTAAGTAGCTACATGGTAAAGATTCTACAAATATGGGAGAAAGACTTCTCATATGATGGACAGTTTAGTGAAGAGAAATTATTAAGACATATTACCTGTCTTAAAATGGTAAAGGTCCTTGTAGTTGGAACAGACATGCCTGTCTCATTGCATTGGATCATAAATTCTCTCTCTACCTGTGCTACAAACAAAGAAGGGCCCAACAGTTAAACTATCCATTCTCCTCCTTGGGTCCGATTTTCCTGTGCTGTACTTAAGCGAGAATTTAAATACAGTCTTATATTTTGTATTTTTTTGTGACCCTTGGTACCGATGATGACCACCTATCTCTGGGGTTTAGTGGAAAACTGATATAGATCCCACTGTAAGTCTGAAGATCTGTTCACATCCCACAAACCCCAGCACCTTAGACTGCTCAGGACATATGTGTCTCACTAATTGTATCAAAACGTATATTGTCTCAAATTTTTTACATTTTTTTTTCCAAAATGCCTTCCACTACAGGAAATACATGGATTAAATTTAAAAAGTTAAAGTGGAATATAATTCAGTTCTCAAAGGGCCAAAATGGTCCTAGGAGTCATCTAATTTGACTCCAGTTTTGAATTTTGCCAGTATTACTTTAAATCATGACTGGATGAATTTGAAGTAGTGGTGCTATGGGTAAATGTGTCAGACTGCAAAGCCATTTGAACTGCGAGGTCAGCAGTTCAAGCTCACTAGCAGCTCCTCGGAAACCCTATACAGGATCGCTATGGGTCAGAACCAACTTGATGGCACTTCACAACAACAACAACAACTTAATGATATTAAACTTGCTTCTGATCAACTGCATTAATTCAATCAATTAGTACTTATTGTTAGCAGTGAAGGATTAATAAAACCAGGCACTGTATTAGACTCTAGATTGAGATTTATCATCCTCAATATTATTGATACTTTGGATTAGGCCATTTGGGGGGTAAGTAGAGGCTGCCCTATGCATTATAAGATGTCCAGCCATAAAGATTAACAGCTTGGAAACCTTGTACAGGGTCTCTATGAGTCGGAACCGACTCCCACAGCACACAACAACAACAACAAGCAGCATCCCTGGATTCCTTATCTCTACCCACTAAATGCTATTGTCATTCTTGACTTGAGGCAATCAAACATGTCTCAAGACATTGGCAAATGTCTCCTAGAGGAGGGAGACAAAAATAGTCTCTTACTGAGACCCACTGCTATAGGGATGTCATAATAAATATTACAGCAAAATTCTGTCTCTTCCAACTTTGGGAAATTTCTTACCTCAATTTACTTGACCACAAAATGAAGTTCATACTATCTCACTAGTAGGATTGCTGTAGTATTTAAATGAACTAAATTTATTAAAATCTTAGTCAAGTTGTTGAAGGAAGTAGAAGCAATACTACGGACAAAGGGAACAGCTTGTGTACAAGTCCAAAAGGGACAATGCCATTTTGCAGACCTAAAGAAAGCAATATAGTTGGATCAGCAAATAGCAATAGCAAAGAGGTTGTGACATTAGATGACACTGAAGATGAGCTCAAGAGTGAAATCCGATATAAGGTAGACGAAATTAAGTATTTTACTCTGTGCTTTAAAAGCAAGAATAATTTATTGAAGAGTTTAAATAGGGGGATTTATATTGCTCTCCTGTTGTGGAACTGTAGGATAAGCACTGGACTCATGACCACAAGGTTGGTAGTTCAAACCCACCAGTTGCTCCTCAGAAACCTTATATAGGATGGCTGTGAGTTGGAACCAGTTTGCTGGTACTTAACAACAACAACAACAAAATATGGAGTCCTGGTGTGACACTATAAGCACTGTACTAATAACTGCAAGGTCAGCAGTTTATACCCACCAGCTACTCCTTGGGAACCCTATGTGACTCAAAACAGACTCAGAGACACTTAACAACAACAGTGGATTTACTTTTAATTTTTGGGAAAGGTAAACTGATTGTAGTGCAGAAAATGACTTGGTAGGAGCCAAAATGGAAGTCAAAAACCAAATAAAACCCATTGCTGTAGAGCAGATTCCTCCTCAGGGTAACTCTACAGGAGAGAGCAGAACTGTGCCATAGGGTTTCCTAGGTTACATTTTTTACAGAAACAGATTGGCTCATCTTTGTTCCATGGAGCACATGGTGGATTCAGATCAGCAACTTTGAGGTAAGCGGCCAAGAGCATAACCTTTACACCATCAGGGTTTAGGAGAAAGAATCCAGTAAACAGGCTTTTTGCAAGAGTCAATGAAAAAAGTGATGTATTATCCAAAACTAGGAACGTGATGGTGGAGGTAAAGAAAAATCGGCAGAAAGATGTTACCTAGCATATCGCAATCGTTCTCTAGATTTTGATGACAAATATCATTTTTAATTACATTATCATTATTAAATGATTTTTTTTTTTTAATCTCATGACTTTATCTTTGACAAAGCGCTAACATTTGATTGGCACTTTGAAATTGAATTAGCTACAGAGTTTTTAATGCAAGTGGCAGAAACTCAAACAGCTTAAGGTAAACAAGAAAGTTTAAGTGAACACTAATCTTCAGGGATAGAACTGATCAGCTCTCCTGTTGTGGAACTGTAGGATAAGCACTGGACTCATGACCACAAGGTTGGCAGTTCAAACTGTAGAACCAATTCCATCAAACTTCTCTTTTCTTCATCTCTCGTCTCTGTTTTCATCTCCCATGTCATTTCTGCACAGTTGAAATTTTCACATTACAGCTTACATTATTTTTACAAATTATGCCGAATGAAAATAAAGCCATCTATTAACAGTGGTCCTAGTGTGGCATTGTAGATTAGGCACTGAACTACAAGTTTATTTGAATCACAAAGTCAGTGGTTCAAACTCCCCAGCTGCTCCTTAAAAACCCTACACAGGGTTGCTATGAGTCGGAAATTACTACTTTTACTCTACACAGTGTGACTACCATGTGAGTGATCCCTCTGCTGGTGCGCAATGCTAATACTTAAAGACTGTTTCCACTGTATGACTACAACCTAATGAATAAAAGCAGACTCTGCAAATAAACCAAATTCAAGCTCTGACAATGGTCTCACCTAAAATGTTGGGCAAGTGCCTCAGCTTCATTTTTAAATAGTAATAATCATATCTATCTCATACAATTATATTAGGATTAAGTAGGTAAATACATTAAGAAAAAAAATAATTGAATAGTATCTGGTATGTGGTGAATAGTAAATAAATATTAGTTCTTGTATTCTGTAAGAAGATTATTTGGTTAGAGAACAAGATAAAACAACTCTGGTGAATGAAAATGGCAACAAGAAGAAGAATGAGGCAGTGGATGCCATCCTTTAAATCAATATCATTCCCATCTATTTTCTGTCAACTATTCTGTTTAGTATTTGAATACTGGCAGACAGTCTTGCTGCCGTACTTATATCTATACCCATCCTTAATGCAATGTTTGTAAGTTTGAATTGGCTTTTGTTGTTAAGTGCCACAGAGTCAATTTCGACTCATAACAACCTTGTATAGGGTTTCTGAGGAGCAGTTGATGGTTTTGAACTGCCAACCTTGTGGTTTGCAGTCCAGTGCTTATCCTACAGTGCTTGGAAAATATGCCTACTCTTACACTGAGTTTGGAAAAAGGTAGATCATCACTATTCAAACCACAAATTTTAAGTGAGAAGGGATGGCATACTGAGGCAGGATGCTGGTCAAGATAAAGCAAGCAGTGTCTTTGTCAACTAAAGTACTTTAAAAGCTTCTTTGCATTTGTCATCACATTTGATCACCCAATTCATTCTGTGGTGAAGGTTGGACACATAAGTATCTTTGTCTTTTAGGCAAGGCACTAGAAGGAAGTGATTTGCCCAAATTTATATAATCCGTAAATAACAAAGCCAAAAACTGCATCTGCTTCTTGTGCTCACAAATGTTATGTATGCTCTGTCCACCTTCCTATTCTTTCCTGATGTGTTTTCTTCTACCTCAGTAATTTTGGATCCATATTTAAGAAGACCCTAAGGGTGGGTAAAAGAAAATAAAGCTGAATTTTGGTATAAAGTGTAAAGGACTTGTGACCTAAAAAAAATGAAAAAGCATTTTAAAGTTATGATATATTTTCAGGTCAAAAGACAGAATACTGCTAGACAGTAATGGTGAAGACTTTCTAAATTACCTATGTGGAGGTTATTTTGGATGCTTAAGACTCCTCCCATCAAGCAATAGGACAAGAAATTGTATCAAACTGAAGAAGGTTAGATTTATGATTAATGACAATATATGTAATCATTATAAGCTCTGAATAAAATGAAAATAGGAATTTTACTCATTGTTGTTGTTAAGTACCAATGAATTGGTTCCAAACCCTCTACAAGGTTTCCAAGAAGCAGCTGGTAGGTTTAAACTGGCAACCTTGCAGGTAGTAGTCCAGTGCTTAGCCTACAACGCCACACTGTTGTTGTTACGTGCTGTGGAGTTGGTTCCAACTCATACCGACCCTGAATAGGGTTTCTGAGGCTATAAATCTTTACAGGAACAGAAAGCCTCATCTTTCTCCTGCGGAACAGCTGGTAGTTTCGAACTGCTGACTGTGAGATTAGCAGCCCAGTTTGTAACCACTGCACTACCAGAGCTCCTTAGGACTGCAATAATTCTGCTCTAGAAAGAAATCATTAACAATGAAATATGCATTGGAAATCATTAAAACTGATAAAGAATAGGAGTAACTTAAATTGTCATTTGATGTTGATGGACAGAGTTGCTTTTAAGAGACTTGGAGAGCAAATTGAGACTATGGATAGTCTTGAGAAATAGATAATTAAATTTCAGTTCAAAAATAAGAAAGCAAGTTCATATATTAAGGGTGAAGAGAAAGAAAAAAAATAGTGAAAGCAGAAAAGGCAGTCAGTCACCATTGTTTGTGAGTAGATGTGAGACTAATGCTTGCAGTATAATTATGGCTCAGTTTAGAGTAAAGGAAAAGGTCAGAGGTTATTTTTTTTTGTATCCAATTCTGATTTATAACCTTTCCATTACTGAGCATGTGACTTTCTGCATTTAGTGCCGTTCTCTGTCAGTGAACAATCTGCTCAGAACCATTCCAGATTTCATGCTGATACTTATTAGCTTTTCATTTCCCTTGGAGTTTCTCTCTGACATGAACAATACTTTCAGTTACAAACAGTTTTGTGGCATAAAATTTCATGAAGAGCAATAGCACTTGTTTGTACTTGTTTCCCCACATCTTAGTGAAAAAGCTGCTGGTGTTATTTCAGACCTTTCTCCAGTCTGGTAATTCCACCATGTGGGAAGTTGATTCATTTCCAGTTTTTCTATTTCTTGCCCATCTTGGCATAAATCTTGGTCCAGTCTATGATGTCTGCCAATGAAATTAATTCAAGGTTGCTTATATCCCATACAATGAATAAAAGCCTTGGTATGGAGCTGTAGGATAAGCAGTGTACTGATAAATGCAAGGTCAGCATTTCAAATCTACCAGCCATTCCATGGGAGAAAGCTGAAACTTCTTCTCTTATAAAAGTTTATAGCCTCAGAAACCCTATGCATTGTCACTGTGAGTTGAAATTGACTTGATGACACTGAGTTTGGTTTGGTACAGTGAATGGCATTTTATACTTAAATTGTTGTTGTTAGATGCCATCGAGTTGGTACCGACCCATAGTGACCTTATGCACAGCAGAGCAAAACACTGTCCGATCCTGGGCCAACCTCACTACTGTTGCCACACTTGAGTCCATCGATGCTGCCACTTGGCTAATCCATCTCATTGGGGGTCTTCCTCTTTTTCTCTGACCCTCCACCTTACCAAACATGATATCCTTCTCCAGCAACTGGTCCCTCCTGACAATATGTCCAAAGTATGAGAGATGAAGTTTGGCCATCTTGGCCTCCAAGGAACACTCTGGCTGATCTTCTTCCAAAATGGATCTATTGGTTCTTTTGGCAGCCCATGGCACTTTCAGTAATCTCCTCCAACACCATAACTCAAAAGCATCAATCCTTCTACGGTCTTCCTTATTCACTGTCCAGCTTTTGCATGCATATGAAGTTATTGAAATTTTCATGGCTTGGGTCAGGCACACCTTAGTCCTCAAGCTGACATCTTTGCTTTTCAACACTTTAAAAAGGTTTTGTGCAGCAGATTTGCCTAATGCAATATGTCATACTAAATAGGCTAGGAACCCTGGTAGCATAGTAGATTTTGAGTTGGGCTGCTAACCCCAAGGTCAACAGTTCAAACCTATGAGTCACTCCTCAGAAGAAAGATGAGACTTTCTGCTCCTTAAAGAGTTACAACCTCAGAAACCTTATATAGGGTCACTCTAAATCAGAACCAAGTCAGTGGCACACAACCACAACCACCACCAGTATGGTGACTCACTCATCACACAACAAGAGATTTGAGGGTTGGTAATTTAAAATTCTATAACTAAAGCTTGCCTAATATTACAACCCTGTCACTGCAACCTAGGGATAAGTTAATATGTGAATAAAGCTATTACACTAAGGCCCTGCTGGATGGCTTATTTGTAGCTCGTGTAAAGCATAAAGATGACACAGAACTTGTAAAGAATGAGTTGCAGAATATCCTGCTCTGTGAATTCATAAAGCATGTCCTTGAATGCAAGCCTATATAATCTGCCCTTAAATATATAATAACTCCTTCAATTTCCAATTGTCACTGCATTTCTGTTCTTTCAAAAAGCTATTGAGATACTTGGGATATGAAAGATGATCTATAAAACCAAATTTAATTCCATACTATTCCAGTAATTTGTCTCATAAATACTTCTTGAAATGGTGAAATACTTTCAGTTATAGAAATAAAACTTAGATATTCATGACCTATGTATTGTTTTGTCTTCTTGAAAGTCAAAGGACTCTTCCAGGGTTTATGCTGCTAAAATAAATCTGCCCAGGTATTTGTAAAAAGTCTGTTGGTACAAGTGACATTGCTATTGCTAACTTTTGTATTTTCCTTACAATTGCTTTATTTCTGCATATTTTTAATTTTGATAACATAAAATCTATAATATCAACCATTTCAAGTGTATATAAATTATAACCACAATGTTGTTTTTATCACCAATATCCACTCCAAAACTTTTCAGTCATACCAAGTAGAAAATCTTTAATGTTTTAAGCAGCAACTCCTCAATCCCACCCCCTTCCCTTAATTCCTGGTAAACTCTAAATTATTTTATGTCTCTATGAACTTTGCAATTACTTTTGATGCAATTTTCATAGCTGTTTTAAGTGCATAGGCTCCTTATTAATATCTACTTCATTCCCCCCCAATGCCATAATTTACTAGATAATTTGTTGTTGTTGTTAAGTGCCATAGAGTCAGTTCCGACCCATAGGACCCTGTATAGGATTTCTGAGGAGCTTCTGGTGAGTTTGAACTGCCGACCTTGAAATTCATATGGCTTTGCAGCCTGGAGCATTAACCTACAGCACCACACCAGGACTCCATAGAGTGTGCTAAAATCAGCTAATGGCTAGGGAAAGGCATGATGGGAATATCAACCAAAATAGCCTTAAAAAAAATTGGTCAAAAATATCTAAAATAAACTTTATTTGGCTTTGAGACATGGACGCAATGCTTTCTCAGGTTCCTGTTTTTTTGCAATGAATCATATTTTCACAAATTATTTTCTCCTACTTTGACTATTATCTAGAAACAATTTATCTACCTGCCCCTCCCCTTGAAACTCCTGCTGAATTTGGAAATATTAACTTAAAACTTCAATACTTTAGTTATTAAGGTCAGAAATTAATTTTCCAACCTTATAGCAATGCCAACTGCTTCTTTGACAAAGTTTCTTTAATTAAAAAAAAATTACTTAAACATTCTATGAAGGCTTTATGTGTAGTTATTATTAAAGATTATCCTTGCTTCTCTGTACTAGGAAAAAGTAGGTATAAAAATTAGCTATCCATTAGACACTTAAAAGAACAAATAAAAAAGTAAGATCAAAGGACGCTTGTAGTTACTGTGTATGAGAGTGTGTAATGTGTGTGGTAGGTGTGGGAGGCTATAAATTGACATAAAACTCTGATGTCAGTAGTTTTCCACATGATAAAATTATGAAAGCTTTCCATATTGCATATGCTTTATCATATCATATGTTTGGATGGATTCAGTTAATTGCATTCAGTTGACTATTTTGAGGCCTTGCTGGTGCTGGGGTATGAGGTAGTGCAAAGGTGTGGAATAAATGGTTCTTACTCTATAAGAATCCACAGTATAGAAATATAACATGTTAAAGAGTAAAATCTCATATGGGACTTTTTTTTTTTCCAGAAGTATACACTCGAATGTAGAATGCTACCGTTGTTAGGTGACCTTGAGTGGATTCTGACTATTAGCAAATCTATACACAACAGAGCAAAACACTGCTCAGTGTGCTATCTTCATAATTGTTAAACTTGGGCTCATTGTTGCTGCCATTGTACCAACATGTCTCATTTGGAGTCTTCTTCTTCTTGCCATAGATGAGTGATCACCTCCAGTGCTGCATCAGTTTGTTGCAAGCTTTCAATTCCAGCAGTCTTGCTTTTCACTGGTGCATTCAGTGCAGCTTGGGATTATTCTTTCAGTACCTTTGGTTCTTGATCACATGCTACCTCTTGAAATGATTCAACATTGACTATTTCTTTTTGGTACAGTGACTCTTCATACCTTCCATCTTCTTTTGATGTTTTCTGCATCATTCAATATTTTGCCCATGAAACTCTTCAATATTTCATGTTGAGACTTGAATTTTTTCTGCACTTCTTTTCTTGATATGGTACCTAAATTCAGATAGGATATGTTCAAGTTCTATGAACATATTGAAGCCCCCTCACATAGTTGAATACAGACTTCTCTGTCTGGATTGTCTTTGATTTATCTTTGTATTTACATTGATTAATATATCTATGATATAATTTGTAAAAAGAAAACGATAAAATTATTTTTGTAGTTGTCCTTAAAATTATTTAAAAATTTATTAGAGTTGTTAGAAACCAAAAAGGACAGGTTCAACATTTCTCAATCTGAAACAGCAAAAGAAAAATTTCAAGCCTCTACATGCAATACTGAATGATTCTGTGGCCAAAATATAGAATCATGCAGAAAACATCAAAAGATCAAAGAAATACACAGTCACTGTACCAAAAAGAATTGGATGATGTTCAACCATTTCAAGATATATCACATGGTCAAGAGCCAATGGTATTGAAGGAAGAAGGCCAGGGTGTACTGCAGGCATTGGCAAAGAACAAGGCTCCAGGAATTAATGAAATACATACTGAGATCTTTCAACAAACTGATGCAACACTGGAGGCACCACTCATCTATGCCAAGAAATTTGGAAGACAGCTACCTAGCCAACTGATTGGAAGAGAGCCATAATTTTACCCATTACAAAGAGAGATGACCCAATGAAATCATCAGACAATATCTGATATCATTACTATCACTTGTAAATTTTCCTGAAGATAATTATAAAACTGCAGCAACAGTACATTGACAGGGAACTGCCAGAGGTTCAAGCTGGATTCTGATGAGCATGTGTAATGAAGGATATCATTGGTAACATCAGATGGATCTTGGCTGAAAGCAGAGAATACCACAAAGGTGTTTTGTTGTTGCTGTTGTTAAGTGTCATCGAGTCGGTACCGACTCATAGTGACCCTATGCACAATAGAATGAAACAGTGTTCGGTCCTGGGCCAACCTCACAATCATTGCTATATCTGAGCCCATCACTGCCACTATTGTGCCAATCCATCTTGATGGGGATCTTTCTCTTTTTCTCTGACCCCCCACTTTACCAAATATAATATCCCTCTCTAGGGACTGGTCCCTCCTGATAGTATGTTCAAAGTATGAGTATTATTAGCAATCAGTGTGGAATGAGTAGTGAAATCTGTAGTGGCTACTAAGTGTTCATGGTTCCACTGATTTTTCCTGAATTATTTTCCACTCTAAAACTGAATAAACAAATTCAGACTTTTATTAGAACAAAAATCTATGGATAGCATCCTAGTACTGTTAAGTAACTTCAGCAATTAAAGCTCCTGTCTTGAGTAAGCTGATTTAAACTACTTGAGGGAGTATCAGAAGTACTTAGGGGGAGCATCTTCTAAGTTCCCAATTAGAATAATGGAAGTTGATTCCTAGTCTGGAGAAGATACTGTAGGAGGTAAGACCTGGACCACTCTCTGAATACCAGTGTGCTAAGCTCAAAGATTCTAAACACACACAGACTTTCAGGTAGGCACAAATATTTGCTATATGGCTTTCAGCTCAATTTCCTTTAAAACGTATTTTACCATACTATAAGTATTATCAAGGAGCTCTGGTAGCATAGTGGTTACGAATCGAGCTGTGAACCACAAGGTCAGCAGTTCGAAACTACCAGCTGTTCCGTGGGAGAAAGATGAGGCTTTCTGCTCCCATAAAGATTTACAGCCTCGGACACCCTAGAGAGGTCACTATGGGTTGGAACCGACTCCACGGCACTTAACGACAACTAAGTATTATACATCCATTTAAAACTATATAAGTTGTAAAGCAACATAAATAATATTTTCACTGCTCAAATATAATAACATTGACATTAAATCAATATGATTTGTATATTTAATAATTGTACATGAAAAATTTCTCCTGAAAAAAATGTGCCCTATATTTTGCTTACATACAGTATCTACAATTTAAAATGATGCATTACCTCATATGCCACAAAGTCATAGTTTTTGCTGTTGAATTGATAACACAGATATGTCTTTCTTATAAATAATATCACTGTATGTTGTTATTATTAAGTGCCATTGACTTGGTTTGGATTCATAGCAACCCTATATTGGGTCTCTGAGGAGTGACTGGTGGTTTTGAACCATTGACCTTGTGGTTTGTAGTCCAGTGCTCATCCTACCAAATCACAACAGAACTCCAATATCCCTGTATAAAAAAATTATGATGTTTTTAATTCAAAAGCAAAGGACAAACACAAAAATAAATTTATCATTTCTTTGCAAATTATATTATAGATCTATTAATCAATGGAAATACAAAGAAAAATAAAAGACAATCCAGACTGAGAATTCTGTATTCAACTGTATGAGGGGCTTCAAAAAGATCATGAAAAAATGGAATAAAAATACAATGGAATTTTTCCATGAACTTTCTGAAGCCCCGTCATATAATTCATAATTTGGAGTTCTGAAATACAGGTTTAAGTTCTGTATCCATTTCATTCTAAGCATATTAATAAATGTTCCTGAGCTTCAGTTCCACCATCTATTAAGTGAGGGAAATAATAAAGCTTGCCTTAAAAATATGTTGGGAAAATTAAGTGGCATATATTTATGAAAATATGTTATAAACTTTAAAGTGCTAATCAAATGACACTTGCACACAATTAGTAAGTAGAATTTAAAATTTTTGAAATAAATTTTAATTCTCTTTATCTGTTGTTATATACTGATACATGGAACCTAACTTAAAAGTAAGACTGCCAAAACCTGTCTTCAAAGCTAAAACATTCAGAGGTGACTTCTATGATCAGTTCTGAACCATCACTAAGATGACCCTTTCTATCCAAATAATAGCCCTGAGTGCAGTTTTGCTTTATTTTTAAATGAAAATGAAAATTTGCAAAAATTTAAATGTTGGCACCATGTAAATAGTTCTAAATGAAATGATATCAGTTCAGCAGTTTCTAATTGAGTTCGCTTAAATTGTGAACCAGTGAAAGTTCTATGTGAATGAAGACTCTCATAGTGCAATAGTGAATATGAGTTCTAATCAAGTTACATTTGGTGAATTGAGAGGAGCTATGAACTGACAAAATATCTATTACTTCTCATGGACAATACAAATTATGGCATCATACCTCCACGTAAGTAGAATGCAGACTGGATTTAAGAGTATTATGTCCTCACAATGTATTTTGACCCTCACAATAACAGGCTCACGTTACTTTTAGAAAACTAAAATAATCTGATAAGACATAGCATCAAAGCATATTATAAGCCTCTTGAAGGGGGAAAAATGAAAAGCATCAGATATTTATTTTATGCCTTTTTATTGTGCAGTTGTCTTTGGAATAAAAGATCCCAGAAAACTCTTTGTGATGTAATTTACAATGTTTACTACTGTACAGTTGGGCCCAATTGTACAAATTACATCTAAGTTGAGGAGCATCTTAACCTTTTTTGTATTTTTGTCAGCCTGTCTTTGTTGTAAGTCTGCCCTGCCTCTATTGGGTGACTTTGCCCTACCAACTGCTTTCAAAGTTTTCTGCCTCTGGAACACTACATAATCTCTTTTAATATCTCTCAGTCGCTTCTTACCAAGGACTTCTCTTATCTGACAGGAGATAAGAAATAATAGCATTCTTTCTTTCTTTCTTTCTTTTCTCTCAGCAGGCACTTCAAACCATCTCTTTCTTCTATGCTCTGTTAAGCCTCTCTTGTATTTCATTCTTTCAACACTGACCAAAGGCACCAAGCGCGAAAATTTCTAAATAACTTTTCAATAATCAGTAAACAGCACTTCTCTTGGCCAGATCTACAAGAAGAAAAAGTTTTTACTTTCTACTTGAGTCATGCCCTCCCCTAATTGTGTTACCCTAAAGCCATGTGAAAGTATCAACCATGTGTATTCATTAAGTGTTTCTTTTCCCATTTCCCATAGTAAATATATGCCATTATTTTTTTTCTTTTAATTATTTCTCATTACAGGGGCATAATTTCTGTGATGAAATTTCACGGATATTTTTAAGTACTTTGAAAACACACTAACTTACAAAAATGAATGATCCATTCATTCACACCCTCAATAAACATGTGCCAGGCAGTTTGTTGGAGTCCTGGTGTGGCGCTGTGGGATAAAGCTTCAGACCACGAGGTTCGTTTGAACCATAAGAACGGTGGCTCCCACTCAGCAGCTGCTTCTTGGAAATCCTATACAGAGTCACTATGTGTAGGAACCGATTCGATGGCACTTAGCAACAACAACAAGGCACTTTGACAGGTCCACTGTAGGCATTATGAATACCAACATAAGTAAACCATGATCTCTCTCTTAAGATTTCAGCTTCCTAGAGGGAAAAATGTATAAACAGTGGGATAAATATGAGTTATGTTCAAATATTTGGGGAGCTCAGATATTGGAATTAACTGCAAAAAAGGATCACAGAAGGCTTTTCAAAGGTGGTAAAGTATGAATCAAGATTTAAAGGAGGAATCTGAGTGGTGTTGTTGTTACATGTGGTGAAGGTGGTTCCAACTCATAGCAACCCTGTACAGGGTTTCCGAGGCTGTAAATCTTTACGGGAGCAGAAAGCCTCATCTTTCACCCACGGAACGGCTGGTAGTTTCGAACTGCTGACCATGAGATTAGCAGCCTGATTCGTAACCACTACACTATCTGAGCATAGTTGTTGTTGTTAAGTACCGTGGAGTCGGTTCCGACTCATAGTGACCCTGCACAGGGTTTCCGAGGCTGTAAATGTTTATCAGAGCAGAACGCCTCATCTTTCTCCCGCCGAACTACTGGTAGTTTTGAACTTCCGACCTTGAGGTTAGCAGCCCGATTCGTAACCACTACGCTACCAGAGCTCTTATCTGAGCATAGTAGGTACAATAAATGAGCGGGGCAGCATTTATTCCAGCTGCAAAAGGGTGATGTTGTTAAGTGCCGTGGAGTCGATTCCAACTCATAGCGACCCTGTATAGGGTTTCCAAGGAGTAACTAGTGAGCTTGAACTGCCAAACTTGCAGTTCAAAAGGCTTTGATGTCTGACGCATTAACCCACAGCACCACACCAGAACTCCAGGCTATCCATGCAACAGCAGATATTAAGTCACGTGATTGGAGGAAAAGCAGCAGCCAATTATGTTGTTCAGGGTCT
This sequence comes from Chrysochloris asiatica, assembly GCF_000296735.1. Taxonomy (NCBI): domain Eukaryota; kingdom Metazoa; phylum Chordata; class Mammalia; order Afrosoricida; family Chrysochloridae; genus Chrysochloris; species Chrysochloris asiatica. Next base: position 57,228,764 of record NW_006408520.1, read on the forward strand.
GATAATCTAGACTATGTAGCTTTGGTAGCATAGTGGTTACGAATCGGGCTGCGAACCTTAATGTCAGCGGTTCGAAACTACCAGCCGCTCCGCAGGAGAAAGATGAGGCTTTCTACTCCCGTAAAGATTTACAACCTCGGAAACCCTGTGCAGGGTCGCTATGGGTCGGAACTGACTCGACGGCACTTAACAACAACAACAACATTGTAGCTTTAATTTTATTTTAGACTTTGGAATATTTTGGTCACCAAGTGACTTATTTCAGTTTTAAAGATATGTGTGGCATCAGTGACTAAAGGCAGGTAGAGAAGAAACTCAGAAGGGGTATGCCACTGCCATTCAGTCAAATCCAGTTCATAATGACCCTATGACAGAGTAGAACAGCCTCAAAGAGTTTCCAAAGATGCAAATCTTTGCAGATGCAGATCGCCTCATCTTTCTCAGGGAGCACCTAGCGGGTTCAAACTGTTAACCTTTTGGAATCTGAACTGACAGTGAGGATTCTGATTTTCTTTCTATTTGGACTTCATAAGATTCAGTGAAACAATGAATTTAACTATGATAGATAAGTAAAAGAAAATAATAACTAAAGATAATATTAAAAAGTGATAATGCCTCAATTCATAATATTACAAAAGATGGCATTAAAAGTGAAAATGAAAGCTCTGGTTCTGGAGAAGATATTTGTAATTCATACATCCAACAAAGGACTTATATATCAAATATATAAAAATTTCCTCTAAACAAAAAGATAAAGCAGACCATACAATAAGTGTGCAGACAAAAATGTGAACAGACACTTCACAAAAGAGCATATTCAAATAGTCAATATACATATGAAAAGGCACTCAGTATCACAAGTCATCAGGCAAATGCAAATCGAAAGCATAAAGTGAAACCTCTCCACACCCATCAGAACAGCTAAAATGAAAAAGATGAAAAATACCAAGGATCAAATGATACTTTCATAAACTGCAAGTAGGAGTATAAATTGGTATAGCCGCTTGGAAGAGCTGTGTTACAGTATAGTTTTAAACTGCTCTTATACCTTTTAGCTAACCTCAAGGGATATGATTCAAATCCACCTGCTGCACCTTGGGATGAGGCTGTCTGCACCCTAGAAGATTTCGGTCTCATAAACCCTATATGGGGTTTCTCTGAGTTGGAATCAACTCGATGGCAGTAAGCTTGGTTTTGTTTTTTGTTGTTGTTGAATGCATAGAGTAAGTTGCAACTCATAGCAACCCTGTATAGGGTTTACAAGTACTGGCTGATGAACTTGAACCTCCGACCTTTCAGTTCAAACCGACATTGCAGTCCAGAGCATTAGCCCGCAGTGCTATCTACATACACCAGGACTCCTGATTTGTTTTATCACTTAGCAATTCTCTATTAAATGTTCTGACATTATTGTTGTTAAGTGCCGTCAAGTCAGTTACAACCCATAGCGATGTATAGGGTTTCCGAGGAGCAGCTGGTGGGTTTGAACTGCCGACCTTACAGTTCAAACTGAACTTGCAATCCAGCACAGCCCTCAAATCAGCTCTGATTCATAGACTCTGTGCTCAACAGAATGAAACCTGGTCCTGGGCTATCCTCACAATTGTTATGTTTGAACCATTGTAATCACTGCCTCAATTCATCTCATTTGCACTGACCTTCTACTTTGTCATGCATGTTGTCCTTTTCTAGAGACTAACCTCTCCTGATAACATGCCCAAAGAATGTGAAAGGAAGTCTCACCATCTTCACTTCTAAGGAGCATTCTGACTACTTCTTTTATGACAGACTTGTTTGTTCTTCTGGCGGTGCATGCTATTTTCAGTATTCTTCATCAGTACCATCATTCAAATATATCAGTTCTACTCTGGTCTTCCTTGGTCACTGCCCAGCTTTCACAGAAATGACAACAGATATTCATCCAAAATCATGTACAAGTATGTTTGGAGTAGAATATTTATAATAACCCAAATCTAAAAGCACCCAAATGGTAAACAAGTTGTGGATTTTTATATGATAGAATTCTACATAAGAACGAGATGAATAAGTTATACTCGACAACATAAATATCACAACTATAATATTGAATGGAAATAAAGCAAACACTATTGAGTAAATATAATTTAATTCTATTTATTAAAAGCCAAAGCACAGTCACATTTAGATGTTAGTACAGTGGTTTCTCTTAAGGAGCTCTGGTAGTGTAGTGATTACGAGTCAGGCTGCCAATCTCAAGGTCAGCAATTCGAAACTACCAGCGGTTCCATGGGAGAAAGATGAGGCGTTCTGCTCCCATAAAGATTTACAGCCTCGGAAACCCTGTGCAGGGTCACTATGAGTCGGAACCAACTCCACAGTACTTAACAACAACAACAATAGTTGTTTCTCTTAGGAAAGAGCATAGTGACTAGAAGAGGGACATGATGTTTTCAGTGGATCTGGTGATGTTCTTTTTCTTGATCTGGGTACTTGTTACATGATTATTATCCTTTATGAAAGTTTCTTGAGCTGTACAGTTATAATTATTGCACATTTGTTACATTTCAGTGAGATTCTCTAATAAAAAGGAAGATTGAACAAAGGAATGTGAACGATTAGCTTCTATTGCGAGCAAACAACAGTCTAATATTGTCATCTTTAATTAAGATAGAAATGTGCTAACTAAATTTATAATCATTTCAATTGGTCACAGGAATGTAATCCTTGTAAAACATGTCAATTTTACATTATTTCTGCGTATCAGTAGTATTGTGTGCAATTCTCAAAATCAACCTTGTTAAAAATAATTTATCTTATCTCCTCAAAATAATGAACACAGTTTAGAGGCTTACCTCTTGATTTCCTGAAATAATGCACTATTTTATGACATTGAACAAAATGTAGCTTTTCCTCCCCCTCTAAAATAACAGGAAACCTTCCTAGCTTTGTTTTCTGAGACAGTTGTCTCAGAACAAACTAAACAGAAATCTATTTGGTACACAACTTATTTGAAATGTCTCCTATTTCCTCTTCTTCACGGTTTTCTGTGAAATGATTTCCAATGAGTTCATCTCAAATGAGGCAGCATGGCTTCTAGTAAAAGGAAAAATATCTTCTAATGTGGTCATAGATGCTCTGAGGGCCACATAAAGACCTCTGTGCTTATAAGTGTTTGCGGCAGTGTGATTGAAAATTCCCATTCTGAGTCATCTCGACTATTTTAAAAACAATAATAGTTTTTTTTTGCTATTTTAGCAATTTCTTATGAAAAGATAATCTAACAAGTACTGTAACAATGCTGAGGAGAATTTGAAAATTAAGATATGAAATAGTCTTTTTCTTTATTCCTTTTTGCTGTTTAAACTCCTATCACAGAAAGGTAGGAAATTCAGCGACAGTGCTTACCTCCATAGAATCACACTGGATACATCATTTACTATAAGTCCTTGTGTACATCCAAGTAGGTCACAAAAATGTGACTGCAGTGTGTCCTTCACTATTGGACTTCTCCCATGCAGGTTCCCATCAGGACACCAGCTACTTGCAGAAACATATGAATTAGCATATTGGGGGTTTCCATTTTTATTTAAAATCATGTGTATTTCTTAGATCTCATTCACCCAACAGCTAAGTCGAATTCCTCTCAAGTGTCCACAGTTCAGTTTCTTGTTTTGAGAACTTTACTAGTCAGAACACTCAGGAGTCAGTTGTGTCAGACTCTAGCAGATTACTTACCCATCTAGTTTTCATTTCTAGTTCAGGATTTTAATAGCCCATCAACCTGTTCTTCTTAAGTCATAAATCCTCAATTAACCTCTAGTGTAGAGAATTTTAGCTCTAAGGGCCTGTAACCATTGCTGCCGATTTCATGCTGATGCAGAGAAAAATTGTGCTCCCTAAGATTTTCAGTGGCTGTGACCATTTTGAAGTAGATCTCCAGTACTTCCTTTCCAGGAATTTCTGAGTGAATGAGAACCACCGATCTAGGTCAGTAGATGAACAGTTAACTGCACGTAACAGGGACTCCTAGGGCTCATTGCTGCTTCTGTTTGCCTTCAAGTAGGTTTGGACTCAAAGCACATCTGTACTTTCTGAGGCTGTAAATCTTTACAGAAGTAGAAAGCCTTATCTTTCCCCCATGGAGTGGCTGATGGATTTGAACTGCTGACCTTACAGTTAGCAGGCCAACACATAACCTGCTATGCGCCTAGGGCTCCCTCAAGTGCCCTTAAGTCACTCCTGACTCCTAATGACCCTGGACAGTTTTCTGTGGAGTGGCTGGTGAATTATTAGAGCTCTGTAGAGAATTCCAAATTTCTCTAACGATACTTAACCATTATCTATAATGTTTATTTAAAGACAGTTTTAACAGGCTAAGCTATCCTTAAAAAAGGAAAGCAAAAACAAATAAAATACAATTGACACTGTATCTTGACTTTTAATCTTGTATTTTCAACTTAATTTATTTTAAGTTCCTGAGAAGACTTGAGAAGACATGATTTTCCTCATGGTAAATCATAACTAGAATTTCTGTCATTTCCAATTTTGCTGACAAGCCAGAAATATTTGGCTGTATTGGAACTTGTTTTGGCCACACAATGCATTTGTACACTGTTTTTGTGTGTTTCTGTTTGCTTTTGCTGTGGATCCCATGCAAGGATGCAAATGCCATGGGATCAGAGTCTATGTATATTTTTATGATTGGGCTTCCATCTCTTAAATTTCTACAGTAGAGTTTGGCACATCATTAGTGGTTGCTTGAGGTATATTATTTGAGTTGACAAATATTATTTTGTTAGACTTTTTGTTTGTTTGTTTTCCTTTGGGATAGGAACTGCCTGAAAGTTTAATTTCCAGTGCTTGCGTATAAACACATAATAGTTTTTGATGAAAATACTATTTAAACTTGGAATTGGCAAGCTTTTCTTTAAAAGTCAGCTAGTAAATAGTTTGGGCTTTAGATGTCTTACAATTTCTTTTGCAAGGACTCAACTTTGCCATTATACCACAAGAGTAAGAAACATATTTATTTTTTTCCACTGAACATAAATTATATGAAAATAAAATGTCAGTGTTTATAAATAAAGTTTTGTTCCAACACAGCCATGCCCACTTATTTACATATTGTCTATGACTGTATTTGTGCTCTAACAACAGAATGGAATAGTTACAACTGCTAAATAAATTGTACATTAGATGCATTATGTGGTTTTTTTTAAAAGGCTGAAATGTCAGAAAATGTATCTTTACATTCTCTGATTATAACAATCTTTCATATCTTCATAGACTTGCAAAACGTTCAACATTTTAATTTTAGGGACTCTACAATTAGAACTTGCTAACAGTACCAAAGAAATTATGAGGCCATTCTACATGTATTGTTGAGAATCTGTAAGTGTAGAACACAGTTTTCATTTACCTGCAATTACCGATTCAAGAATCAAATGTGTAAATAATACCCATATACATTCTAAAGAAAGTCACCTAAATCAATAGATCAAGGTGTCTCCCCTCTGTATCAACTTTAAAGCAATAATACATTACAACAAAACTGAAATCAGTGTCTTGTTTTTATCCTCTGGCATATAAGAAGAGCTAATGAAAAATCTAGGAAATCTGTACATCAGTTAATCAGGAGCTGGCTGTGTATTACTATATTCTATAAACTACAAAAATCAAATGAACGTTACATATGTTCAGTGGAAAAATTGAAAAAAAAAATATGTTGCTTACAAATTATAAAAAAAACTGTTAGCACTAAAAAGAGTTTATCCAACTGATAAAAATACAAAGACAAGAGATTTTTCCAATTAGAATGTGAGCTTTATGAGAATAGAAGCTTTATCATATTAGTGTTTATGTCCTCAGCACCTGATGATTTAATGACCCAGTTAATGAATGACACAAAGCTATTCATTTATTCAGTTACTCACGTGAACAATAAATTTTCATTTGATAACAGTTTTGCATTAAGTGCTGTAGGAGGACAAAGATATCTAAGAAACCATTTTTGCCCTTCAGGAACAATTTAATTGTTTTAATAAAAGCCAACATAATGAAAGGTTTTAAGACAAATTTAAAATAAAAGACATTAGAAGATAGTGTTTTTTTCAGTGCCAAATAATCAATACCAAAAATGAAGGCTAGAGCAGCTGTGGGGTAGAATGAATCCTTCAGATCTACAGTAGTCAGCAAAGGTTTTCTGGTAGGGGTGAGATTTAGAAAATAATTTAAGTGGTGAATAAGTGTCAGCAAATATTTGATGAATGAACAAATAAATTTAAGATTTAGATGTCTGAAAAGAAAGGAAACAAACACAAATAGGCAAAATCACCAGCTTTCTTGACTCTGCTCCTACATCCATTGGTAGTTTGGAGTTGAAAAATATCCATTCAGCCCTAGAAGTCATCAATTCTGCTTATTCTTCATCAATCCTCCACCTCTGGCTATTTCTTCTAATGTACCAATCTAAAGATTAACCTGGACACAGTAGGTTATAGATCAGATAGGGAAAGATGAGGATAGAATTTTTCCTGAAAACCCAGACCTGTTAACATACAAAATAATGTCAACAATCATTCTCAGCTGTTTCTAACAAAATATTGTCAACTGTCCATAACTTTGCATCAAAATGAGGCCCCAAAGAAGGAATACTAGCATTAATTTTTACCTAAAAATTTCCTTTATATTTTTGTTTTAAGCTTTTCTAACCCTAACAAATTCCCATTACTTGGAATGCTGCCACTACAATTTTAAAAGGCCACTAGCATTATCCTGTGGGAGAAACATGCAGCTGTCTTCTCCCACAAAAATTTACTAGACTTAAAAACCCTATACAGGGTTGCTATGAGTCAGAACTGATTTGACAGTACAAATTAACAGCGGCAGTGTTCCATGTGAAGGAAGAATATCTACTTAAGAATAACAAATTTTCTCCTCATCGTTTACTTATGATAAAGAAAAAATACATCAAACATCTAATGCTGCTATTCCTAGAGGATATCGAGTCCGTTTTGATTCATACAAAACATTGCTCAGTCCTGTACCACCGTCACAATTGTTACGCTGGCTTCCATTGTTGCTGCCAATATGTCAATGCATCTCGGTGTTGGTGGTCTTCCTCTTTTTTGCTGACCTTCCACTTTAACATGCATGATGTCCTTCTCCTGATATCATGTCCAAAGCATGAGAGAAAATGTCTTGCCATCCTTGTGTGTAATAAGCTTTGTGGCTTTAATTCTTCTAAGACAAATTTTTATTTTGTCTTATGGCAGTCTGTGGTAACTTTAATATTCTTCTGCAGCAGAATAATTCAAATGCATAAATTATTCTATGGTCTTCCTTATTCATTGTCCAATTTTCACATGAATATGAGGCAATTAAAAAGACCATGGCAAATGATCCAACCTCTCTGGAAAGTAATATGGCGCTTCCTCAGAAGGTTGAAAATAGAAATACCTTATGATCCAGCAATTCCTCTACTTGGTATTTACCCA
>NW_006408520.1:57238733-57247875 GCF_000296735.1 Chrysochloris asiatica
CATGTTGTTTATAAAAAGTATTTACAATGAATAAGTTACTGGTCTTGCAAAATTCTATCATTTGATTGCCAGAATCATTTCTATCACTAAAGCCATAATTTCCAACTACTGATTCTCCTTCTTTGTTTCTACCTTTTGTATGCATGCCAATCACCAGTAGTTATCGATGCATTTTGATTACATTTGATCAGTTTCAGACCTAAGATGTTGATAGCTGTTATTCTGTCAGTTCTGACTCACAGTAACCTTATATAGGGCTTCTGAGAGTGACTGCTGATCTTGTGATTAGTGCATTTAGCAGTCCAGTGTTTATACTATAGCACCACAGAACTCTCTATTTTTATCATGTTTGGCTTCAAGTATTGTATAAATCTTGAAATGTTCCTTTTATAAGTGAATATGACACCATTTATTTTCCATTTGACTCTCCCATTGAGAGCCCAGGTGTTGCAAAGTAGAACTGCACTCAATAAGGTGAGTCAACTTTCAGAAGTAAATCACCAGGCCTCTCTTATAAGGTACCTCTGGTTAGATTCAAACATCCAACCTTTTGTATGTAACTGCAGACTTAACATTTGTGCCACCCAGATATCTCTGTTTCATTTGTAATAACCCAGAGAACCTCTTCTATGCTTTTACACACAGGGATGTCCTTATAAGTGCTCTTTTAACTGTTTTATCCTGTTTCAAAATATGGATCACCAACATATGTCTATGGTTCTAGTCAAGGAAGTCCTGATATGGCAGGTGTCTTGGTGTGGCACTGTGGGTTAATGCACTGGACTGCAAAGTCAGTTTGAACTGCAAGGTAGGTAGTTCAAGCTCACCAGTTGCTCCTCAGAAACCCTGTACAGGGTCGCTATGGGTTGGAACCAACTCAATGGCACTTAACAACAACAGCAAGTCATTTAAAATCATTTATATTCAAAACTTTGCTAAGCTGCTCACCTGCATTAAGTAAGCTGATTATAGAACCAATCAAAAACCAACCATAGATTGTATTCTTTTGATTCTATAAATAGAATCCAAGTCTAATTTCTATTATAGAAATAAAGACTTAAGTCAGTGCCTTTCAAACTTCAATGTGCATTTGAATCTCTTGGGGATTTGTTAAAATGCGGATTCTGAGTTGGTGTCTGAATGATGCTTGATAGTTCTAACAAACTGCCAGCTGATGTTAATACTGTGGTTGTATGGACCATACTGAATGGCAAGGGTCTAAATTAGTCAATAATATACTTTACTGAATAAATATCTATGAATCACACAATAACTGCATTTAAGAAAAACACTGAGAAGTTACCTCAACATGTATATTATTGTAGGATTTTTTTAAAATGTATCTGAGTCCAGCTATAATTTTATATGTTAAAAATAGACAAAATGTATATCTTGGAAATGAAGTTATAATAAAAATAAAATCATATTCATCAAATAACAACTACTGTATTGCTCTTCCCAGGCTCTGGTCATTGGCAATGAATGCAAAATTATACCTGGACAAATAAATTAGGTCAATTCTCATGTGAATTTACTAGTAAATTCAGTTTTTCTCACTTCATAGTAAATCAACAACTGTTCTTGTTCATCAACCAACTGAAATGATTATTTTACTTGTAGAATGAAATGCTATATCAATTTTGTAAAAACACTTTTTGTTTATTCACTCAAAAAGTATGAAATGAGTACCTACTAGGACATGGCATGGCTGTAGATACTGTTTAAGTCAAGTAATAGAGAACATATGATACCAACTCCCAAGAGACTTACAACACGGATCAATGAAGTGTATAATCAGATAGCAATAATGAACAGAAATAGTCATAAATTCTATAGGAGAAAAATTATCCGAAGCTAAAGAAATGTAAGAAAAGACCAAAAATAAGAAAAAAGAAAGCATGGTTGAGGAATCATAATTACAATAAAGGAGAAATAAACCAGTTATTCTGGCTAAACTTAACATACTTAGTAAAAACAGTACTGTTGCCTGCTTATCAGAACTGCCTATTCATTTTTCTGGTAGCGTAGTGGTTACGAATCGGGCTCCTGACCTCAGGGTCAGCAGTTCGAAACTACCAGCTGTTCCAAGGGAGAAAGATGCCTCAGAAACCCTATGTTGAGTCAGAACCAACTCCATGACACATAACCACCACTGTTTTTGTTTTTTGTTTTTAGTTTTTAATGTGAATTATGTGCTTGTTTACATGGGTGAACATTATCTTTACATTCATCCTATCATACTTTGTTTCATTGCAATGATCACAATACCTTGCATGCATCATCAAACACCCAAAGGGTACACCCCACACTCCTGCCCGCTGGCGGTCACATGCAACCCCTCTCCCTCTCTGAGTCCAGAATCCCCAGCTGATCCTCTGTCCACCTCATTGCCTCTGCCTCCATCCCTAGTGTCACTGCCTCTCACTTCACTTTTCTCCCTTGATGGCTCCAGGGATCTCCGCTCCTGGACTGCAAAATCAGCCGCTCCCCTCATTTTGTTACCAAATATTTACATTTACCTTTCCAACACTCAATGTCAGAACTGATAGCAATCATTCCCTATTCAACCACAGGAGTTCTTTCCCCCTCACCTTTTATCAACCCCATCCAGACAGGTTGGAAACAAATTCAGTGGAGATTTTACCTTTCCCTGTATTCTCTGGAGCTAGGTTTCCTATTGAAAGCTTGTAAGCCAGTCACTTCTTGCCTTTGTAGTACCCCCATTTTGAGTAGCCAATGTCTAAGTTCCCCCTTCCTGTCACCCCTGTGTACCCAAGGAGGTGGGAATGATCCTCACTGTAGAGATTTGTCCACTCCTTTGTCATACTGCATCCACAAGCATAGGTCAAGATCATCCACTTATAGTGAGTTACTCCTTTTTTTTTTTTTTTCCCCCATCTTCTTTCTTCCTCTAATCATGCTCTGATCATCCACCCATTGATGACAGGCCAAATGGGTACACTCTGCAAGTTTGAGTGTTTTTGTGCATGCCCCCTCTCTTTATAGCAGCTGGATGCTTCACACTGTTCTTGTCTTCAGGGGCCATGTCCCTGCCCCTGGGCCCAGGAGTCCCCAGGTCTTGTCATATTACTGGTTAATCAGGTCTCAATCCAGGTTACCAGGAGTCTATTGAATGTGGTTGGACTTAATTCACAACTTCATTGTTGTTTTTACCCCTCTTCCCATTATTGGTGACCAATGTGGTCAGCAGCAGGACCATACACCTGCTAGTATATTCCATTTTAGTTTCAATTTGGGAAGGGGGTTTGCCTTGAGGGGACCTGACCACTTGCCTTGATGGCTCCCTGGGGAACAACTTGCTTGTTCTTGTAGCAGTCAATTGGACTGCTGTTGTTTTTTTTTCTGGTCTTTCTTTCAAGAAGTATCTTCTGTCCTTCTAGCTGCTCCAGACTGGTCTGCTTGTCCTTTCATGTGGGAATGTCCCACCTCAGAAGATTCTGGATGATGATCAGGATTCCATCTATGGTCTTGCCACCACCTGTTTTTGACACTAATTTTGGTCTATAGTAGTTTACACTTTTTTTTGTGTGTATGTATGTGGAAAAGGATGACAAAGAATGAGAAAAATATGAAAATAGGTAGAATGCAATTAATAACTAAAATAAGTATCCCTCGGTGTGATTCCTATCTAGGACCATTTGTGACACATAGTAAGATAAGAATATGACATCAGTCATTAGCTTTGGGCAGGCATATTCAATATTTTTCACTTTATTGAAGGAAAAGTAAAAGGTGACATTCCATTTGAGCTCTAAAATCCCAACCAATAAGTTGTAGTTATATATTACATTTTTGCTTCTACATGCACATTTACATTTTACATTCCATTTTCTCACTTTTGTACGGATGTAAAATGCATTGATCTTCAAATAGCTTCCTAATATCCTATGCAGAATTGATTGCAACCTTATTCATGCTTGAAGATGTAATTAATTGGAGGAGTTTAAAGAAGAATAAAAACAGTGGTAAAATATGGAATCTGGATAAAGAGTTAGAGAAAATGTATTTGTTTATAGGGAGAAGAGTTTTAAGGCAAAGTTTTTTCCAAGAAAAAGGCAAACATCATCCAGTTTATTTTTCTCCTGATTCATCTCATGGCAACACAAAGTCCCCAGAGGATAACAGGAAAATGGGAGGTGGGGGGTGAGCAGGCTGATTCACTAGGTACCCCCTTTCCTTCTTGTAAGATTCAACAGAAAGGAAGCCATCAGCCTTCCATGGGAGGAAGAATTATATGCTGCCTGGAAAGCTGGGGAGTGAAAGGGTCCTGAAGGGTGACTGCTTCCCTTTCCATAAGAGCGTGCTACTCTGATCTGCTTCCTGGGACTTTGGAACATAGGTCTTCTTTTCCCCAAATTTCCTAGTTTTTTTGCTGTTAGACTAATGGAATAAAAAGTGAATATCTCATTGCCATCAAGTCGATTCTGACTCACATGACCATTTAGGACTGAGTAGGAACTGTCCCATAGATTATCCAAGAAAGTAAATGTTCATGGAAGCAGATTGCCACATCTTTCTTCCTTACGGCAGCTGGTGGGTTCAAACTGATGACCTTTCAGTTAGCAGTCAAGCCTTTTAACCTCTGGTCCTCCAGAGCTAGTGATTGTTGTTGTTGTTAATTTCAGTCAAGTCCTGTGTAGGGTTTCTAAGGAGTAGCTGGTAAATTTGAACCACTGACCTTGCATTTCAAGCTGAACTTGTGGTCCAGTGTTTTATCCTACAGTCCCACACCAGGACTCCAGACTACTGAAAATGAACTGCTATGAAAACTGCTGTTTGTTGACCATTACAGGACAAAAAGAAATACTCTCCAGTCAGACAAATATGTGAGCACCTGACCACATGTACCAGTGCAGCTGGCTCCAGAGAATGTACCAAGAGCAGGCCAGGTTTCTGCTACTCTGTCACTGGCCAGAGACACTTGCCAACTATTCAGATCACCATATTCAGGTTCTGACTATAATAGTAGAAAATGGGCCAGGTGATCTCTCAAGAGTGCCTGGCCCCAATTCACTCCTGATAATCTGTATGAAATTTCTAGACACCCTTGACAATCAAAATTGTGAGTTTGGATAGAGACCAGTTCATCACAACCCCTAATACAGTGCCATCTACTTTCTTTAGTTCCCCAAGCCAGTAAAAAAATACTATTCTGTCTAGGGATGTTTTCAACCTTAAAAAACAAAAATTCTCTTTTTCATCCTGAAAGCGGTTCTTCACCCTTCTTTTCAGTAGAATGAGAAGGCAATTATATTTGTTTAGAGACTTTATTATTATGCAGAATAATTTTTCAGTACCACATACAAAAAAAAATGAAGGTGCTGGAATTCATCACACTTGAAGTATCATTATAATTTGATAGAAATACTTTACAATAGGGAAAGAGCCTCGGAATTTGGATATAAATACAGATGTATTCTTTCGCATGAAGCAGCTTGAAGTACCTCTGAATAATATCCATTTATTCTTGGTGCCAAACTTAAGCACAGCTCAAGATATCAGAACACCTGTTATTTTGTCATTTGTAAATCCAAGCCTCAGCAATCTTGTCTAACGGCTCATAAAGAATATTTTTACATCTCTTCAAACCTGTTAAAACAGTGTGCATATTTGGATCTAGTTACCACCAAAACTTTCAATGAGCATTAGAATTTGGTAATTGGTTGAATCATAGATTAATACAAAGATTAATAATATTGCTATTGTCATTGAGGAGTACTGGTGTGGCTCTGTGGGTTAATGCACTGGACTGCAAACTCAGTTTGAACCGCAAGGTCAGTGGTTCAAACTCACCAGTTGCTCCTGGGAAACCCTATACAGGGTCACTGTGTGTCAGAACCAATACCACGGCACTTAACCACAACATTATCATTGAAATAGATTCCCAAACTATGTTCAGCAGAGCATGTAAGTCTCTCCAGGTAGAAGTTATTACTATAGTGATTTCATAGTCTTAAGAGACCTTTAAATGGCACAGTTCCTTCATGACGTGTATGTTCCATGTACCTTTCCTTTCTTTGACAGAAAGAATCTTACATCTTGCTCTCTCCATGTCTGATTTGGAAGCATCTTCTTGCCTGAAATGAACAATAAGCATTGAAGATAACTTTTAAAAAATGAAAGTCTTTTCAAATATACCACATTTTTGTTGTTAATATCATGTTTTTGTTATTAAGTGCTGTCGAGTCCATTCTGACTCATAGTGACGCTGTGTAGTTTCTGAGGAGCAGCTATTGGATTTAAACCACCAAATTTGTGTTCAGCAGCCAAGCTTAATTACTCAATACATACTTGTTGAATAATACATGTCCGCTTTTCTTTTACCAGTGAATTATTAATAAAGTACAGGTAACCCACAGGTAGTATTTTAATTTTAAATCGAACTACACTTTCTAAAATATCTCTTGCATATCTACTTTAAACTAAAATAAAAGCCCACAAAGTTTCCATATGGTGAACTATATTTTGAGAAAGTTTTAAGTACCACAAAGCAGCAATTTTTGAAATGGAAGGGCCTTCTCAACCATATCCGTACTATGTCATTCCTACTATGATGCTATAATTACTGCCATTTGTCTAGTTATAAAACAATGAAGTATGGATGGATCTAGGAATGGCTGGAGAGTTCCCAGGGTGAAAACAAAATGAGATGCACCATCCAGTGTACCTAACAGATGGAGAAAGCCTCCGATGGATGATTCTCTAGACATACTGCCGCAGAGGTCTCTGGCTCCAGGTGACTTGGCTCAGGCTATTAACACAAAGAAATTTTACTCAGCAAGCCTTTTATCAATAAGGATTTTACTATGCAAGCCATTGAACATTTGAATTAAAAATGAAAAGCAATTTAGACTTTACTTAACCTTTTAGACTTTGTTTTAATTTTACCTTTGTAAAATAATAAAAACTGCTTAAGGTACATAGAGATGCATAGCCCTGAATTGTTAAGTAATTCACTTAAATCCTGGGAGGTGGTTTGCTCTTTCTATAGAAAAAGTCTTTCACTGAGTTTAACTCCTTGAAAACAAGCATGACAATGTTTGCAAGTAATAGCAGTTCTAGTCAATGGGGTTTATGAAAAAAATTCTGAAATTATCCAGATGTCACCTCTTAATCATAGAACCAAAAAAAGTATTGATCTTGCCAACATTTCTTCTTCCTACTGGCCTATTTATGAAAAGGAATCCTTGAAAACAATTTATTACTCAGAGGGGATAAGGATTTTAAACATATCTTTCCCATATTATTTGAATTTATAATACAAAGGGAGATTTTTATGGTTTTATATTTAAATGGCAGGCCTCATTTTAACTTTATTTTTTTAACCTTTTAATGTTTGACTTATCTTGAAGGGCAATATAATAAAATGATTAAAAGCAAAGATCTTGAAATTGCACACACTGGGATAAATCTGAGCTTTTAACTCTTTGTGTCTCCATTTTCTCCATCTATAAAATGAGAAAAATAACAAAGACTGTTGTGAGGATTAAATAAACTTATGAATACAACAGAATTTATAGACTGTGTTCCCAACCACAACTTGTCTGTCAGTTTTCTGTACTCTGGTGGGTTTCATTTTGCTGTGATGCTGGAGGCTATGCCACTGATTTTTGAAAATGCATCAGGGTCATACATGGTGGACAGGTTTCAATGGAGCTTCCAGACTGAGACAGACTAGGAAGAAGGTAAAGCAGACTACTTCAGAATATTTGGCCACTGAAAATATATGAATAGCAGTGGAGCATTGTCTGATATAGTCCAAAAAGATGATCCCTCAGATTGGAAGGTAGACAAAATATGACTAGGGAAGAGCTACCTCCTCAGTGAAGAGTTGATCATGATGATGATGCAAATGGAATAAAGCTTTAGGAACCTTCTCTTTCTGATAGGGCACAACTCATAATGAGAAACCTCTGTAAGCATCCATTAATAATCATAATGTGGGATGTACAAAGTATGAATCTAGGAAATACTTAAGTGGTCAAAAATGAAATGAAATGCATAAACATCAATATCCTTGGCATTAATGATCTGAAATAGACTGGTATTGGCCATTTTGAATCTAACAATCATGTGGTTTACTATGCAGGGAATGACAAATTGAAGAGAAATCTGGTTGTGTTATTCATCAATAAGAATATTTCACACTGGAGAGGGAGAGAAAGAAATAGCCAGAAATATCACCATACAAAGCTTGCAAGTCCATCTTCTGCTTATAACTGATTGGAATACCTAAAATGGGGCTACAACGTGCCCAGTGAAGGAGGCTTCCTGTAGAGCTTCTGCATTGCACAAGACCAAAGGTGGAATCCTGAACCCTATCCAGAATCCTCTGAGGTGGGAAATTTCCACTTGAAAGGACAAGCAGAGCAGCTTGGAGTGGCTAGAAGAACAGAAGATACTTCTTGAAAGAAAGACCGACAGGAAAAACTCAAAAACAGTAATGGCAGTCCAACTAACTACTACAAGAACAAGCAAGTTGCTCACCCAGGAGACATCAAGGCAAGTGTTTGGGTCCCATCAGGGCAAACTCCCCTCCAAGACTAAGACTCAAGGGGAATACACGAGCAGACATGAACTAGGACTGGTGACCATGTTGGTCACTGATAAGGGAAAGTGAGGGAAAAACAGCAATGAAGCTGTGATCTAAGTCCTACCCTGACCAGTAAACTCCTGTAAACCCAGGTGGAGACCTGGTTGCCCAGCAGTATGGCAAGATCTGGGGCTCCTGGGCCCAGAGTCAGTGGCATAGACACAGAAGGCTGGAGTGGAGAGTGAAGCATCCAGCTGATAAGAAATGAGGGTATATTAACAAGAAAACCCACACTTGCAGATAATACCCACTTGACCTGGCTTCAGTGGTTGGATGATCAGAACTCAACTAGAAGAATAAAGAAGATGGAAAAAAAAGAGTAATCTGATACAATTTGATGAACTTGACCTACATCTATGGATGCAGTAGCTCAAAATAGGGAACAACAGCAAGGATCATTCCCACCCCCTCAGTACACAGTATAGACAGGGATGGGCAGCTTGGACATTGGCTACCCAAAATGGGGGGCCTACAAAGGCAAGAAGTGACTGGTTTATAAGCTTTCAAGAGGGAACCTAGATTCAGAGG
>NW_006408520.1:57248685-57266311 GCF_000296735.1 Chrysochloris asiatica
AAACAATATGCAAGGTACACATGGACCTAACCATATGGAATACACAGTAATTAAACTGACTAAATCTGGGAAGAGAAATTGGAAAAGTTTAGCAGCAGCATCCAAAACAAGACCAGGGACAGATCTTCAGCTGATCATATGCAAGTTCAGGATGGAACTGAAAAACTTAACGAGGTCCAAGAGAGACAAAATATGACTCTGAATGTATCCCACTTGGATTTAGAGACCATCTCAAGAACAGATTTGATGTCGTAGATACTAATGAATGAAGACCACAAGAATCCTGAGATGACATCAAGAGCATCATACAGGAAGAAAGCAAAAGGTCATTAAGAAGACAAGAAAGAATTAAAAGGACAAAATGGATGTCAGAAGAGACTCTAAAACTTGCACTCCAGCATAGACATGTTATAAAGCGAATGAAAGAAATGAAGACATCAAAGAGCAAAACAGAAAAATTCAGAGGGTGGTTCCAGAACACAAAGTCAAATATTATAATGATATGTGCAAAGACCAGGATTTGAAAAACCTAAATGGAAGAACATGTTCAGCATTTCTCAACCTGAAAAACTTGATGAAAAAATTCTAATATTAAAGGAACCTATGGGCAAAACACTGAATGATGCAGAAAGCATCAAAAGAAGATGGGAGATATGCACCAAGTCACTATACCAAAAAGAAATGGTTGATGATCAACCATTTCAAGAAGATGTGCATGACTAAGAACCAATGATAATGAAGGAAGAGGTCCAAACTGCACTGAAGAAATTTATAAAAAACAATGCTCCATTAATTGACAAAATACAAATGTAAATCTTTCAACAAACTGATAAAGCACTGGTAGGGACACTCATGTATGCCAAGAAATTTAGAAGCAGGTTTCTTAGTCAACAAATGGAAAGAAATTCATATTTATGCCCATTCCAAAGTGAACTGCCAAAAATTCAAGCAAGATTCAGTAGAGGACATGGAAGTAGGGGTCGCATTGCTGATATCAGATGGATCTTGGCTAAAAGCAGAAAATTCCAGGGAGAAGTTTACTTGTGTTTTATTTACTATGCAAAGGCTTTCAACAGTGTGGGTCATGACAAGCTATGGATAACATTGCAAAGAATGGGTACTCCAGAATATTTCATTGTGCTCATTAGAAACTTGCATATAGACAATGAGGCAGTTGTTTAAAAAGAACAAGGGGAGACAGGTTTAAATCAGGAAAAGTGTGCACCATGGTAATATCCTTTCACCATATTTACTCCATCTATATGCTGAACAAATAATCCAAGAAACTGGGTTATATGAAGAAGAATTTGGCATCAGGATTGAAGGAAGACTCATTTATGACCTGTGATATGCAGATGATACAATCTTGCTTACTGAAAGCAAAGAGGATTAAGATACTCACTGATAAAGATCAAAGAACATAGCCTTCAACATGGATTGCACCTCAATATAAATAAAACAAAAGTATTCACAACTGGAGCAATAAATAGCATTACGATAAGGAAAGAAAAGAACATCATGATAAATGGAGAAAAGATTGAAGTTGTCAAAGACTTCATTTTGCTTGGATCCACAATCAATCCTCACGCAAGCAGCCGTCAAGAAATAAAAGGACGTATTATATTAGGTAAGTATGTTGCACAAGACCTCTTTAAAGTGTTCAAGAGCAGCTATCAGTTTGAGGACTAAGGTGCACCTGACCCTAGCCATAGTATTTTCAGTAGACTCATATGCATGTGAAAGTTGGGCAATGAATAAGGAAGACTGTAGAAGAATTGATGCATTTGAGTTGTGGTGATGGAGAAGAGTATTAAAAATACTGTGGACTGCAAGAAGAACAAATAGATCTGTGTTGGAAGAAGTATAGTCAAAATGCAAAATGTGAGGATGGTAAGAATTCATCTGTCATATTTTTTATGTTAATTCAAAAATGACTACAACTGTACATTGACAGAGAACTGCCAGCTTCAAACTGGATTCAGAAGAGTACGTGGAATGAGGGATATCATGCTGACATACGATGGATCTTGGCTGAAAACGGAGAATATCAGAAAGATGTTTACCTGTGCTTTATTGACTAGTCAAAGGCTTGCAACTGTGTGGATCATGACAAGCTATGGACAACATTATAAAGACTGAGTATTCTTTCACCATAGTTTTTCAATCTGTATGCTGAACACATAATCCCAAATGTGGAATTATATGAAGAAAAACATAGCATAAGAATTGGAGGAAGACTAATTTACAATCTGCAATATGCAGATGATACAGCCTTGCTTGCTGGAAGTGAAGAGGACTTAAAACACTTGCTGATGAAGATCAAAGATGACAGTCTTCAGTATGGATTGTAACTCAATGTAAAGAAAACAAAAATCTTCACCACTGGACCAATAAACAACATCCATGCAATTGAAGAAAAGATTAAAGTCGTCAAGGACTTCATTTTGCTTGGATCAACCACCAACACTCATGGAAGCAGCAGTCAAGAAATCAAGTATCTTATTGCATTAGACAAATCTGTTGCACAAGACCTCTGTAACATTTTTAAGAGTAAGGATGGCGATTTGAAGACTAAGGTGTGCTTGACCCAAGCAATGGTATTTTCAATAACGTCATATGCATGTGAAATTTGGACAGTGAATAAGGAAGAATTGATGCATTTGAATTTTGGTGTTGGAGGAGAATATCAAAACTAGCATGGACTGCCAAAAGAACAAACAAATCTGTGTTGGAAGAAGTACAGTCAGAATGCTGCTTGGAAGCCAGGATGGACAGATTTCATCTCTCAGACTTTGGACATATTATCAGTATGGACCAGTTCCTCGAGAAGGATATCATGTTTGATAAAGTGGATGGTTGGAGTAAAAGAGGTAGACCCCCAGCAAGATGGATTGGTACAGTGGCAGCACCAATGGACTCAAACATAACAATAACTGTGAGATTGGTGTAGAACCGTTCAATGTTTCTTTCTGCTGTGCATAAGTCTGCTACCAAGTTTATGGCACCTAACAACAACAATAATTTTGGATGTGCTATTAGGAGGGACCAGACCTGATGTAGCATTGTAGTATAAGTACTGGGTATATATAGTATAAAGAACAAGGTCAGTTTGAACATTAAGGTCAGCAGTTGAAACTCAACATTCACTCTTGGAAATGCTTTGTGTTAGAATCTGCTCAACAGCACTTAACAACAACAGCAACAGTCCCTGGAGAGGATATTATGCTTAGTAAAGTGGAGAATGCACAAAAAAAGGAGACCCCAGTGAGATGGATTGGCACAGTGACACCAACAATGGGCTCAAACATAGTAACAGTTTTGAAGATGACACAAGACTGTGCAGCGTTTCATTCTGTTGTACATAGGGTCCTATAAGTAGCAACTGACTGGATGGTACCTAACAACAACAACAGTATATGCAGTGTTCTTCAAACAGTACTTCTCATGGAACTTACATAGTAACTCTATCTATGTAAGCTATTGTGACTGTATTTTCTGTGTTCCAAGAAACTCTAAACTTGTAATGATTCCTTTTCCTTTAGGTATGTAATTTACATTGATATTACATCCCATGCATTTGAAACGACTAGAGCTTGAACATAATGCTTTAAGAGGATAGCAATTTGATGGTTAATAAAGACAAGTTGTTTTTTATTTGTTTGAAGGGTTGACCTGAACATTGTTATTACATATGTTCTATTTAGGAAACTACTTAACACAGACTTCTTAACAGCAGTTGTGAAAATCTTTTAGGCCACAGGCCAAATAAACACCTCAGCTTAATGTTATCTAGCCAGAAGGGCAAGCACCAAGAGCTGGCATGGCTATTCATACCTTCAGCTGTGAAAATATAAGAGGGCATTTGCAGTCTTTTGGAGCATTATCTGATAAATACATAAGCTGGAGCTGCTTTTCTCCCATAATTCTCAGTCTCCCTTTGCCCTTTTCAATAACTGTCTGTGTGTATCTGAGTTTTTGGTATGTACAAAGCCTCTGTGTGCCTGTGTATATAATCTGGCTCACAAGGTTTATGTTCTCTACAGTAGTAGAACATATTATAATCTGGGCCATGCAGGGGGTCTGAGAAATACTCAACTAAACCTTTGAAGTCTCAATGATGAGCCTACAGGTGATGACATTTTTGAGTGAACTAACAAAGTAAACATGAGTTATTCACACAATTAACCTAAATAGGCCTTAAGGGGAAGGGTGGAAACCAGTGCAAATATGAGGAGGAAAGAAAATCTTTGAACATGGATGCCTTATAAGCATCCTCCTCCTTCTCTGACATTTCTTTTATTTTCAAAGCAGGTGCTATTCTTATTGCAATCACATTGTCACACTCCATTATGAGGAAGCAATTAAGCCCATAATAAGTTAAGAGGTGATGGTTTGTATTTTTTTTTTTTAATCTCACACAAGCTTTGATTTATTAACATTTGAAAACAGATAGGAATTTTTCAATTACACCCTCCAAAATACCTTTTCTGATTCTGAGTGTTTGAAAAACAAATGTATCTTGGATCCAGTGCTTTTGTGTTTACAAATCTGGGCATGATTTAGTAAGCTTTAAAGAGATAGCAAGCGAATAGTAAGGAAATCAGATTTACATAATTTTCTGCTTACTTACCGAACACAGCAGTTGAGATTATCTTTTACATTTGGGAAGACTGTTTTAATATGATAAGATGAAATACCACCTACAGTACACTTGATCTTGCTAGTTTGACTTCTTAAAATAAATTACGGGCTGATTTGTCATAGTGACTTTTAACATAAATTGCTATTATAATCTAAAGAAGTAATTCTAAAGGAGACTGCTTTTTCACCTCATTTACATAAAAAGATTTAGAGTATTTCTACATTTATTCATTTCTCTGTGCAATTTATTTGCTGTAACTTTACATAGCAGGAACAACAAAAATCCATGCTTTGTTCTTTCTATCCATTCTTCTATTCATGCATGATAAGTACCAAATAGTAGCTCAAGTGGAAAAAAGGCATAAGCAAAAGAAGTATGCCAAGCTTACTTTTCATATGTGAATGAAAGTTTTTTTTAGGGATGGGTGTGTACCTTTTTTCCCCACAGGAAGGCAATTCCACTGCAACCTTGATGAGTCCAGGGTTGCTTCATTTTATACACATCTTTGTTATTGATTTTTTTGTTTTTACTGATTTACTTAGATATCCCTACAGTTTCAATAGCTTTTGTAAATAGTGAATTTTATAGCCCAAACATTTTTTATCTGTAGCAATGTGATTGCTAGGAAAAGCTAAAACCAAAGAACCAAGAGACAATCATGAGCCTCTAAGGGATGTTTAGTGCTTTTTGTCCTGAATTTTCTGAGCATTCTCTTAGACCAAGCTTTCTGTTAGTATTTCTAAATTCTATTTGTCCAAACTTGCTATGGTGCCTATTTTCTCTATCATCTGTATTCATTATTCAACCACAAAAGAATACACAAACATGGTGATAATGCTTACTAGGGTTAATTAATCATTGGTTGGAATTCATATTGAGGCATTTTACATTGAAAATGTGGGAGCAGGGGTCAGGAGAAGGCACGCTGGGCTTCAGGTCAAACCTTCTTGCTGTAGTTTTGGTAGAGATTAGGTATGTGTGTGTATTATCCCATTCAAGGCTCAGCATGAGAATTGGAGCTCTCTGGGAATGATGTTTGCTTCCTTTCATCTAAATAGAACAATAGAACCTATTGTTTACAAATGTGGAGAAAGGTTTGTAGAAAATCTGAGGAACAAATATGCAAAGGATTACAGAATCATTTGTCATCTAAACAAACAAAAATGGAATTAAATGTAGACAAAGATTCAATGGGAGATTTAATTTATAAAAACAATTCTCCCTTGCTAAGAGTCCTCGTGTAGGATAAGCACTAGATCATAAGGTCAGTTTGAACCATAAGACCAGTAGTTCAAACTCACCAGCAGCTCCTTGTAAACCCTATACAGGATCACTATGAGTTGGCCCTGACTCGATAACACTTAACA
Source organism: Chrysochloris asiatica (assembly GCF_000296735.1). Taxonomy (NCBI): domain Eukaryota; kingdom Metazoa; phylum Chordata; class Mammalia; order Afrosoricida; family Chrysochloridae; genus Chrysochloris; species Chrysochloris asiatica. The sequence goes on from NW_006408520.1 coordinate 57,254,695, forward strand.
AAAACACCAAGAATTCCTAGTATGGTGATATAGGACAATTACTGGGCTACTAATGGGTGATCATGGTTCAAACTCACCAGATCACCTCAGAAATCCTATACAGGGTCTCTGTGATTCAGAACCAACTTGATGGCATAACAACAAACTTTCCCATGCTCTAAGAACCCCTGCTCTCTTCAGATGATCTCTAAATTCCGACAGGATATATTCAAGGTTGTATTTTGCTCCTGTGAACTTGTTTTCATTTTCTTCAGCTTCAGTTTGAATTTGCATATGAGTAATTGATGGTCTGTTCCACAGTCTGCCCCTGGCTGTGTTTTCGCTGATGATATGGAGCTTTTCCATTGTCTTTTTCCACAGATGTAGTCAATTTGATTTCTATGTATTACATCTGGTGAGATCCATGTGTATAGTCGTCTTTTATGCTGTCTAAAGAAGGTATTTGAAATGAACAAATCATTGGTTTTGCAGAATTCTATCATGCGATCTCCAGCAGCATTTCTATCACTAAGACCATATTTTCAGACTACTGATCCTTCCTCTTTGCTCCCAACCTTTGCATTCTAATCACCAGTAATGAGCAATACATCTTGATTGCATGTTTGATCAATTTCAGATTGTAGAAGTTGGCATAATTCTTCTATTTCATTCTCACTGGCTTTAGTGGTTAGTGCATAAATTTGAACAATAGTGGTATTAACTGGTCTTCACTATAAGCGCATGGATGTTATTCCATCACAGACAGTGTTGTACCTCATGACTGATGTGGATATGTTCTTTTTGACAATGAATATAACACCATTCCTCTTCAATTTGTCATTCCTGGCATAGTAAACCATGTGGTTGTCAGATTCAAAATGGCCAATACCAGTCCATTTCAGCTCACTGTTGTTGTTGTTAAGTGCCGTCGAGTCGGTTCCGACCCATAGCGACCCTGTACCTAAGATATCAATGTTTTTGCATTCCATTTCATTTTTGACAATTTCTAATTTTCCTAGATTCATACTTAGTACATTCCATGTTCTGATTATTAATGGATATTTACAGCTATTTCTCTTCATTTTGAGTTGTGCCCCATCAGCAAATGAAGCTCCCATGGGGTTTTCTCCCACAGGCTTTACTCCATTAACCCTATCACGGTCAACTCTACTTTGAGGAGGCAGCTCTTCCCCAGTCATATTTTAAGTGCCTTCCAACCTTAGGAGCTCATTTTCCGGCACTATATCTGATAGTGTTTCTCTGCTATTCATAATGTTTTCAGTTACTAAATATTCAGAAATAGTTCATCACTCCTTCTTCCTAATTTGTCTTTGTCTGGAAGCTCATTCAAAACCTGTCCACCATGGGTGACCCTGCTGGTATTTAAAATACTGGTGGCATAGCTTCTAGAATCAGCAACTCACAAGCCACCACAGTATGACAAACTGACAGAAGAATGGTGGTTGGAAGTCCATAGTACTTTCAATATTCTCCAATTCAAATGCATCTGTTCTTCTAAAGTCTTCCTCCTTCACTATCCAACTTTCATATGCATTTGAGGTTATTGAAAATACCATGGCCTGGGTCAGACACATCTTAATCCTCAAACTGCCTCTTCGTGTACATACAGCTTTCTCATTAACACAATGAAGTGTTCTGGAATACTCATCCTCTTCAATGTTGTCCATAGCTTGTCATGATTCACACAATCAAAAGCCTTTGTGTAGTCAATAAAGCATAGGTAAACATCTTTTTTGTGTTCTCTTCTTTCAGCCAAGACCCATCTGACACTAGCATTGATATCCCTGCTTGATAGCTTGGCTTGAACCTCTGGAAGTTCTCTGTCAATGTATGGTTGCAGCCATTTCTGTATTACCTTTAGTAAAACTTTACTCGCATGGGGTATCAGTGATATTATCTGATGATTTCTACATTCATTTGGGTCTCCTCTCTTTGGAATGGGCACAGATATGGCTCTTTTCCATTCAGTTGGCCAGGTAGTCTTCCTCCAAGTATCTTGGCATAGATAAGTGAGTGTTTCCAGTGCTGCAGCAGTTTGTTGAAAGATTTCAGTTTGTATTCCAGCAATTCCCAGTGCCTTGTTCTTTGCCAATGACTTCAATGCACCTTGGGATCATAGACTCTTGATCATATTCTACTGCTTGAAATGGTTGAACATTGTCCATTTCTTCTTGGTACAGTAACTCTGTGTATTCCTTCCATCTTCTTTAGATGCTTTCTGCATCATTCAGTAATTTAACCATAGAATCATTTAATATTGCAAGTTGAGGTTTGAATGTTTTCTTCAGTTCCCTCAGCTTGAGAAATGCTAACCGTGTTCTTCTCTTTTAAATTTCTAACTCCAGGTTTGTATACATTTTGTTATATTTGACTTTGTCTCTCAAACTGACATTTGAAATTTTCTGTTCAGCTCCTTTACCTCCTCACTTCTTCCATTTGCTTTAGCATATCTAGACTGAAAAGCAAGTTTCAGTGTCTCTTCTGACATCTATTTTTGTCTTTTCCTTCTTTCTTGTTTTCTTAGTGACCTTTTGCTTTCTTCTTGTATGATGTTCTTGATATCATCCCACAACTCTTCTGGGTTAGTTTTTAGTGTCTAATGCATCAAATCTGTTCTTCAGATGATCTGTAAATTCAGGTGGGATATATTCAAGGTCATATTTTGGTTCTCATGGACATGTTTTAGTTTTCTTCAGCTTCAGCCTGAATTTGTACATGAGCAATTGATGGTCTGTGCCACATTCTGCCCCTGGCCTTGTTTTGGATGGTAATATGGAGCTTTTCCACTGTCTTTTGCCACAGATGTAGTCAATTTGATTTCTGTGTTTTTCATCTGGTGTGGTCCATGTGTAGAACTCTCTTTTACATGGCTTAAAAAGGGAATTTGTAATGAACAATTCATTGGTCTTGCAGAATTCTATCATGTGATCTCCAGCATTTTTTCTATCACCAAGACCATATTTTCCAACTACTAATCTTTTCTCTTTATTGCCAACCTTTGCATTCTAGTCACCAGTAATTATCAATACATCTTGTTTGCATGTTTGATCAATTTCAGGCTGAAGAAATTGGTAGAATTCTTCAATTTCATCTTCACTGGCTTTAGTGGTTGATGCATACATACATTTGAATAATAGTGGTATTAATGGTCTTTCTTGTAGGTGTATAGATTTTATTCTATCACAAACAACATTGTACTTAATGAATGATCTTGATATGTTCTTTCTGATGATGAATGCGATGCCATTTCTCTTCAGTGTTTCCTTCTTGGCCCAAGTATACCATATGATTGTCAGAATCAAAATGGCCAATACCAGTCCATTTCAGCTCACTAAAGGCCAGATATTGATGTGTATGCATTCCATTTAATTTTTGACAAGTTCAAATTTTCCTACGTTCATATTTTGCACAGTCCTATTTTTCAATCATTAACGGATGTTTACTACTGTTTCTCTTCATTTTTAGTTGTGCCCCATCAGCAAATGAAGGTCTCAAGGACTTTACTCCATTATCATCATCATAGTCTACTCTACTTTGAGGAGGCAGCACTTACCCTGTCACATTTTGAGTGCCTTCAAACCTGAGTGGCTCATCTTCTGGCACTATATCTGCTCCTCATCATGTTTCACTATTCAATGATAAGGTGCTGACAGTGTACCTCTACTATTCATGAGGTTTTCAGTGACTAAATATTCAGTAGTAGTCTGTCTCTCCTTCTTCCTAATCTGTATTCATCTGGAAGCTCATCTGAAACCTGTCCAACATGGCTAGACCCTGCTGGTATTTAAAATACCCATAGCATATCTTCCAGAATCACAACAACACACAAGCTACCACAGTATGACAAACTGACAGACTTGCAGTAGTTCATTAGGATAGTAGCTAAATATTCTTGTAAAATGCTTCACCTTATTAGGGTGATTGAGTTGATTAATCATGTGAAGATGTGGTGAGAATTTGTTTAACAAGTGACAACTCATTTAAGAGGAATTTATTATTAAAATTCTGGGTACCTGTAAATAAGAATTATGTTCCTGGGGCCAAATTGCTTTTGTAAACAGACTTATATATTGCAAATCACAGTAACAAACACCGTCTCCTCTAACACTCAGAAAAACTCCAAATAAATTCTGGGTATTAATAAACCCAGAACTCCTGGATTAATGTGCTTAGGTGCTAAGTGAAAAGTCAGGTTGGAGTCCATCTGAGTCACCTTGGAAGAATGACATGACTAGTTTTAAAAAAAATCCACCATTGAAACCCTATGTAGCACAGTTCTACTCTGACTCTGCTGAGATCACCCTGAGTTGGAAGCTACTCATGGCAAATAACCTGTTTTATTAAAACCCCCATCCTTCAGATAGGAAATGGAGGCTCAGAGTTACTGAAGTAGCTTGTTTAAGGTCTTAATTATTTCCCTATTCTTACACATACTTTTCTAAAAGCAATCAATTTTGCAAAAGAAAAAGAACGATAATAACAGAACCAAATGAAGTAAAGAAATTAAGAAAGAGAAAAAAACAAAAAAAACAAACAAAAACAAAACACGAATATTCTGGGCAGCCTTTTATGTGGCCTGCTCAGATGTTTGATAATTATAATGTGATTTTTATTCTACCCTGCATTTAACACCAGAATCACTTCTCTTTGGAATTTAAAATAGTAAGTTATCAGTGTCAAGTAGCAGAATCTAGTTTTCCCAACATTATGGTAAACCAGCTGGAAAAGGACTTCTGATCACTGACTACTAAGGAGGTGATGAAAATGTAGTATCTCCAGATGAACAACATGAAACTTAATGTGTCTCAAAGTGGCGCTTAAAACTTAGTGACAGTCAATGTTTTGTTCAAGAGTTCTGTAATTTTTGTTGCTTTAAAATAACTTTTTAATCTATTATTTTCTTGATTTGGTTATCTGGGGATTAATGCCCTATTTACCAATTCAAGATTTCCTTTCTCAAAATTTTAAACAAAAAAATGTAAGTCATTGGTATAAAATGTATCTTGTTGTTGTTAGGTGTCATTGAGTTGGTACATCCATAGCAACCTTATGCACAGCAGAACAAAAATCTTAGATTTCTTAGATGTATATTTAAATAATACTTAAAATTATTAAGTGCCATCAAGTGGTTCTGACTCCTATTGACTTTATATAGAATTTCCAAGGAGTGGCTGGTGGATTTGGATCACCAACCTTATGGTTAGCAATCCAGTGCTTATGCTACAGTACCATACCTGGGTTCATGTAATTTAAGAAACATATCTAGAAATAGAAAAAGGAATCAAAGCACCCACTATGAAGAGATGAATTTTCAGGGCTCCTAGATGAGTGTTTGTGTTCAGATGGTGCTATCTAGTCCTAATCTCCCTAGACCTTTCCTTTCCCAATGCTGTTCAAACTCCATATCTTTTGCAACACTCATTCTACGTGATCTAAGAAAAAAAAAAAAAATCCTTTTCATAATATTTCATTTCACTGTCAGCAAACAATGAAACAAGACCTCCCATAAGTTATTTTGCTGTGGTTGTTAAAGCCCAAATGTACTCTAAAGTTGCCTTCCTATAAGTGACTTTTAAGCCTGACCTAAGTCCTTGCCTTTAGAATTTAACTGTGAGATTTCACAGGCATTTTCACCTTGTTTCAAAAAAAAGAAAAGGTTTTTGGCTTGCTTAAATAAGAAAAACAGTCACACAAAATTGAGGAATTTTGAATTGAACTAATCAATCTGGGCATTTCTTTGAACATTCTGAACCATACAAATGTGAATGAAGCTTTCAATACAAAAATAAACCAGTTCTATAACAGTAGATGCTGCCATTGTATGTCAGCCATCATGCAGCGTGCAGCCAGCTGCATCAAGAAGATGGAAGAGTTGGGATTCATTTTCAATGTTAAATTGAAATGTAAACACATATACATATATACATTACACACAGACACACACACACACATATATAGTTGTTGTTATTGTTGTTAAGTGCTGTGGAGTCGATTCTGACCCACAGCAACCCTGTATAGGGTTTCCAAGGAGCTGGTGAGCTTGAACCACCGAACTTGCAGTTCAAACGACTTTGCAGTCTGATGCATTAGCCCAAGTGCCACACCAGCACTCCATATATATACATATGTTATTGTTGCTGTATAACAAGCAGGAATGCTGCTTAATGAAACCTCTATTTTTGCTATTGGTGATTTTCTTGTTTCTAATTCAGATATGTGATAAAGCTATTGTATTACTCCTGGTAAGCTGGTTGCTGCCATAATGCTTAAATTTTGCAAAAGATTATCTCATTCATATGTGAAGAATATTAGAGGAAAATTTAAAATAGGATAGACAAGAAATAATTTAATATAGGAGAAGATTCCAGTAAGATTAGTAGAAACATGCATAGGACTTATGACAGCTTTTTTATATTCCTTTATCTTCAGGAAAAAAATGAATAACAGTGAGATATTAACATTTACTATCTTTTCCCTTTTTGGTGAAGGAAGGAAAAATATCAGCTATCATTTATAATTTTTATTTTTAAAGTACAGCCTAGTGTAGTAAGGTAGCCCCAAAACAATTTTATACTAAGTGACTTTATGATTGTTCACCTTATGTCTTACTCAGAAACATAACAATAAGTTTAGAAATTATGTTTGAATGTCAGGATGATACATCTTAAATTTATCTTTTGTTAATATAATTTAGCATAGTGTGAAATGAAAAGTGAATATTAGGATATATGTATTTAAATTTGATTATTTGTGTTTATTAGTGATTACTCTTAGACTGATATACTAAGAAGGTAGAGAAATGTTACTGCAATGAAACAAAATTGACATATTTATTTCCTTTAAACTATATGTTTGTACTCTAGGACTCTATAGTTCCCTGAATCCCTTTTCCATTTTTCAAGTTTTCAAGTCTTGACTACACACATGAATAATAAACAGAGGCTGTTCCTTCACTTGAAACAAAACAAAACTCTATTTTTATACAGAGATATTCTGAATGCTAATTTTCTGATTTCATTGCGTATCTTTGAAAAACTGATATATCAACACATACTCTAGACATCTATGTATAATCTTACAGATGCTTATTGAAATAACAATTCACAGAAAATTTCTAATATAACAATTATTTGATTAAATTTTTTTGACAGTTTCAAATGTGTAAGTACTAAAAGCATTCAAGTTTTTATGAAAAACATCCACATTATAGTAAATGTAAATAAAACACACATTTATTTTGGAAATGTCTTCCAACATTTGGTAGTTCAAAAAATAATCTTATCACTTCCAACATGTATATCATATAACAGACACTTTTTGTATTTTATGGGTTGAAAACCTAAATTAAAATGTCTTCTAATTATTGAATAATTTACTAGACTATGAAATCATTTTGATCATATTAGATTTGTAGATATTTTCAGATTGTACTTGCTTAAGTGAATATTAGTTAGCAATAAGAGTGATAAAAACCTGAAAGAAGATACTAAATAAATTAATGTGGGCAGTGCAATGTGCTGGAAAGGACACTAGATTTGAAGTGTACAGACTTGCATTAACTTTTCTCTCTTCATTCTTTGATTCTTTATGGCCTTAACATAACATTACCCTTAGAATACCACCACACTTCTGTCAGTTTGTCATGCTGTGGGGACTTGCCTGTTATTGTGATTCTGGAAGCTATGACACAGGTATTTTAAATACAAGTAGGGTCACCTCAAAGTCACTATACCAAAAACAAATGGTGGTGTTCAACTATTTCAAGAATAACATGTAATCAAGAGCCAAAGATATGTTAAAAAGAAGTGAAAGATGCATTGAAGGCACTGACAAAGAACAAGGCCCTGGGAACTTATGGAATACAAATTGAAATCTTTCAACAGACTGATGACGTACTGGAGGAACTCACTTTTCTATACCAAGAAATTTGAATGATAGCTACCTAGCCAACTGATTGGAAGAGATCCATATTTGTGCCCGTTCCAAGGAGAGGTGACCCAACAGAATGTGGAAATCATTGGACAATATCGTTAATATCATGCAAGTAAAATTTTTGCTAACAGTAACACAAAAATGACTGCAAACTTACACTGACAGCAAACTGCCAGAGATTCAAGAAGGATTCAAACAAGGATGTGGAAAAAGGGATATCATTGCTGACGTCAGAAGGATCTTGGCTGACTACGTAAAGGCTATTGATTGTGTGGATCATGAAAAGCTATGGACAACATTGTGGAAAATGAGTATTCTGGAACACTAATTTGTGCTCATGAAAAACTTATAGATAGACCAAGAGGCAGTTATTTGAATGGAACAAGGTAATACTGAAAGATTTAAAATTAGGAAATGTATGTGCCAGAATGTATCACTTCATTCTTATTCAATCTGTATGGTAAACATATAACTCAAAAAGCTGGAATATATGAAGAAAAATGTGGCATCAGGATCAGATGAAGACTCATTAACAACCTGCAATATGCAGATGATGCAACCCTGCTTGCTGAAAATGAAGAGGACTTAAAATACTTGCTAGTGAAGATCAAAGACCACAGCTTTTGGTATGAGTTGCACCTCAATGTAAAGAAAACAAAAATCCTCACCACTGGACCAATAAAAAACATTCTTATCAATGGAGAAAAGACTGAAGTTGTCAAAGACTTCATTTTGCTAGCATCAATCATCAATACACATGGAACCAGCAATCAAGAAATCAAATGACATATTGTAGGCAAATCTGCTGCACAAGACCACTTTAAAATTTTCAAGAACAAAGATGTCAGTTTGAGGACTAAGGTGCACCTGATCCAAGCCATGGTATTTCCCATAATCTCATATGAATTGTGAAATTTGGACAGTGACTAAGCAAGACCTTAGAATAATTGATACATTTAAGTTATTGTGTTGGAGGAAAATATTAGAAGTGTCATGGACTACAAAAGCAAAAAAAACCTGTGTTGGATGAAATACAGCCAGAATGCCCTTTGGAAGTCAAGATGGCCAGACATATTATATTTCAGACATATTTTCAAGATGAACCACTCCCTGGAGAAGAATATCGTGTTTGGTAAAGTGGAGAGTTGGAGAAAAAGAGGAAGACCCCCTACTAGATAGACTGCCACAGTGGCAGCAGCAATGAGTTTAAACATGGCAGTAATTGTGAAGTTGGCCCAGGACCAGACAGTGTTTTGTTCTCTTGTGCATAGGGTTGTTGTGATTCAGTACCAACCTAATGGCACCTAACAACAGCAAAACCCTTAGACTGTCTTTTTCTTACTAAATACTAGTAATGAATGTTTCTAATTTGCTTATATTTTGACAAAAGAAAATAAATTCTCCCAGTAATCTTTAACCCTGGAAATTTAATAATATATGATTAGAAATCATTCTTAATCTTCTAGAGTAGAATATTTTCTTTCTATTTGATTTTAGATCACTTAAAATACAGGAGAGGTGTTATTCATCTTTATGATTCAACTTGGAACACAGGATCTCAGACATAGTTGGTGCTCAGTAAACATTTGTTGCAGAAATAATGTGATTGCTGGTATAAAACCCAATTATTCCTGTATTAGTATGTTCTGACTTATCTTAAGGCTAAAATATCTATTTTCCAATTTTAGATAAAAGATTTTAGGGTAAGGATAATCAGCTGCTAGTATTGAGGTCTCAGGAAACTAAAAATATTTGTCTTCTTATGAAATCATGACAAAGGCTTCTCCTAGTATTTTTTTGGTGTGGCACTGTAGGATCAGCACTGCACTGAAAACCACCAGGTTGACAGTTGAACCCACCAACTGCTCCTTGAAAATCTTGTACAGGGTCACTATGAGTCAGAACTGACATGACGGCATTAACAACAACAACAATAGTGTTTTGTGACCAAAGGAACTTTGATTATAAATTTGTCAATTAATAGAACTGAAATACCATATGTAGTCCTAGGAAGTTTCAGTCAGAAAGAAAATATTTTCAAACAGTAATCTAAATGATCATATTTCTAAATTTCATAAAAATGAGTTAGAGGTAAGGTGATCCTAAATAATAACATAAATTTTTCACTCTTCTTTTTTAGTAACTTGATTAATGTGTGAACCACCACTCATCTGTTAGTTTGTCATATTGTAGTGGCTTCTGTGTTGCTGTGATGCTGGAAGCCACGCCACCAGTAATTTCAATACTGCAAAATCACCCATGGTGGATAAGTTTCATTGGAGCCTCCAGAGTAAGACAGACTAGTGAGAAGGAGAGGCAGACCACTTCTGAATGGTTAGTCACTGAAAACTTTATGAATAGCAGCACAACATTGTCAGACAGAATGTGGGACAATAAGCTGATCAGGTTGGAAGGCACTGGGGAAAAACTACCTGCTCAAAGTAAAGTTGACCTTAATGATGTGAATGGAGAAAAGCTTTAAGGATATTCATTTACTGATGGAGCACAACTCAAAATGAGAAGAAACAACTGCAAACATCCATCATTAACCAGAACTTGAAGTGTATAAAGTATAAATCTAGGGAAGTTGGAAGTAATCAGAAATGAAATGGAATGCATAAAGATTAATACCCTAGACAGTGAGCTGAATTGGACTGATATTGGTAATTCTGAATCAGACATTCATAAAGTTTACTATGCCAGAGGAATGATTTGAAGAGGAATGACACTGTATTAATCATCAACAAGCATTAAAAGATCTTTTTTGAAATACAATGCTGTCTGTGATATGCTAATATGCCTACAAGGAAGACCATTATTATTCAAATCAACATACCAACCACTAAAGACAAAGATGATGAAGCTGAAGAACTCTGCCAACTTCTTCACAGTTCTTGCGTATTGCTGTAAGATAAACACTGGACTGCCAATAACAGTGTTGGTAGTTCAAAACCACTAGATGCTCATCAAAAACCTTATACAGGGTCACGGTAAGTTAGTACCAACTTGATATCATTTAACAACAACAGTCAACTTCTTCTTTATGAAATCAATAAACTGTGCAATCAAGATGTATGAATGTTGTTGTTAAGTGCCGTCGAGTTGATTCCGGCCCGTAGAGACTTTGTATAGGGTTTCCAAGGAGCAGCTAGTGAGCCTAAACTGCTAAACTTGCAGTTCAAACACCTTTGCAATCTGGCGCATTAACCTGCAGCACCATACCAGAACTCAAAAATGCATTGATTGTTGTTGTTATTATTGTTAGTTGCCATCGAGTCAGTAAGGACACATAGTGTCCTTATGCATAGCAGAACGAAACACTGTCCAATCCTGAGCCAACCTCACTACTGTTGCCACACTACTGAGTCCATTGATGCAGCCACTTAGCCAGTCCATCTCGTTGGGGCATCTTCCTCATTTTCTCTGACCCTCCAACTTACCAAACATGATATCCTTCTCCAGCAATTGGTCCCTCCTGACAATATGTCTGAAATGTGAGAGACGAAGTATGGCCATCTTGGCCTCCAAGGAACACTCTGGCTGCATTACTTCCAACAAAGATCTATTTGGTTCTTTTGGCAAGCCATGGCACTCTCAATATTCTCCTCCAACACCATAACTCAAAAGCATCAATTCTTCTGCGGTCTTCCTTTTTCACTGTCCAGCTTTCACATGCATATGAAGT
>NW_006408520.1:57267074-57298560 GCF_000296735.1 Chrysochloris asiatica
TGTCTGATGATTTCTGCATTCCATTGGGTCACCTCTCTTAGAACTGGGCACAAATACAGATCTCTTCCAATCAGTTGCCCTCCAAATATCTTGACATAGATATGTGAGTGCCTCCTGTGCCGCCTCACTTTGTTGAAAGATTTCAATTTTTATTCCATCAATTCCTGGTGCCTTGTTCTTTCCCAATTCCTTCAATGCACTTTGGACTTCTTCCTTCAGGATCATTGGCTCTTGATCATATGCTGCCTCTTGAAACGGTTGAACATCAGTAGTTGAAAAATATGGCCTTGGTGATAGACATGATGCCAGGGTCACATGATATAATTTTGCAAGATAATGACTTATTCATTGCAAATAACTCTTTTTCAACCACATAAAAGTTAACTGACTATATACATAGACCTCACCAGATGGGATATATAGAAATCAAATAGATTATACCTGTGAGAGACTACAACAGAGAAATTTGACTTTATTAGTCAAAACAAGGTCAGAAGTCAACTGTAAAACAGATATTTGCAAGTTAAGGCTGAAGATGATAAAAATTAAAACAAGTCTATGAGAGCCAAAATATGACCTTGATTATATCTCACTTGAATTTAGAAACCATCTGAAGAACATTGTTGCATTAGACACTAGTGACTGAATACCAGAAGAGTTGTGGCATGATATCAAGAACAGCACACAGGAAGAAAATAAAGTCATTTAAAAGACCAGAAAGAAACAGAAGACAAAAATTGATGTCAGAGAGACTCCAAAACTTGCTCTTGAATGTAGATAAGGTAACATTAATGGCAGAAATAAAAAAGTCAAAGAGCTAAACAGAAAATATCTAAGGGCAGCTCAAGAAGACAAAGGTAAGTATTATAATGAAATGTGCAAAGACGTGGAGCTAGAAAACTAAAATGGAAGAGCATGTTCAACATTTCTCAAGCTGAAAGAAATGAAGAACAGATACAAGGCTGAACTTGAAAGACTGAAGGATTCTATGAGCAAAATTTTGAATGATGCAGAAAACATCAAAAGAAGATTAAAGGAATACACAAAGTCACTGTACTCAAAAGCATTGGATGATGAGCAACCATTTCAAGGGGAACATATGACCAAGAACCAATGATAATGAAGGAAGAAGTAATTCCAAGATGCACTAATGGCAAAGAACAAGATTCTAGGAATTGATGGAAACAAAGTTAAATCATTCAATGAACTGATACAGCACTGGGGACATTCACTCATATATGCCAAGAAATTTGGAAGACAGCTACTTGGTCAACTGATTGGAAGAGATCCATATCTGTGCCATTTCTAAAGAGAGGTGACCCAATGGAATGGAATAACCATTGAACAATATCATTAATAACACATGCAAGTAAAACTTTGACAATGAATAAGGAAAAATAGAGAAGAATTGATTGATTTGAGTTATGGTGTTGGAGAAGAATATTAAAAGTACCATTGCCCCAGAAAAACAAACAAATCTGTGTTGATAGAAGTATAGCCAGAGTGTTCTTTGGAGACAAGGATATCAAAACTCTCATAATTCAGACATATTATCAAAAGGGACCAGTTCCTGGAAAATGACATTATGTTTGGTAAAGTGAGGGGGGGTGGGTCAGTGAAAAAGTGGAAAACCCCCATGGAGTTCGAGTGACACTGTGGCAGCAGCAATAGATTCAAGCTTAACAACATTGTTCAGGACCGGAAGTGTTTTGTTCTGTTGTGTATAGGGTCGCTATGAGTCAGAATCCACTTAACAGTGCTTAACAATAACAGCAATGGGCAAAATATTGAAGGACACTGGAAACATCAAAGGAAGATGGAAGGAATGCAGTCTTACTGTAGATCTGGTGGATGGACAACCATTTCAACAGGTAGTATATATCCTTTTAGTTTACCTGAGGAAACTGAGTCAAAAAGGAGCTAATAATTTTCTTGATTTTGCATTGCAAGTAGATGGTTTACTTGATAGCTACAAATAAGGGCTCCAGAGATAGTTAACACTGTCAAATATAAATCACAGATAAGAATGATGCTTTAATAGTTTTCTTGTGTGCATATATCTGATTGTGAGTGTGTAATTCTTAGTGTTTATGGATGTGATTGATGTCTTCAGAGACAATCAAGAACAGAAACGTCTCTTTTGAAATAAAATGTAGTCAATGTGACTCTGCAGTTGTACTTGGTGTTTTTGAGTCCCTAATTTTTAAATGGTGATTTCAATGTACTTTTCTGATTGTACTTCTTTCTTATTTTGAGCATAATTGTAAAAACTCATTAAAATACAGACACTTAAAATCACATCTACACTTTAGTTCCAACATCCATCTATCAGTTTGTATTTCTATGGTGGCTTGCATGTTGCTGTGCTTCTGGAAGCTGTGCTGCTGGAAGGTATGTCACCAATATTTCAAATACCAGCAGAGTCACCCATGGTATTGAGAGAAGCAGCAATATTAAGATGGAGGCTGAGGACTCTAGACTCATGGAAAGAGAAAGACTGTGTGCTGGCAGCCAGGAGGCAGGCTTGCAGAATGTGCCTTTTGGTTGTTTAAATGATTACATATTCCTGAGTGTTTTTATGTACATCCCACCCCTCCAAAAAAACAAACAAAAATAAAAAACAGAGGGAATAGAAGCAAATACTGTTGAATGATGATGTACGGAGGGGATTGTAATCATTGCAATGAAACAATGAGTGTAAAACCAATGTTCTCCCATGTAAACTATCACTCAATTTCAAAATAAAAATTTTAATTTAAAAAAGAGAGAGAGAGAAATAGAGTAAAATCAAATGGTTATGGAAGAAAAGACAAGTTGCGAGATTAACTTCAATTAGAATTATGTTGTTATTTAATGAGGCTACATATAATGATAGCACAGAGAATCAGAATAACTGAATTCTGAGTTCTGATCTTAGCTTTGCTTTAACTTAATGAAGCATATCAGCCAACCTCCAGTATCCTCACCAGCTCATTTACAAAACTGAAATGTTGCACTGGCTGATCACCCAAATCCTAAAGAATTCTGACATGTTCTAACTTTGTGAGTGGTTGCATTTGAGGTGTCATTGCATTGAAAGATGGGTGCTATTTTCACACATAATGTTGTTATTGAGTGCCATTGAGTTGGTTCTGACTTATCATGACCTTGTATAGTGTCTCTGAGGAGCATTTGGTAGGTTTGAATGGCCAACTTTGTGGTTAACAGTCCAATAGCTTATCCTACAGTGCCACACACCCATCCAGCTGAAGGGAGAAGTGTGAGGAAATACACAAATGCAGCAAATTCCTGGACATGTCTAAGAAAGAAATCCTTTCTGCCTAGCATGACTCAGACAGAGAAGGTGGTAGAGGGCTGGAAATGTATCCTAGGGAAAGTTGATAGGTTTTAAATTCTAAACAAAGTAATTTGAGTTTTATTAAAGTTTTTTAAATAAGCAAGACATAATGGTGGTGGTGGTGGTTATGTGCCATGGAGTCAGAACTGACTCATAGCGACCCTGTACAGGGTTTCCGAGGCTGTAAATCTTTACAGGAGCAGAACGCCTCATCTTTCTCCCACAGAACACCTGGTAGTTTCAAACTGCTGACCTTGCAGTTCACAGCCCGATTCGTAACCACTACGCTACCAGAGCTCCTTAATAAGTATTAATAAATCATGGAGAATAACTGGAAGTCATCTGAACATAAAAGTCGAGCAATTCGAGTAAATCAAAACTACAAAAGTGGATAATCACTGTCTTTATTGCATTTGAAGGGCTAAGACAAATTTTGAAGGTATACAGACTATTTTTTAAAGGGAAAGGCAATCAACCCTTAAGAAATTTTTATCCTTAATGCCAAAAGAACAAAGCTGCAGGATAAGAGAAGAAGAAAACAAAAGCTGGTTTAAGATAACCTTCGAAATGTTGCCAAGCAAACCAGGACTTGCTGCCTATCACTGTCAATCACAGAGATGGGGTGAGATCCAACATCACACTTTATTAGCAGAAAGCAAGTGATCTGGAAGACAGCAAGAATAGCTTCCCAAAGCTGTCTTTCTAGACACAAAGTCTCTAGACGTTTTATAGTATAAATTACAGCTGGAAAAATGATTAACCTTTCATAAGATCAAAATAACATTTTACAAAAACAAAGGAAAAATGTGTTTCTTTATCATAGATTGTTATCATTGGGGTTGTTTCCTACCTGATTCCTACAGTCCTTCAATAATTATCTTTATGGTAGAGAGTGGTTAACTTTTTCCAGGATATGATCACTAAGACTATTTTCCTTTCCTACTCCCTTGTTTACTCAGACCCCATTTTAACTTTGGTCAAGAAGTCATCTGTATAATTCCCCAATGTATTTTTACAGATCTCATTTCTATGAGATCTGTTTCACATGGAAGTAGTCACTTTGGTCCTGAGCATTTTGTATTTGAGTTAAAGGCATTAAATTAAGGTCTGATTGATGGGAAACACATTTTACAACAAGTAACACAACAAGGTGAAAGCTGAATACAGCAGCAAATTGTTATTGTTAGGTGACATCAAGTCAGTATGAACTGATAGTGATCCTATGTACAACAGAATGAAACACTGCCTGGTCTGGGTCAACCTCACAATATTTGCTATGTCTGAGACCATAGCTGCTGCTACTGTGCCATTCCATCTCATTGGGGGTCTTTCTCTTTTCTCTGACCCTCCATTGTACCAAACATGATATCCTTCTCCAAAGACTGGTTCCTCCAGATAATATGTCTGAAGTATGAGAGATGAAGTCTGGCCTTCTTGGCTTTCAAGGAACACTCTGACTGTACTTCTTCCAGCATAGATCTGTTTGTTCTTTTGGCAGCCCATGGTACTTTCAATATTCAGCTCCAACACTGTAACACAAATGTATCAATTCTTCTATGGTCTTCCTTATTTACTCTGGAAGTTTCACATGCATATGAGGTTATTGAAAATACCATAGCTTGGGTCAGGTGCACCTTAGTCTTCAAAGTGACATCTTTGTTCTTCAACATTTCAAAGAAGTCTTGTGCAGAAGATGTGCCCACTACAATACATCGTTTGATTTCTTGACTGTTGCTTCCTTGAGTGTTGATGGTTGATCCTAGCAATATGAGGTCTTTGAGAACTCCAATCTTTCCTCCATTTATATGGATGTTGTTTATTGGTCCAGTGGTGAGGATTTTTACTTTATTTACATTGAGATGCAACCTATACCAAAGCCTGTGGTCTTTGATGTTCATCAACAAGTGTTTTAAATTCTCTTCACTTTTAGCAAATAAAGTTGTATCATCTGCATATAGCAGATTGTTAATGAGTCTTCCTCCAAGCTTGATGCCACATTTTTCTTCATATAATCTAGCTTCTCAGATTTTTGGTTTAAGGAACTCTGGTAGTGTAGTGGTTACAAATCAGGCTGTGAACCTTAAGGTCAGCAGTTCAAAACTACCAGCTGTTCTGTAGGAGAAAGATGAGGCTTTCTGTTCCCGTAAAGATTTACAGCCTTGGAAACCCTGTGCAGGGTCACTATGAGTTGGAATCAGCTCCACAGCATGTCACAATACAGGTTGAATAGGTATGGTGAAAGAATACATCCCTGTCGCACAATTTTACTTATTTTAAACCATTCAATTGTTCTATTCAAACAACTGCTTCTTGGTTTATTTGTAGGTCCCTCATGAGCACAATTAAGTGTTCTGGAATACTTGTATTAAGTTTCTCCAAATCAAGGAAAAATCAATTCCTACTGTTAATGTGCATAACCATCATAAATTTGGTAGCCAAGAACACTAATTTTGGAAATTTATTCCAAAAAATCCATCTGTCTCTGTTTGATATTCTGTGTAACTTTCTTAACATTCTTTAGTTTCTGTTCTATTAGTTACGAGTTTTCAGACAAATTGAAAGAACATATTCCTTTGAATTATTTGAACCCATGATTGTGACATAGAAGTAAATAATCAATAGCAGCTCTGTTTTCCAAAACTCCTTTCTGCACATTCCAAAGTTATACACTCAAGGCACTAATTGCTTGAGAAGTGGGATTTAAGACCTTGACTATAGAGCAAGCCAGTGTACTTACTTCCACTTCTAAGGCTATAACCACAGCATGCATTGCAAAGAGGAACAAGGCTCATATTCTGTGGTGCTGAATAGGTGTAGATAGCTTTGACAATCTGCAGATAGTTTAACCTCTTGAACAACCTAACTTTTCTTAGCAGCTGTCTTATACCTGAAATAGGAAGGTGGTAAGGTGTCCTAGAGACCAGGGTCCCCAGAGGCATTAGCAGGGACATATGAGAAAGCTCTATGTCCACAAAGTAAAAACCATCCTGTAGGTAGTTTGATGTGTCCATTTGCATAGGACATAGCCTCAGTCTTTGAGCAGTTTAAGACAATATTATCTAGGCATTCCAGAGAACATCCAATAAACTCAAAATATCGTTGATCTGTGACAATTCTAAGCTCTGTAGAGATCATGTCATGTTCTTTCTAATGACCAGCCTCCAATTTTAGGTATCTTTATGGGTAATATTTTCAGGACATGTTAAAATAAAGTGACATTATGAGTCAAGCCTAAGGGAATCTATACTCTAGCTAGGTAAAAAAGTAAAGGTTTGTTATAAATAGGTCCCCCCACCCCCAGAGAGGCAGAAATCAGTTACATTCATTTTCAGTTTGGGCCAAATATATGCAGATATTTTCATCTCCTTGGAACGGGACCAGATCTTGGGATAATCCCAGGTTGAAGAAAAGAAAGCAAAGGATTAAGGCATACATCACTATAGTTAAAGGAGGGTGTTCCCTACAGATTCAGCTGTCCAGTCTCCTTTTTCTGCTGATGGGTATGCTTTTATAAGGTTGTGGTATGTCTAAGTCTTGAATTGGGCTAATTTGACAGCAGAAGGAGTGCTCAGAAATAAATCCCAGGGTCCATTCCATTTTTCTCCTAGCTGACTTTTGGTGCTGTCTTTCCACATCTTGAGCAGGACTCAATCTCCAAGCTACATAAGGTGCAGGTTGCCTGCGGGGGAAGACATAGACCTAGGAAGAGCAAATTTGTGAGTGGCTGCAAAAATCTGTGTTTGTACATATCTTTAACTCTTCAGATCCTGCTCTATTTCAGGCAAAAGTTGCAAACAAGTGGCCTGGAAGGGTCTACTGTACACCATTTCATAAGGTCTCAATTTTAGCCTTCTTCTGGAGGCTATTGTATATGGAGTAAAACTATGGGCAGTACCTGTTCACAGCATAAGTGGGTTTTCTGACACAACTTGATTATGTTTCTTTACAGCACAATTTATCTTCTTCATTTTCCTGATAACTGGGCCCTCCATGCTAAATGCAGCCTCCATTTTATTTCTAAGTGTTTGCTGACATGCTTTGTGACTCCAATTATGAAGGAAGCTCCATTGTTACTCTGGAGGCTCAAAGGAAGACCATTCCAATGGTTGATTTCCTTAAGTAGCACTTTTACCACTTCACTAGCCCACTGTGTTTGAGAAGGAAAAGCTTCTACCCACCCAGAAAATGTGTCCATCATTATGCGAAGGTACTTGAAACCTCAGCTGGGAGGTATCTGGATAAAATCTTCTTGGCAGTCTTCAAAGGGTTTTGTCTCCTGGTATTGTGGAAACAATTCATTTTTCTGATTTAGGTTTGTTCTTGAGACAAATGATGCAATTAGCTATGGCTTCCTGTATTATTTGAGTCGATACACTCCCTTTGAGACAGGAGCAAACAAATTCTACCAGGAGTTATTTTCCATAGTGGGTCATTTCATGGATTCATTTGATAAGACATGGGGCCAAGGTATGGGGAATTAACAGCATTCCTTGGTAATTCTACCGCTAGTTTATTTTTTCTTCTGAAATCCTTTCCTTTCTGCCCAGGCCAAATCACCCTAATCATCAACCTCTGTTCAGTCAGTTTTATATGCAGAATGGGTGTTTCAGCTGCTCATCATGCCTGTTGGTCAGTCAGTCAATTTCCTCTTGAGATGTTGTCCAACACTTTTTGGTGTTGAGAGCAGTGAATGATTGCCACCTTCGAGGGAAGAAGAATGGCATCTAGCATCTGAAATATTTCAGATTCATACTTTATTTCCTTTTGACTAGTTGTTAAGCGACCCCTCTCTTTTGAAATAACCTTGTTGTTGTTAGGTGCCATCAAGTCAGTACCAACTCATAACAACCGTACGCACAGCAGAACGAAACACTGCCAAGATAACCTTATGTGCATGCAAAATGAGTACAAGAACTTCAAGTCCATATATACATTCATAGTCCTTCCTTCTGACATATCCAAAACCCTAGTGAGTACAATCAATTTGGCTTTCTGAGCCAAAGTTCCCTGAGGAAGAGCTCTTGCCTCTATTGTTACCATCACGTACCCAGCCCTGTGAATCCCTTGTTCCATGGTAGTTGCTACCATCTACAAACAGTTTGCAGTCTGCAGAGTCAAGAAGGTGGTCAAAAAGATCAGACTGACTCATAAATACTTGGTCTACTGTCTTCACACAGTTCTAGTCTAGGATCTCTTGGTCCACATCAAGGAGTAGAGTGCTGGGTTAAGGCTCACCATTAACTTTAGAGTAACCCCAGGGTTGTCAAAGAGGATAGACTGATATTTACTCATTCTTCCTGCAGTTAGCAATAAGTTTCCTTTCTGCTGAAGCAGAGGTAAGACCTGATGGGGTACATTAATGGTTAGTTGCTGCCCCAAGGTGAACTTCTCTGCTTCCTGCAGTAATTCAGAAGTGACTGTGGCAACTAATAGGCAAGGGGTCATCTGGAACTCCTTGAGTCCAACTGTTTGGGAGGTATGCAACAGGTTGGGGTATCGAGACCACAAATTGAATCAGCACCCCCAACTTGAATCCTTGACTCTCACAAACAGAAAGAAGGGTTTTAAAAGTTTAGGGAAACCCAAGGCTGGGGCAGAAGCCGAAAATTCTCTCAGGGAGTTGAAAACTCTTTCACAATTCCCAGTCTACCAATGGTTCATTTTCTGTCCCCTTAAGAGCCTCATACAGAAGTTTCACTATCAGTCCATCGTTGGTATCCAGATGTGACAGAATCCAGCCATTCCTAGGAATCCCAGAAGTTGTCTTCAGGTCTTAGGACTGGGGTCTGGGTGATGAGTTACTTCCTCTTTTTAAATACACTATGTCATCAACCAGATTCAATTTGAAACTCCAAGAATTTCACCTTTGTTTGCAAATTTGAGCTTTTCATCTAGATACTTTTACCTCACTGAACCAAATGATTTTGAGTTCCTAAAATGTTCATTGGAGTCCTGGTGTGACACTGTGGGATAAAGAACTGGACTGCAAGGTCGGTTTGAACCACAAGGTCAGCAGTTCAAACTCACTAGCTCCTCCTTGGAAATCCTATACAAGGTTGCTATGAATTGGAACTGACTCAACAGCATTTAACAACAACAGAAGCAACATAGTATTTATTAAACAGTTCTCATAGTGCTGCCCAGTTATCAGTAAGTCATTCACATATTGCAAAATTTTCTCTCTGCTGAGTTTAAAATCTAAGTCCCAGACAAGAGGTTCACCAAAGAGGATAAGGGCATTCCTGACACTTTGAAGGAGCACATTCCAGCACAATGTTCCTTCCTTAATGTCTGGGGGTCTTGCTGTTCACAGGTGAAGATTTCCTGAGAGGCTTTTGTCAATGGAATGTAGAAGAAGGTGTCCATCAAATCTAATACTGAAAAAAAGGGGCTTCTTGGGAGAGATTATTCAGCAGGGTATAAGGATGTGTGTGGAGCTGCGGGGTGGATATCTTGAACTACCTCATTGACTGATCAAAGATCTTGGACAAACCAATATTCTTCTGTATTAGGCTTTTTGACAGGGAGAATTGGAGTATGTGTATGGAAACTGACATAACCAAATAAGTTATGAGTTTAAGGGACCTTCTAAGGCTTCCATCTTAGGGGCTATTGATTCCAACGGGGTTGATCCTAGCCGGGTTTCAGCTGGACCTCAACTGGGGTAGTCCATTGGGCCCTTCCAGAGTTCTACTGGCCCACATGAGGGGTGTTACCTGATTGTCTATCTCTCCTGGTCATCCATACTTCATGTCTGTTGCTTGAACTAGAAGCTGCCATGCATGTTCACATGGAACCTTCATCTGCACACTTTTTGTCTCAGAAAAGCAAGTTATCTGGGCATTCAACTTAGAAGGCAAATCCCACCTCAGAAGGGGAACTGGACAATCTTGTATGTAAAGAAAGTAATGTGACATCTATTTTTCTCCAATGGAGCAGTTCAAAGCCTTCAAGAAAACCTTATGTTCCATCTGTCCAGAGACTCTAGTGACAGAAACTGACTAAGCAGAAGGACTGGTGAGGGGAGTGTTCACCACTGAATTTGTTCCAATATCAACAAGAAGATCCATAGTTTGTCACCCACCCAGTTATTTTTACCTAGGGTTTCTGCGGGGCAATAATACTTAGTGATAGATCATGATGCATCCCTGGGCATCTTCAATCCTCCTTAGAGGCAGCTTGCTCCAATATTTGTCGACCAATTTGGTACTTGATTTCATCCCTAGGACCCTCTTTTCCTTTGGGGCACTCATTCTATGCTTTTGTAGTAAACACACTGGTTTCCATCTAGGGGTTTCTGAGACCTTGTTGCTTCAAGTTGTGTTCCCTGCCATAGCCGTGGAAACCTACCATTGGTGGTTTCAAGAAGGATGATTACTGTCTGGGTCTTGTTGTTGTTGTTAAGTGTCATTGAGTCTGTTCCAACCCATAGTGACCCTGTATGGGGTTTCCAAGGAACAACTGGTGAGCTTGAACCGCCAATCTTGCAGTTCAAACAGCTTTGCAGTCTGGCACGTTAAGCCACAGCACCACACCAGGACTCCTTGTGCTCTCAAAATGCATTGTTACCACTCCATCCAACTTCTGGAGTTTCTTCCGAATATCTGAAACACTTTGAGAAATGAAAGTATAGTAACCATACGTACATTGTCAGGGGACTATGGGTTCAGGTCATTGTATTTGTGATATACCTCATATACTCTTTCCAAAAATTCTCAGGGATCTTCAGTGGGATTTTGCTGGATTGCCTATACCATATTCAGGCTCTTCTGTTTGGGGGCCCCCTTCTTCATTCCTTCTAGAATATGCCTCTTGTAGTGGTTTAATAAGGAAAGACCACCATCATTCAGGTTCAAGTCCAGCTTGGTTAAAGGAATAACCATGGCCGGGTTAGAATTATCATTTGAATTTTCAGTGTGAAGCCTCAATGCTTCCTTCTGAGCCCTATCCAAGACCTGCTGATGCTTATTACTAACAAAAGTTATTAAGGCCTGGATGTTGGCCCAGTTGGGCTGGTGATTGACAAAAATAATGGTGACCTAGTCTATGACCTTGGAGGTGTCTGTTTGATAAGCAAAGTCAGAATTTTTCCAGTTTAACAAATCTGAAGTGGAATGCAGTGTGTGGGCCCAGTAATATCCTGTAGGTTGGCCTTGTTGATTAAGCCCAACCAATAATTATCTAAGAAAGTACTGCTCAGCCTTGACCATACCAGACCTGAATTGGGTCCCTTGATGGTTAGAAAGCCCCCTTCTTCTAACTGATAAGGAGGTGCTTGTTCTTCAGGAATGACCAGATCAGCAGTTCTTGGCACTATGTGGGGGTTGAGAGGAGAGAGTGGCGTAAGGTGGTCAGGAATTGGATGAGGAGTATTAATTATAATCTAATTGTGTGGCTTTTTCTGGTCTATCCTATCTATGCAACTTTTCCCAAACACTACTGGAGATTCTTTTCTTGCTTCTTCCCCTCCCTTTAGCTCTTCTCCGAACCATTATTCAACTCCCCTTTATCTCAGCAGTCTTGTTATGCAACATCATAAAGGCTTGTACTTAAGGTCTTTCATCCCATTTCCCTGATCTTTGATGAAAGAGCTCTAATTGCAAGATGCTAAAATAGTTTAAGGATCCATTTAAAAGCCGTTTTTCAACAGACTCAAGATAGTAAATAGACCCAACCATGTTACAGTAAAACAAAAATTTTCTTCATCATGGGAGGATACTCATAGGTCCAGCAATCAGACAAAATTCTTCCCAAGGGACTCTTTCTTAGATGGAAGCTCAGGCTTCCATCGTACAAGATTAATCTTTCAAAAATAGTAGACACTCAAAAGGAGCTTGGCTGTGGTGCCTCAATGGCATGCCACCAGAACCAAGCAAATAGATCAAAAATGAAAACAACAGTGGGCACTGGAGACACAGAGCAAAAGACTCCCAAGACAAAAAGTTTCTCGGCAGCTTGGAGCAGTGGATATTCAGTCTCTTGAGTCCACCAGTCTAGGTGGCCATTGGGCTCCCCAGAAAGTAAGATTACTTACCAAAGGAGTACACGCGGTCCCAGACATGGTCACCAGAAAGTTGCTAAGCAAACAAGGGCTTGCCTCCTGTCACTGTGGTCATTCACAGAGATGGTGGTGAGATCCAACATCACACTTTATTAGCAGAAAGTAAGTGATCTGGAAGATAGTGGGAATAGTTTCCCTAAGCTTCCTTGCTAGACAATCTTTGTATGTTATATAGGGTAAATTACAGCTGGAAAGATGATTACCATTTCATAACATCAAAGTTACTTTTCACAAATGCAAAGTAACATTGTGTTTCTTTATCAGAGATTATCACCAGGAACTTTCCAACCCAGGTCCTGTGGTTGGTCCTTTGATAAATATCTTTATGGCCGGGGAGTAGGTTATCTTTTTCCAGGGTGTGATCGCTAAGACTATTTTCTCTCCTACTTTCTTGTCTTGCTCAGACTCCATTTTACTTTTGGTCAAGTGGTCATCTATATCATTAACACACCAAAAAAGTAATAATAGAATTTAATAAACAAGACAGTTGGATCATGAAAGCATGAAGTTCAGACACCCTATAGAAAAACTTATAGAATTTCACACCTGCATAGTCATCTATATAATACCTTAAAAACCGACATCTTTCAAAAATGTTTACTGGTTTGCAGTTTCGTCTTCTTCTTTTTTTTTTTAACCACACTAGCAGTGTCAGAATGATGATACATCAGATGACAGTAACTATTAGTGACCTTAACACAGCTGAGTTTCTATTTTTATTTCTACAAAGCCTGCTTTTCTTTAGTTAGATGATATCTTAAAGGCCTGCATTAAAAATCTAAGTAGTCCAGGCAATTTGTATTGTATATTTATGAATATATTTTGTACACCAGACCCAGCTTTTCATACACACACACACACACACACACACACACACACACACACACACACACTGTATTGACAGCATACTTCCAAATAGGCCAGTACATATTTATGTAAATTATCTCTGATTTGCTACAAATAGAACTAATAAAAATTCCAACATATTTTAAAAATATTGATGAAAAATCCAGGCTTTGAGACTTTATTCCAATGTTTATGAAGGGCAGAAGTAGACAACAGAATGTGTTTCTATTTGGGTGATAACTTACTTGTTCTCTTTAGCTCAAATTAAAAGTAGTAGCATTGGGGAGTTTCATCTGGCTATTTGTAGATAAAATTGCAGATTTCTGAACCTGGGTAATAACAGAGGTAAACATGTTTGAAATTCCTAATGTAGTTAACACTGAGTAAATAGGATGGAATATCATGAACTTTGACAAATAGCTATTCAGCTAGCAGAAAGGGATTCAGGAATGGTGCTCTGACAGAGAAATAGCTTAGTAATTGCTAAGTGTATGTTGGCATGGAATTAGTCAAAAAGAGAACAGAATGGTGTTTTCTCTAATCATTCTCTTGGTTGTTTATAACACAAAAACAGAATTTCTTGGAAAATAATTAGTTTACATTTTTATAGTTTCAAATGCTTAGTCTATAAAATATGTTAGGTCTTTCTAAGTATAGGTATTAAGGTTTTGAGAAAACAAAAAATAAAATAAAAATCTACAACAGTGGAATATCTAATTACAGATTTCATCTCATTTGATAAGCACTTGTTAGTCTGATTCCTTTTAAAGAAAGAGCAGACTGGCAGGAATTTGAAGGAATTCAATCAATTCTTACTTTTTCTCACTGAGAAGAGTAAGGCTTAATGTATGGAGTTCACTGTGGTAGAGGCTTATACATTAAGCCTTACTCTGCCAGACGAGAGCTGCTTGAGAACTGGACCGTGGCATGTTTATGTCTCTATCCCCAGTCATAAAAAAGGTGTGTCGATAAAAAGAAAATGAAAATCTATCCATTGGCAGCCTCACCACATGCCACTGTGCCGCTCAGGTATTCTCCAACACCAAAGTCTAAGAGAACAAGAAAATTAAGGGAAAGAAGAACACTTCTTGTGTCTGTAGCACGAGAACAAAGCCCTCTTAGACAACACTCTACCCTATGTCTCACCATGTATGAGAAGACATGATTGGCCTATGTACACCCTACTAAGATCTGGACATTTTTTGCACCAGATGTAACAGAAAAGTATAACAGGATTATGTCACATGTGCTGAGGGATAATTCTTCCAGTCACCATTGTCTAAAGTTACAAAGCATTTTGGTACCAGTGCTCTTTTCTCCCTTTAATTTTTCACTCAGTGCCTAGGCAAAATTAAGTGATATTTTAAAAATCTGGGTATGATCCTAGCCTAAGGACATCCCCATGCACCTGTTGGTGGTGTTAAGGGGTGGATATTACAAATGAAAGTTTCAAGCAAACTCCTCCCACAGTATGTAATGAAACAGGGCTGCACTGTCAATTGGAGCTAATCAATGGTGCATAATTTCTCTCAGTAAACTAATGTGCTCTCTATTTTGAAACCACTTTAATCACTCTCTTTTACATAAAACCTAATTTGGGTATAAATCATTCATTTCCCATTCAAGTATAAGCTTCCTCAGGAAAATCTAAGTCACAGCCAACTTTCTTATATGGAAGCTGAGTTCATGTAGCTAAAGTAACTCTACCAAAGATTGCAACAGGAGTCATATAAATATGACGCAAAACTAGTTTAGTTAAGCTTAAGTAATTTAAGGAAAATGTCTCGGCGAGTAATTGGTATTGTACCAAAACTAAACATTTCACAAAGCTGTTACATTTGCTCTTGCCTAAAAATAAAAACTGGAGCAATACAAGGGAAAACTGCCAAGACTGAAAATAATATGCAACAGCTGTAAGTAATTGGGAGTGATAATCATAATTAGACAAGATGTAAAATATGTGTTACAGCCCAGATTGTATCTTCCTGTTGACAACTGGGACATATTCCAAAGGCCTGGTTTTCACACCTAGCCTGGGTGCTCCTTCTCTGTGCCTAAAAGTCCATCCAATCCAGTTAGTATTAGGTCAGCTAAAACCACTCTCTTAATATCATGTTTCATGCAAGTCTGCCTTGGAAAGCAGTGGGGAAAAAAAAAGAAGAGATCATAGTACTTAACCTTTAAGGAGCCCACAAAGAAATATAAATTGGCTAATTATGTAACAGTAAATGACATTAAATATAAATCCTCCAAAAGAAGCCAAGAAGATACAGATGATTAATATTTTTGTAAAAGGAAATCAGGGATATTTTAAAAATCAAAACAACATTGATTAAACCAAGTATAGGTTAAGGACAAAGCAAAATATGTTTGTTCCTTTGAAAACATCTCAAGCTAAATAGTAAACTCTATGAAGACAGGGATTATTTCTATCTTGTTCAGTAACTCAGAGAGTGCCTGGAATGTTGCACATGCTGAATCAGTGAAATGAATGAGTGACTGAGGAGTGATTACATAAGAATGTTGTGTGCTGTTGAGTCTCTTCCAACTCATTGTGTCCTCCTATAATCGGGCTGCGAACCTTAAGGTCAGCGGTTCGAAACTACCAGCTGCTCCGCGGGAGAAAGATGAGGCTTTCTACTCCCATAAATATTTACACCCTCAGAAACCCTATACAGGGTCGCTATGGGTCGGAACCGACTCAATGGCACATAACAACAACAACAACATAGGGATTTTAAGAACTGCTGGTGGGTTTGAACTGCAGACCTTGAGGTTAGCAGTCTAGTACTTGTCCTACAGTGCCACACCAGGGCTGTAGTAAGACATGAGGAAGATACTGTTTCAGATACTTTACTGTGTGCTTTATATGTATGTCTTCACTAAAACTTTTGGGATACTGCTAATCCTCATTTGCAGATGAAGACACTAAATTATAGCATAGTTAAAAAGAATTACTTAGTTAACTCAATTAAGATGAGATGGAGCTGGAATTTGAACCAATATCATGTGACACCATCATTCCTATATTATGTACATTATGTTTAAATAACTGGAATGCCTTTAGCTTTACTAAGAAACAAGGAAGAATAACAAACAGCCTACCTATTGTTTGCTTTGAATTTTGATCTGCAAATCACACCAAAGCTATTTTCCTGACAATACTCTATTTTATTCTTTCTCTTTCTTGCATAAAATGGCAACTATAAAAGTATCTATTACAGTGCTTAAGAACTAGATATTTTCTCTTTTTTGATATCTTTATCCTATATTAATCTTCTTCATTTCTCTTCCTTTTCCTTTCTTCTCTCCTAAATTTATACTTTCTTTCTCCTCTTTTCGTTCGTCTCAAACAAAAACCAAATTCAATAGGTGACAGTGAATCAGCAAAGCAGTTTTCTGTCACACATTCTGGTTTTTGTTTTTTTGGTTGTTTAAAATGGTATTTATTTGGTCAGTACACCAAATAGGATGCAATCACTATCATGACAAATACACAGAAATATTCAGATCAACATAAAATAGTAATTCAGTTTAAAGGAAGGGAAATTTCTTTAAATGTTATGACAACATACTCCCAAGAAGAATCTTTTCTTCAGTTAATTATGTTTCAATCGATTAATTGGAAGTTACCTTGTGAATTTTCTTTAAAATAAAACTCCAACTTTATTAACCCATGCCATTTAAACATTGTAACGAAAATCTCAACTAACTGCAAAGGAGATGACAAAATTAGTTACCTTTTTTGTTTGAACATTTCAGAGGTAAGTGGCTATTACAAATACAGCAGGCAAACTGATCTAGAACATAGTGCTGTACTGAAGTTCAGTCTAAATTGTGCTAAATGGTCATCATTAGTACGGCACATTTTAGCCCATGATGTAGCGTCCTGCCAAGACAGATCCCAATTTGTTACAGAAACACATAGATTACGGTTGATTTTTTTTGTTTTAAAAAATATATATATATATATTAAAAAGCCAAGTGTGCTTCCACATACAAAGGCAGGTTTTTCCCTGGAGTGATTTACAGGAAGTACTCAGGGGTGTAAGGAGCTCTGGTAGCGTAGTGGTTACGAATCGGGCTGCGAACCTTAAGGTCAGCGGTTCGAAACTACCAGCCGCTCCGCGGGAGAAAGATGAGGCTTTCTACTCCCGTAAGGATTTACACCCTCGGAAACCCTTTACAGGGTCGCTATGGGTCGGAACCGACTCGACGGCACTTAACAACAACAACAACAACAACTCAGGGGTGTGCCTGGTTCCATGAGGCTCCACGAGGAGGTGCTGCGTCAGAGTGAGGAAGGAATGTTTTAAAGTGTCATCTTGTTCCATAATAGCAGCCTGGTTCCCACAGAGGTAACAGTAATTGGGTGCACTGAAAATGGTAACCACATTCCAATCATGACTCCAATTATATCGTTCCATTTCAAGTTGGTGAGCATGAGAAATCAGTGTGAGACCATTGGCATGGTTAAATGTCTCAGAAATGTCTTGTCCTAAAGTATAGCTAGCACCACGTGGAAAAATACCCCACCCACTACGATCACCTGGATCTGACCACAGCAGATCACTCATTAGACCCTCATGTGGGACTTCCTGTAAAGAATCCAGGGTTCTTATATGATCCAGTGTATCTATGGATGGAGAGAGGCCACCATGGAGGCAGAATAGCTGTCCAGCCACTAAAGCCGTAAGTGGAAGATAATCAGATAGATTTGTAAAGTATTTCCAAACATTGGCATTTCCATATTTTCACAGACATTCATCATAAAAGCCCTAAACTTGGGTAATTTGTCCGGTTTTCATGGTTTCCTCTCAATATTTTAATGCGTTCTGAATAACGCACCTTTAATGCCACAAGAAGAGTCACAGTCTCCAGCGAATAGTAACCTCTGTCTACCTAGTCACCCATGAATAGATAGTTCATATCTGGTGATTTTCCACCAACTTTAAAGAGTTCCATAAGATCATGTAATTGACCATGAACATCTACACAAACGATAACAGGACAAAAAACCTCTTGCACATTTGATTCTTTTGTTAAAATTTCCTTAGACTTTTCTCACACCGCCCGCACTTGATTCTCCTTCAGTTGTTTACCACTGGTCCAGCTCCTTGGTGAACACCTTGTCCTCCATGGAGGCAACATCCCCTTCCCTGTTGACTCCTGCTCCACCCCCACTCCTACCCCGAGCGAGGCTCCCTTTTTCCACTGCCACCACCACCCCAGTTCCAGGCAGGAGAAGAAGGAGGCTGGCTGGGCGGCTGCGGGCCATGCAGCCCGCCCAAGCCCAACTGGCAGCCTGGGGCTCCCGGGACCTCTTGGAGACACCACCCCACCCCACCCCAGCCCACCATTCCAGGCGCCCTGGGAGTCAGTAAAGGGTGCGGGAAATTAAGGGAAAGTGCGACTTGGGTTTTTAGGGCAGTTCCCACTGGATGATGGCCACTCACCACCTCCACCTCCCACCCTTGGGCCTCTCTCTGCTGGGTCACCCTTTCTCTCTCCCACACATTCTGTTTTAAGGACAAGAAATCATAGGAAAAAAAATTGTTGAATTAGTGTATCTTATCCAAAGCAGGGTTTTGAATTAGACAATTAGGAGTGTTTTCCCACATGCAATTCAACAACCAGACATTGAAGACCTCTCATGTAAGATGTTGCATACAGGGTTGGGAGGAAGCTCCATACCTTCAAGGTGCTTATCATCCAGGGGAGACCAAAGATATAGATAGGGTTGACTGTAAAAGATTCTATCTATGAAATCAGGTACAAGCAGAAGATCAGTGATTTTTATTAGAAAACCTAGGGAGGGTCTCAGGGAAGAAGTGGTATTTTAGATCTTTAAGAATGAGTAGGACTTTGAAAGATGGAAGAGGGAATAAAAAGAACCACCTAGCTTTAAAGATACAGCATATGTAAGTTGCATGGAGTAATGAGAGTTTCTTGTGTGTTCAGAAACCAACTTGTGTTTTTGACTCTACCTGTTGAGTCAAAGACCTTATTACTCAATTGTTGTTGTTGTCAAGTGCCGTCGAGTCGATTCTGACCCATAGCGACCCTGTATAGGGTTTCTGAGGAGCAGCTGGTGAGCTTGAACCACCAACCTTGCAGTTCAAATGGCTTTGCAGCCTGGCACATTAACCCACAGCGCCACTCCGGGACTTCTATTACTCAATAGACAATTGTTAATTACTGATGGACAATTGTTAATTACTGATGGTTTTGGGCTAACACATACACAAACACATAATAAATGTCAGTCGGTGGGAATAAGGTTGAATAATTATGGCAAAACTAATAATGGACTACTTTGCAGCCATTTTTTAAAAACACACAAATGCATTGATAAGTGCCTATGATTATATTTGTTATAACTAATAATTGTATTTATGTTTGTTTCCTGGATTGCCTACTTTCTTATGCTTCACATTCAGCCTTCTACACAAAACTTAACCCATGAATCCTTGAAGCCCTCCAATGTTTGTATATAGAATGCTTATCTTTATACTGCATATGTCCTAAGGCATATATTCCTATTTATTTGTATCCTCAACTAGGAATGAAACCTTCCTAGAAGAAGGGGTTGGGTTTTATTTATCTTTCCTTGTGTGAGGCTTAGTTTAGTCCTAAGTACATAAGAGATGTTCAATATGGTGTCTGAACATTTCTTTAACTAACTTTATCCTTGTGTTTCTGGTCTACTGATTGTTAGTATTGCTTTTGCAGATTATGCAGCTCATAATGTTGGAGCCTAGTAATGTGACAGGCAGCTCCTGGCTTATTTTAGGACTAATAGAAGTAGAACACCCACACAAACTAAAAAGCACAGCAATTCGAACTATCAGTAAACAACAGCAAAAATGTATGCTGTTTAATTTTAATTTAATTTATCATGTGTATGTTATTGATATATTTTGTTCTTATTTAAGGCTATAGAAGGATAGGTGGAAGAAGAGAAAGGCACCTTTGGGGAAAATATCACATTGAAGGTAGATGATGCAAAAGACTGCATATGGGATCATACAGAATTAAGTAACAAAAAGACTGTATTTATTTTACGAACAGTTGTATTCTCAGCAATATTACAGTATTTGGTACCTACTTCAAATGGAACAGACCATCAATTACTGATATGCAAATTGAGTCTGGCTGCTAACCTCAAGATCAGCAGTTTGAAACTACCAGCTATTCTTCAGGGGAAAGATGAGGCTTTCTGCTCCTGTAAAGATTTACAGCCTCAGAAACCCTATGCAGCGTCGCTATGGGTCAGTCAAAATCAGAACCTACTCCACAGCAAACCACCACCATGTATAAAACTGTCTACTTTCTAATGCATAAATGTTATCATATTTCACTTATCCAAATGCTTCAAAATCACCTTCAATAAAGAAAGTGAAACTTTTTTTTTTTTTTTTTCCATTACTATCAAGGCCATTCTACATGGCTGGCACTCCATTTCAATTCCTTCCCTATGCGGCTTAAACATAGTCCAGCAAGACTCTTTTATCTTAAGATCCAAAATTGTGTGCCTTGCTTTCTCCTTTTCTCATGCCCTTGAATATGTTGTTGGTTCCTTTGGTAAAATTCTGTTTAATCACTTCTTTCTGGTCCAGGCAGGCTTAAATAAATACACAATTTGCTTAGTCACTGTAGTTTACATATGCAACTCTACTGTTCCTAAGATTTCATTGTTATTGCTAAGTGCTGTGGAATGTGTTCCAATTCAGAGCAAAAACCCAGAGTATAGGGATTTTGAGGAGCAGCTGGTGGGTTTAAATCACTGACCCTGCTGTTAGCAGTCTAATGCTTATCTTACAGCCCCACACATTTTTTGCTGTTGATAAATGCTGTCAAGTTGGTTTCAATTCATCGCAACCCTGTATGGGATTTCTGAGGAGCAGCTGGTGTGTTTGAACCACCAATATTGTGGTTTACTGTCCAGTTCTTAACTTACAGGGCCATACCAGAACTCCAATGCATGCAAAAGGAATAATAATGTCCACTGTTGTTTACTGAATCCTTACCATATGTCTAGGGAGTACTGGTGTGGCACTGTGGGATAAGCATTGGACCACAAGATCGATTTGAACTGAAGGGTCATCAGTTTAAACTCACCAGCTGCTCCTTGGAAATCCTATACAGGGTCACTGAGTCAGAACCGACTCACTTAACAACATTTAACAACAGCACTTAACAACAACAACAACAACAACAACCGACGATATGTCTAAGTAGTCCTGGTGGTCCTGTTGGATAAGCACTAAATTGTAAACCATGAGGTTAGTAGTTCAAACCCACCAGCTGATCCATAGGAAAAAGATGAGGCTTTCTGCTTCCTAAAAGATTTATAGCCTCTGAAACCCTATACAGGATCACTATACCTCCAAATTGATTCTATATCATTAGGTTTGGGGTGTTTTATAGCATGTGTCTCGCCCAGTGCAATATGATGCATGGTCCTCATCTCCAACTCTCACCACAGCCCTGCCAGGTGGGTGATATTATTTCCATTTTGCCCTTGAGAAAACTGAACTTCAGGGAGATTAGCCAACCAAGCCACACATTGTCACACAGCAAAAACAGATGTGAACCTAAGTCTGTCTGATTCTAGAGCCAATGATCTTTCCAATATACCCAACTGCCTTTTGATTATTGTCAAGATGCTAAAAGACACAAATTAGGTTTTGATTTAATCTTTTTTCTCTCTCTTTTTTTTTCCCCAGCTCCAAGTACAGCCCAGTATGGAATTACCGGGAGCGCTGATGTTCTTTTCTCCTGCTGGTACCTTGTGTTGACACTGTCCTCTTTCACCAGCATATTCTACCTGAAGAACGCCATTCTACAATAAATTTAAAGACCCAGAAAAGGCTTTTAAGGATTCTCTGAAAGTGCTGATGGCTGGATCCAATCTGGTACAGTTTGTTAAAAGCAGCGTGGGATATAATCAGCAGTGCTTACATGGGGATGATCGCCTTCTGTAGAATTGCTCATTATGTAAATACTTTAATTCTACTCTTTTTTTGATTAGCTACATTACCTTGTGAAGCAGTACACATTGTCCTTTTTTAAGACGTGAAAGCTCTGAAATTACTTTTAGAGGATATTAATTGTGATTTCATGTTTGTAATCTACAACTTTTCAAAAGCATTCAGTCATGGTCTGCTACGTTGCAGGCTGTAGTTTACAAAACGAATATTGCAGTGACTATGTGATTCTTTAAGGCTGCAATACATGCATTCAGTTCCCTGTTTCAGTAAGAGTCAATCCACATTGAAAAACATGCATTTTTTTTTTTATTTAAAAAAAAGCAAATAATATTGCCTTCAGATCATTTCTTCAAAATATGACACATATCTAGATTTTTCTGCTCGCATGATATTCAGGTTTCAGGAATGAGCCTTGTAAAATAACTGGCTGTGCAGCTCTGCTTTTCTTTCCTGTAAGTTCAGCATGGGTGTGCCTTCATAAAAGAATATTTTTCTCTTCATCTCCAATGAGTATAAAATGTTTGCTAAATGCTAAAATTTGAAAGCAAAGATGTACCACAATGATAGACTTAAACTATATCCTATCTCTAAAGAGTCAAGGAGCTATTGGAATGTAAAAAATCTCTTCCCTCATTTCCAGTGTTGTTTGAGAATTTTGATCCACAATAACTCAGATTTTGTGATGAAAAACAATTTTACATAGCACAGGTAAATTTCCCATATGATTTCTTTAGTTGTAGCTTGATGTTAGATCCACTTTGGGAAACAATTCCCTTTAAAATGACAGCACAGACCATAAAAGGGATTTCCTAACAATATAGCACTTTCACTATTCCAAGCTCAAATCTTTAAGATGGCTTGCCAGAAAAGACACAAAGTCCTATCACTTAATATCACAGGAGTTGGTAAGCACTCAGAATATGTTTAGTTCTATGGTAGATAAGTTGGTATGACAGACTCAGTGCTCCTGTGGACAGGAAGATTTTGCATATGTTCTAGTTGAAAACATCACTCAGCTAGTAGTCTGAAATATTTGTTGTGTAAAAAAACATGTTCCAAATTATATTTCAACAAATATTTAATGTTGTTATGCACCACATTAATCCCTGAAATAAATAATTCTGCAATAAATGTTTTCTCTATCAAGCCCTGGTATGGCACTGTGGGATAAGCACTGGACTGGTAATGGCAAGGTCGGCAGTTCAAACCCACTCGCTGCTCGTGGAAACCCTACAGAGTGTCATTGAAACAGAGCTGACTTGACAGCACACGACAACAGCAACACATGGCCATTTCAGCTCAAAGAAAGCAAAACAACAAAAACAAAACAAGATTGTTTTTCTTCCTACAAGATATATATATAAATTATTTCTATTATAAATAATGAAAATTACATTTTTGAAGACACGTGCTGATATTCTACGAAGTACTATACTACACTATGGAAATAGTTCAATGGTTTCACTAATTATTAAAGGGCCCTGGTGGCTCAACAGTTAAGCACTTGGCTGCTGCATGAAAAGCTGGTGGTTCTAATCCACAAGCTGCTCCATGAGAGAAAAGATCTGGTGGTCTGCTCCTGTAAAGATTATAGCCCAGGAAACCCTATGGGGAAGTTCTGCCCTTCATGTACGACTTCTTTCAGTCCGAGTTGACTCAGTGGCACACAACAAAAAAAGACCATTGCCTGGAAAGCCATTTAACATTTGCCAAAATTGTCAATTACTCTTAATGAGTAAAAACAGTCCCATTTTACAAAGTCATAACAAAAACAATAATATAACTTAACCCTAATAGTAAAATTAAATGCAAGAAATTTCACAGAGCTTGTACATACTTATAACACCTAGTATTTTGCCCTGAAAGAGATAGCTTGAAAAGTGTGATATTTTTCCATTAAAATTTAATCCCAAAGTACAACATAAATCTATTTTAATTAGAAAAATGATTCTTAAATAAAAGGGCATAAATAAACATTTTTTCACAAAATGGCAATAATATGGCAGAGTGCTATTAAATTTACTAACTGTAATAATTTATTAAATCATTCTGACTGATATATTAAAAATGGCATTTTCACTTTGATTATTACTGATTTGCTTTTTAAATATCATTTGTGGAATTGGTTGATAAAAATACAAAATTTATTTTTTGTATTGCAGCTTTAAAGTGGCACACTCCATAATAACCTACTTACTAGAAATAGTGGTGCTACCACAAAAGGGTTAAACATCAGTACCATTGTTTGGGAGAAAGAAAAAGAACAGATCAAGAATGCACATTATACAGTGACTGCTTTCCTAGAGTTAAAAATGCCTCCTCTTTGTAAGGTTTGTAGGGTAAATGTGAGGTAAATCGAGGTATAACTATGGATGAACCAAATAATTAGTTCAAAGTGTTGTCATGATTCCGAATTTGTGGAGTCTGGTGTTTTTTCCATAGAATGTGACAGAAGTACAGTCATAGCTCAGTAGCTATATGTATTTGACTTTATGTTAGAAGAGACTTTCTTGAGTGCCATTTTTAAATAGAGGAGGTATTCACTATGTTTTTTTTCTGTATCAAAGCAGCATTCCTAGTCCTTAGAGCTCTGGACAGAGTGAAATCATGACTATTTATGAGTTCATTATTGTTCAAATAAGGCTACAGTATTTGCTTTCCTGTGTGAATGTATTGCATATAATGTTCAAGTAGATGATTTTACATTTATGGACATATGAAATGTCTGATTATTCCATTTTATCAGTCCTGACTGTACAAGATTGTTGCAATTTCAGAATAGCAGTTTTATAAAATTGATTTATCTTTTGATGTATAACTACTTTTTTCTAGCCATTCATTTCAGCATTATATGTTCTACAAATTCTATTTGTGGGACTCTTTTATTGCCCCTGGATTTTTTTTTTTTCAAAGAAGAAAGAAAAGTAGAGAGCAGTTGAGAGGACAAAAGAGAGAGAGAAGAAAAGAAGGTAAAGATAGAAGGTAGGAAAGGTGTTAAAGGGAGAAAGGGATGATTAAAGGGAAGATTGAAATATTAGGACAGTTAACATTCATTTATATTCTTGGTTTAGATGACAGTGGTGTATTTATGTTTTCCAATGATCCCATTGGAAACATATATCATGTTACACCATAAAGTTCTTATTATGCAGTAATTATATTATGAAAAGTACTGCCAAAATTGTAAGGGTTTGGGGGTATTTCTTGTGACTCTAAAATATTTGAGAGAGAGAATTTCAAACTTAAAGCCACTTTTGGGGGATTATAACAAAATTGAAATATTAAATTTCATCAGAACATTTAAGCTATAGCTAGAAAGCAGACTGGAGAACTGAGAACATTATCCAGATAATTCAGGATATATATATATATATATACATATATATATATAAATACCCCTATGTGTGGAGTTACAAAACTCTGAGAACTGAATTATCAAAGCCAACCTTCTATATTGATCAAATTTACTAAGTAATTGTTAATTTATCCATTGTGTTTAGCTTTGTGACACAGCTAAAAGTTACCTATTTAATCTTTTGAATAAAAATTGTTTTTTTGAAATCCAGAAATGATTTAAAAAGAGGTCAGGTTTTTAACTATTTATTGAAGTATGTGGATGTACAGTATTTCAATAGATATGAATATGAATAAATGGTATGCCTTAAGATCCTTTGAATATGTATTTACTTTAAAGACTGGAGAAAAGGAAAAAAAGATCTTCCTGTCTTTTAGTAAAACATCCATATTTCATAACCTGATGTAAGATATGTTGTACTGTTTCCAATAGGTGAATATAAAATCAGTTTATCAATTAAAAAATGTATTTGACTTATTTTAAAACACTATTAGTTTATGATAAAAAATGAATCAAGTAATAATTTAAACTTATTTTTGCAATTCTTCCCTTCATTTTATGTCACAATCATGGCACCACATTCACAACTTGCTTATACTCCAAAGATATATAAGGCAAACATTTTAGATGGTATAGTTCCAAAGGGTTCCACATTGCAAACTTTCTCTGTATTGTAAGTTCCCAAAAGACTTGACATTCTGAACTGCACCTAGCCAAAAAAGAATTTTCCAGAGAGATTTTATCTATTATTTAGAAGTTTTACTTATTGAGAAATAGCAAAATTGACAGAAACTAATGATAAAATCCAGATGGTTTTACAGTATAAGCAACAGAAAATAAAAACATGTATGAAAGCCAGGTAGATAGCATAATTTACTAAGATGTTGTGGTTGTTGTCAGGTGCCATCAAGTCGGAACCGACTCAATTTACTAAGATAGCTGGATATAAAACAAATGAGTATATATTTCCAATTTAAGGTGCTCAAATATATTGCCTTAAATATATCTTGCTTTCTAAATAAAACAGGTGATTTGGATGGGAGTCCATAGTTTGTGAATACTGTGATATAGTAGTAGAACCACTGTAAGTATGAATGATTAAACCCCTCTTGTTCAAATCAGGGCCCTCTGATAGTAAAAAAAAAAAAGGGAAAAATGTAGTGAATAAAACTAAGCACCCCCCCAAAAAAAAAAACTATGAAAAAGATGTACATTTGACTTCATAAACTACTCTAAAATATGATATCTTTGCTATTCTGAAAGACCACATATAAAAATGAAAACACACTAATAAATGTCTAACCACCCATTGTCTTATTACAATATTTCCCTTTTTACAAATTCTGTCCTAGATGCAATATTGTTATGGAAACAGAATCATCAGATCTCAAACACTGAAAGATAGCATGGGAAACAGAACTGCTTTTCTCTGCATATATGAGGACGATTCAAAAATTATCAGCACTTCTGGCTGTAGAATTTATTTTAATCAACTTTTAGAAAAGACAAATACTTCATTTTCAACATAATTTCCTTGCTTTTTAATACACTTTATCCATCTGTTAACAAGCTTTCATATTTCCTTATTAAAAAATGTTTTAGGCTGAGCTGCAAGCCACAATGCACCACTGTCTTCACTTCTTCATCAGAGCTGAATCTTATTCCCTAGAGGACTGCTTCAGAGGATCATACAGGTGAAAGTTCAATGAAACAAGATCAAAACAATAGGGAGGATGCTTTAACACTTCCACTTCAAGACAGTTTTTGCAGAGTGTCAACAGTGTGGCTAGAGATGTGAAAACATGCATTGTCATGCAACATGGCAATGCCCTTGGCTAGAAGTCCTTTGCATTTAATTCTAAATTTAGGCTTCAACTCTTCAGTGAGCATCTCACTGTAAAGAGCACTGTTGATTGTTGGACCTTTTTCCTGATAGTGTTTCCAGAAAACTGTAAGCATCAATTTTCCAGCTGATAGTTGACTTTTGAACTTTTCTTGGTTGGTGATTGAGTATGTCTCAATTCCATATTCTGCCATTTACTCTCAGCCTCATAGTGATGAATCCATGTCTTATTACCAGTATTGATTTTTTTAAAGAATATTTTACCTTCCTTTGAGTATTGGTCCAAATTTTGTTTGCAGATGCTCAAACACTTCTATTTATGCTTTTCTGTGAGTTGTTTCTGTACCCATGTCATACAAGCTTTCAGAAACCCAAGTCTGTCATAGATTATTTCATAATCAGAGTCATTGCTGATTTGCAAATAATTTTCTACATAATCTACTGTCACTCTTCTACTGGACATCATATCACATGCATGCCTGATGTTGTCATCATCCATGGATAGGCATTTTAATATAACCAGAGTGTGGATAATTTTTGACTCACCCTTGTAATAAGTTACAATTCAGATACTTCAAAACCATATCCAGGGCTTCAGAAAATAATTGCCTAGCAGACAGACACATGAGTAAAACAATTTAAGAAGAACATTTCTAACAATAATTCCTTCAAGATAATAGAATTTGATCTACACTCTTGAGCCATTGGATCCTGCCTGTAAGTCCCAAGAAATGTATGACTTCATATTCACATGCATTTTTCCCTAATAATTCCAAGTTTACTGAAAATAATTAGGAATTGATATCTCAGTGGGAAGAGAAAAAGTTGGCAAGTATTTAATTTCAGTCTTCCTGCAGATAAAGGAGGAACAGTTTGCATTCCTTTCCCTAAAATCACAACCCATATTTGGCTTTAGTCTAGAGTAACTCTCCCAAGAGCTTTAATCTGAATAGTATGTTCCACCGTGGAGATGGACAGGAATTATAGCTACTCCAGAAGTGCAAGTACAGGGCCACAACCACCTCTGCTTTAACATTTTCAATGACACTTAAGCAAGCATTGTTATTTTGACCTTTGCAACACTTTATAATACTGAAGTCAAAAAATATATTATTGCTACATACATGAGGGTGGGTAAAAAGTTATATGCACTCTGATTATAGTAAAACAGCCATCCATATCCACAGTTGGTGACAATGTTGAGCATGTTACATGAAATGATTCTGTCTAATAGATGCGTGGCAGTGGCTTATGTGCCAAACCATTTGCAAATTAGTCATGGCTCTGCATATGAAATAATCTATGACAGACTTGGGTTTTGAAAAATTTGTGCGAGATGGGTATGGAATCAACTCACATAAGAACATAAACAGAGAAGCACTTGGACATCTGCAAACAAAATTTGGCTAATATGCGAAGGAAGGTAAAAGCTTCTTTAAAAAAAAAAAAAAGAAAAATCATTGCTGGTGATGAGACAGTTTCATCACTGTAAGCCTGAGAGTAAACAAAGTAAACAAAAGAGTAAAGAACTTCAGAAACAGCCTCAATTGCCAACCAAAAAAAGTTCAAAAGTCAAATCAGGAGGAAAAGTGATGCTTTCAAATTTCTGGGGTTCTCAAGGGTCAGTATTGGAACACTATCAGGTCAAAAGTTCAATAATCAACAGTGCTCATTACAGTGAGATGCTCACTAAAGAGCTGAAGCCTAAACATCAGATTAAATGCAAAAGACTGCTATTCAAACTCAAAGGGAACACACAAGCAGGCATGTAAGCTTGCTGGTGACCATGTTGGTCTACTGCTGAGTGGAAGAGGGTGAAAGGCAGCAGTGTAGATATGGGCTGAGTTTGACCATGTTCCATAGACTCCCACTGACCTGGAGATAAGAGAGAGAAGAGGAAGGACTAGTTGGTCCAAAGTACAGTGAGACCTGAGGAATCCTAATCCAATGGACAAGGACCTAGCCACAGAGAGCTAGAGCTGAGAGTGAAGCATCCAGCATATATGAAGTGAGGCGAGATGCACAAGAATGCCCAAAGTTGCAGATAGTACCCATTCGACCTAACTACGATGGCTTGATAATCAGAACTCGACTAGAGGAAGATAAAGAAATTTGATGAAGGAAATAAGTATAAATTGCTACAATTAGATGAATTTGACCTATACTTATGGATGTAGTAGCTCAAAATACCAACTGAGAGGGAAGGAGTCTTCATATCAAGGATCTAACACATCCCCTCTGTACACAAGGTTGATAGGGATTGGCAATTTAGACATTGCTATGGGTCAGAACCGACTCGATGGCACTAAACAACAACAAAAACCTAAAATAGGGGGGCTATAAAGACATGAAGTGACTGGTTTACAAGTTTTCAAGAGGGAGTTTATTTTCAAGGTGCAGAGGAAGGTAGAATCCCCATGGAATAGTATTCATCTTGCCTAGACAGGTCTAGTGAAAGGAGATGGGGATAAGATTCTCATGATTCAATAATGAGTAATTTGTTATCATGACTATTGTGATTGTCACAACTATAAAGGTAGAAGTTTTGTAACATAAAAGGGAGAGTAGTTCATCTTACATTCCAGAAACAGAGGACCCTAGGAACATCAAGAGAGACGACCATGAGCATAATGAAGAACCCTATCCAGAGAAGCAGTCACACAAGACTTGAAGGCAAATATAATGGCATGGAGAGATAAGAGCTGAGGACTCTACATTCATGGAAAGAGAAAGGCTGTGCGCTGGCAGCCAAGAGGCAGGTTTGCAGAAAGTGCCCTATGGTTGTTTAAATGATTATATATTCATGCATGTTTTTGTGTACATCAAAAATAAATAAATAAATAAAACAGGGAAGAGAAGCAAATACTGTTGAATGGTGAGGCATGGAGGGGATTTTAATCATCACATTATTAAATACAGTAGGACAATTGCAAAACTGATATTCTCCCATGTAAACTACCACTCAATGCACAATAAAGCTTTAAAAAAAAAAAAAGAAAGACTGCTATTCAAGGGCATTTTCTTGCCTGATGATGCACATCTTCACACCTCTGCCAACACTGTTGCCACTGCTAAAAACTTCATTTTGAGATGTGAAAGCATCATCCCTATAGTTCTGATTGTATTTCATACAACTTTTACCTGTTTGGTCCCCTGAAAGCAACCTTTGAGGATGAAGATTCAGCTCTGATAAAGAACTGCAGACAGTGGTGCATTTGTGGCATGAAGCTCAGCCTGTTATTGTTGTTGTTAAGTGCCGTAGAGTCGGTTCCGACCCATAGCGACCCTGTACAGGGTTTCCGAGGGTGTAAATCCTTAAGGGAGTAGAAAGCCTCATCTTTCTCCCGTGGAGCGGCTGGTAGTTTCGAACCGCTGACCTTAAGGTTCACAGCCCGATTCGTAACCACTACACTACCAGAGCTCCTAAACATTTTTAAATAAGGGAATGCAAAAGTTTGCTGACAGATGGACAAAGTGTTTTGAAAACTAAGCAGACTATGCTAAAAAAATGATGCATTTGTCTTTCTAAAACTGATTAACAGCCAGAGTGTGGATAATTTTTAACTCACCCTAGTATATGATAAAAAGTGAGTGTGGTGTCTCCAGATGATAAGCACTGTACTGAGAACCACAATACCTGTGATTCAAGCCCACTAGCTGCTCCATGAGAGAGAGATGAGGATTTCTGCTATCACAAAGATTCAAAGCCTCAGAAACCCTATACTGCGTTGCTATGAGTCAGAATCCACGTGGTGGCACTTAATAACAAATAAAAACAACATACAATAAAAATCAGTGTCTGAAATGTTAAGTCATTTGATGACTACACTTCTACTACGTGGCTGATTTTATCCAAATGTTCTATGCAAAAGACATCCAATTTGATTCTGTATCTATTGACCTTACTTGGAAAAGTAGAGAACAAAACCAATAAATATCTGTCCCTATATAGACATTATATAAGACATTATATAAGAAGCTCTGGTAGCGTAGTGGTTACGAATCGGGCTGTGAACCTTAAGGTCAGCGGTTCGAAACTACCAGCCGCTCC
>NW_006408520.1:57298989-57300199 GCF_000296735.1 Chrysochloris asiatica
TCTTCTGTAGTAGAAGAAATGTAAAATGGGTCTAAATCTAAATTACCTGTGAGGGTTCTTAATAATCTTAATAACATCATTGTGAGAAAAATGAAAATTTTGAAATTTTGTCATCTGAAACAAACAAAATAGCAATACTAAAACAAAACAAACAACAAAACTATGATAATTGAATAGGGCATACATACCTTATACTGCAGTTATTTTTCCTTAAGAAAATGGACAATTTCTAAATTCAGAGGAATCATTACTTCCCATAACCACCAGGACTTAGATACTGGGGGAAATGAAAGAGGATCTTGCATTTATCTGAAATTCTTGTTGTTGTTGTTAGGTGCCATCAAGTCGGTACCAACTCATAGCAACTCTATGTATGACAGAATGAAACACTGCCTGGTTCTGAGCCAACCTAACAATTGCTGCTTCGGTTAAGCCTATTGTTGTTGCTGTTGGGCCAATCCATCTCATTGGGAGTCTTTCTCATTTTCTCTAACCCTCCAATTTACCAAACATGATATCTTTCTTCAGGGACTAATCCCTTCTGACTATATGTCTGAAGTAAGAGAGATGAAGTCTGGCCATGCTGGCTTCCAAGGAGTATTCTGGCTATATGTCTTCCAACACAGATAACTTTGTTCTTTTAGTGGTCCTTGGTACTTTTAATATTCTCCTCCAATACCATAAATCAAATGCATCAATTCTTCTATGGTCTTCTTTATTCACTGTCCAACTTTCACATGCATATGAGCTTGGGTCAGGCACATCTTAGTCCTCAAATTGACATCTTTACTGTTGAACACTTTAAAGAGGACTTTTCTCCATTTATCTTGATGTTATTTATTGGTTAAGTGGTGAGGGTTGCTTTTGTTTTGTTTTTCCTTTACATTGAGGTACAAGCCAAACCAAAGGCTTTGATCTTCATCAGCAAGTATTTTAAGTTCTTTTCA
This sequence comes from Chrysochloris asiatica, assembly GCF_000296735.1. Lineage (NCBI taxonomy): Eukaryota > Metazoa > Chordata > Mammalia > Afrosoricida > Chrysochloridae > Chrysochloris > Chrysochloris asiatica. The sequence continues at coordinate 57,299,937 of NW_006408520.1, forward strand.
CTTTCAGCAAGTAAGATTGTATTGTCTGCATATCGCAGGTTATAAATGAGTCTTTCTCCAATCTTGATGCCACATTTTTCTTCATATAATCCAGCTTCTCAGGTTATTTGCTCACATACAGCTTGAATAAGCATGGTGAAAGAATATAATCCTGGTGCACACCTTTCCTAGTAGCGTAGTGGTTACGAATCGGGCTGCGAACCTTAGGGTCAGCGGTTCGAAACTACCAGCCGCTCCGCGGGAGAAAGATGAGGCTTTCTACT
>NW_006408520.1:57300299-57307818 GCF_000296735.1 Chrysochloris asiatica
ATATATACAATTATAAATAAATATGTATACATAATCACATATATATGATATCTACTTCCTCTTATATTTCTGTAAAGTATTATCTTATGTCATCCCTTAATTTTCTAATGTCTCTGTAGCATATGGTTTAAAAGCAAATACCATTGGATAAATCCTTTGACACTTTTTCTTGTCAAACAGGTAATGTAATTACTTACTGACGCACAATCTTTGATGGTATTTCATCCATAACACGAACTGGAGGCAAAGTGCTATCTAGCAAGTACCAACTCATAAGGTTTACAAGGAGCAGCTGGTGAGCTTGAACCACCAACCTCGAGGTTCAAACCAACCTTGCAGTCTAGTGCATTAACCCACAGTGCGAAGACCAGCCAAATTTTGGAGGCTTCATTAAGCTTATTCCTCAAATATTTACAGTCTTCAGAATTCTCAGGAAAATGGAGATCAGAACACTCACATTAAAAATAATAATAGTAACAATAAAATCATTATTTGAGTTTGAGTGGTATTAGTTGAGCCAATATATATCAAAATGCTAATTATACGTTTGGCTTTTTATGATTAGGCAGGGGAATAAGACAGAAATTATAATCTAGATATGAAACTATATAGTCTTTGGAATCTATATGCATTTTTTGGTCAACATACGGATAAAAGGGTAACTCAAAATGTATTGCTACCAAATGAGAGAAACCTTTATTAAACAACAATATCAGAATGTGAGCTATTGTTTCTTGACATATCCTTCCTCTAGGCCAATACATTTCTGAAGTCAGTGTTGCTCTCTCTAGCCCCTCCCTCACTGGACTGTGAACCACAAAGTCAGCAGTTCACACCCACCAGCTGCTCCTCAGAAACCCTATACAGGGTTGCTGTGAGTCGGTACTGACTCGACGGCACTTAACAACAGCAACCCCTTCCTGAAGAATAACTGATAAATTTGAATTATGCTGTTGGCAAAAATAAAATTATTGACTATACCATGGGCTGCCAGAAGAACAAACAAATCTGTCTTGGAAGAACTACAGCTGGAATGCTCCTTAGAAGTGAGGATGGCAAAACTAGTCTCCTGTATTTAGACATGTTATCAGGATGTACCAGTCCCTGGAAAAGGACATGCAGTTTGATAAGGTAGAAGGTCAGTGAACAAGACTGATGACATAGAATGACAGCAATGGCCGCAACAGTAAGCTAAAACATAGGAAATATTCCAAAGATGGCACAGGACTGGGCAGCATTTCATTCTGTTGTACATAGGATCACTGAAAGTCAGAATCCACTCCACAACACCTAACAACAACTCTTCCCCCACAAAGTCTGTGCTCTTTAAATGATATCACTTTAACAGCAATTTTGCTATGATGTTCCTTCTAAGTGTTCTAGGAAAGCCCTTGTTAGCCTCAAAAAATGAACAGTGTTTGGGTTTAAGTACAAAAGGGAGAACGTGTCTGCATAAGTAGTTGCCAAGAGACTGAAAAACCAATCAGAAGACAGTCCAAGAAACATGTTTACTCAAAGGGGAAAGTTATTAACAGGGATAGCAGTACTGCATCCAGTGGTGGCCAGCTGGACAATCAAGATTCTGTGCCAGGGATGTGTTGCTGTTAGATGTCATTTTGTTGGTTCTGACTCATAGAGATCTTATTTATAACAGAATGAAACACTGCCCAGTCCTGCACCAACCTCACAAGTTTTGCTATGTTTGAACCCATTGCTGCTGCCACTGTGCCGATCCATTTCATTGAGGGTCATTCCACTTTACCAAGCCTGATGTCCTTCTCCAGGGATTGGTCCCGTAATATGTCTGGTCATTCTGGCTTCTGAAGAGAGCATTCATGCTTCCAAAGTACATTGAAAACACTGGCAAAGAGCAAGGCCCTGGGAATGGGTGGCATACAAATTGAAATCTTTCAGTAAATTGAAGCAGTGTGGGACGTATTCATTTATGGCAGGAAATATGGAAGACAGCTACCTGGTCAACTGATTTGTGCCCACTCTAGAGAGGTGGCCCAGTGAAATAATCAAACAATGTCATCAATATCACATTCAGGTAAAAATTTGCTAAAGATAATACAAAAATGGCTGCAACAGTACATCAGCAGAGAACTGCAAGAGGTCCAAGCCAGATTCAGGGACATGTACTAGGTTCTTTCTTATGTCATGGGGTAAACACTGAGTCAGGGCAGTTAATGGTGGTCTGAAGAACATGGATAGGCAGGAAAAACCATAAGGTGCCGGGCATCTGTCCTCTTCCTAGCATATGTATAATGAAAGCATGAGAACAAAGAGTCTGAGTGTGCATAATAGGAGCAAAGGGAAGATTAGGTTTGGGTTAATATCAGGGTAGTCATTTTGGAGAGTTTGCACTCTATCCCTACAACAGATGTATTTGTCATGATGGGGAGGGAAAAAAATCCTCAGTACAACATTTCTAGCTTTTTTCTTCTCATTGCAGTTTTCATTTTCTTAAGCCTTCCTTTTAATAAGACCCTGTCATGGTCCTGTGCCCTTCAAGAAAAATCTATCAAAATGACTCCTTTGGAATACTAATAAATAGTTTCCATAGCCTTCTAAGCTGATATGTCTGCCTAGAATTTCACTGATTCAGCAGAACCCTTCATAAGCCATTGTTTTGATTAGACCTTTTTTATAAAAGTACCCTAATGAGAATACCACAAATGCAGAACTGAAAAAACTTGTCTGCAGCCATCCACAGATCACAGACATGTTTGAACATGTTTGTTTATTGTTGAATAAACTCACACATGTATAAACTGAAACCCTAGTAGGATGCTTTTAGACTTACCTTCCTAAATCAATAATGCAATTTCTGTGGGCATTGCTCTTTAGGTTGAGAAAATGAAAAGCATAATTATCATTCATATATAAAATGAGCACATTAATGTAATAATGAGAGATCCAGTAAGATGCTACAATCAGGTAATTAAGTGCAGTAGACTCAGTTCTGACTCATAGCGACCCTGCATAGGGTTTACACAGAGCAGCTGGTGGGTTTGAACTGCCGACCTTGTGATTTGAAGTCCAGTGCTGTTCCTAAAGCTCCACACCTAAAGTCCACAATCAGACAATAGGACATACCAGAAACACAAACATTTATAGATCAAGAGCACTGAAATATATGTGCTAATGGAGACAAAAGTTCTCTTCTTCCAAAGTGAAGAAGAGAATTTAATAAACTGTCTCCAGCAGAATTATATATTGTTGTTGTTAAGTTCTGTGGAGTCGGTTCCAATTCATTGCAATGCTGTATAAGGTTTCCGAAGAGTGGCTTGTGATTTTGAATCACCAACTTTGGAATTCAAACCTACCTTGAGGTCGAGTGCTTATCCTATGGTGCCATAACAGGATGCCATACATATTTATGTGTTGTTGTTGTTGTTAAGTGCCGTCCAGTTGATTCTGACCCACAGCGACCCTGTAATAGGGTTTCAGAAGAGCTGCTGGTGAACTTGAAGCGCCTAATTTGCTGTTCAAAAAAACTTTGCAGTCTGGCACATTAACCCATAGCACCACACCAGGACACATCTTATTATTTTGGGGAGAAATTTGTGTTGCAAGGGAACACTATGTGTTGTTTAGAACATAGATAAATATTTTACAAAAATAAGTGACTAAGGCAAAAATATTTATTGTCTGTAGATATGTATATAGACAAAAGTCTCAGTCATTTATTATAAAATAATTTAAAGGCAATGAATGGTATAGAGTTCATAGAATTAGAATTTTAAATTACCTGTGGTGTGACACTGTGTGGTAATGCACTGGACTCCAAGGTCAGTTTGAACCAAAAGGTCGGCAGTTCAAGCTCACCAGCCGCTCCTCGGAAACCCTATACAGCGTCGCTATGAGTCAGTACCGACTCGACAGCACTTAACAACAACAACAAACAACTCATATTGTTCCCTTACAACACAAATTTCTCCCAAAATAATAAGACATGAAAATTTTAGAAGGAGCTGAATCAAATGAGTGCTGATATTCTCAGGTTTGATAATAAAACCTATTTTAATGGCTCAATGCCACTATTTTATTTATATCTAATATTCTACATTCATCATATTCCACATACTTTCTTTTATCCCACACACCATTACCCAACAGTTAGCAATATATACATATACAAATAAGTAAACAAACAAACAAACAAACAAACAGATAATTAGAACCACCTTGCCCTAAGAATCTATCTTGTGAAAAATGATGCATTTTGGAAACTTGTTAAAAGAATTAATAGATAAAGTGCTTTTTGCCTTTGGAAGTGAGGAGGCATTTAATTCCTGGTGTAACAGGAATTTTACATTAACATCAGTAAGAAAGCTCAAGTAACAGTTGAGATAGCAGTGTTTCATCACCCAAGTACAATAGAAACCCTAAAAACATTGTAAGAAGCTGTATCAAGAGCTGAATGGCCTGTTTCCACTTAATGCTAATGAGCCCAGTCATTGCAGAAATTTTGGTTTGGTAGGAACCGCAGGCGGTAACATGGTTCATTAGGCTTCCAAAGCTTTAAAATGTTAAAGGGGGTGGTTTTCCTCATCATTTAAGTGAATTGCTAAAAGCATTGGGATGTTCCTCAGTGGAACTTTGAATTTGCCAGTTTCTTCATTAATTTTGACCTTTTTACATTCAAAAGTTAACTTTACACTAAACCATAGCAGATTTCTACCTCCTGCAGTTCAGAATTGAACTTACACAAGTACTCCAAATACATGGAATTTTTAAAAACAATTTTAGGGATGAAATTTTAGAAAAGAATGTATAAAATGTTCTTTGGAGACTGTAATATGCTAATAATAAAGAACAAGAATTTCTTGAGTTCCAAAGCACCTAATAGGATCCATAGACCTCTTTCTAAGTGGCTTCATAAATGTGCACTGTGGACACACATTTGACAAGGAGCTGGGCAAAATTGTGGTTAATAGCTCATTTTGTATACACTTCTTAAGAAATTATGGCTGCAGATTTGAAATTGCTTCAAGATAATGTCTTTCAAAATGAAGCGCACACACACAGAATCACATTGTTTTCAGTGATCTGGAAAATAAGCTTGCAAACAGACCATGTGGTGTTCTGGATACTTCAAATAAGAAAAGAAGAAGAAAAAGAAATGACAACAGTGCAGCCAACTGTTTCTGTTTAAGTTTTAGTTGTTTAACATAAGTAACATCTTGTGAGTTATCAATCAGAAGAGGACACTGGCTTCGAATGCTGATATGGAGCAAACCAGTTTTTTGCTTGCTTGCTTTTTAAAATTAAAATTTATTTCCAAAAATACATTTTTATTGATAGACAAATAATTCATGCTTGGGAGCATCTTATTGTCTAGTAACATTAAAAGTTGACAAAGAGAATGACAGACTTTTAAACAGTTTTGTGATATTTTTCCTGGAAATACTTATTTCCAGTTTGTAGATAGACAAGCTACTATATGTATTCAGAACTTTCAATTCCTTCATAATTCAGTGTTTCACATGATATTAGCAAATTATTTGTGGGTCTAATATGCCAATTATATATATTTGTGAAGTAAAGAAATCTTATGCAATGATCTCTATTTTCATGTTAAGTACATTCTCAAGCAAGTTTCATTTCAAGAAGAATCCATCAACTTAGCTGTTGATTTTAGAAATTGTGAAAATTAAGCTTAGACAAAAAGCCATTATTTCAACTTTTAGTGAGAGATATTCATGTAATGTTAATTAATGCATCAACTTATTTGAAGAAGAGTTTAATTTAGGGGACCTTCAAAGAGTCATCAAAAAAGCTTTGTCTTGGAGAGTTAATTTAGATATTGTGACACTGCAGGATAATGCATTGGATGGCATGGTAGGTTTGAATCACAAGTTCAGTGGTTCAAACTCACTAGGCACTTCTTCAGAACCCTAGAAAAGGGTGATTTGAATGGGAATTGACTTGATGGTACTTAATAGCAACATCACCACCAAACTAGAGTCTTGGTGTGGTGCTGTAGGATAAACACTGGACTGCTAACTGCAAATAGACAAATAATTCATGGACTGCTATCTGCAAGGTCAGTGGTTCAGACCCACCAGCCACTCCGTGGAAACCCTATACAGAGTTTCTATGAGTTGGAATTAAGTCGATGGTGCTTAACAACAATAAAATCGCTATACGGGAGAAAAATGGCATCAATTTGTCTAATCTGCTCTCTAGAAAGCCTGAAAACTGAAGGTGGGAAGAAGGAAAGAAAGTGAAAAGGAAGTGAGGGATAGATGGGTTGTGGGAAGTGAGAGAGATTACCAAAATATATTTCCTCCAAAACAAAAAGCAGTAGAAAATGTTGCTGGAGAGTCTCTTCTTCCATGTATGTATGTCTGTTTGTGTGGGTGTATGTACCTCCTACCACCTGGGTCTGTCATGAAAAACTGTCTTTTCTTTACAATATGACCTCAGTTGCTACATTAATAATTAATTTACAATTAGTAAATACAGTGATATGAATAAAGTATCCGACATTTTCTAAGCTATTATTTCTCATCTTTAGAAGATAGTTATTGTTTATCTAAATTATATTTTAACAATAATGTATTATACTATGAATTTAAATTGGTCACCACTTTACAAATATGCACAGTGTAATAAAGCATCAGATCCTCTGTAATTGTCAACTATAAACTCATGCAATACCAGAAAAAACAAACAAGCCATGAAAGCCTTGAGAATTCAACATCTTTAACCTTAGTCTTCTGAGGAAAAATGGGGAAAAAAGTGTTTTTCAAAAGAAAAAATAAAACTTTATTTTAAAGGTGTCAGTGTCTCATGAATCTGTGATATATGCATAATTATGTTTCATACTCTACCAGTCATGGTTGCAAGTAACATAAGCAAATGGGCTATTTGAGCACTGAAAGGATATTAGGTAATTATTATGCATATGCAAATTAGGATGACACCAAGGCAAGAAATGCAATGGAAAATACAGCCAAAAGTACAGCTGAGGTCATGCCACAGAAGCAGGTAAGGACCACACCTCTGTGGACACCTGATACCTTTACTGAACTTTGAGCTCTACAACTATTACCCTGAATAATGCCTAATTAGTCCCACATATGTTTTGTTTTCCAAGATCAGAAGTCCTGAACAATTTGACCAAACTTAAGTTAGCCAAACCCTATGCTGCTAGGTGTAGGAAATATATGTCATCTGAGATTTAAAAGCAGGAGATGGACACCTTTATTCCACCAAGGTCCATTCATAGGCGATATTAACAAGCTGGAGGAGCATTCAGATATTATTTAGACAATATATGACAATTGTATACTATACATGCTTGTTGTTATTGTTGTTAGGTGCCATCGAGTCAGTACCGACCTATAGTGACCTTATGCACAGCAGAACAAAACACTGTCCAGTCCTGGGCCAACCTCACTACTGTTGCCATGCTTGAATCCATCGATGCTGCCACTTGGCAAATTCATCTCATTGGGTGTATTCCTCTTTTTCTCCGACCCTCCACCTTACCAAATATGAGATCCTT
>NW_006408520.1:57312458-57321140 GCF_000296735.1 Chrysochloris asiatica
ATGAGCACAATTAGGTGTCCTGAAATACTCATTCTCCCCAATGTTTTCCATAGCTTGTCATGATCCATGCAATTGAAAGTCAGGTAAATATCTTTCTGGTCTTCTCTGCTTTCAACCAAGATCCATTTGATGACAGCAGTGATATCCCTCGTTCCATGTCCTCTTCTGAATCTGGCTTGAACTTCTGGCAGTTCTCTGTACATGTATGGTTGCAGCCATTTTTGTTTTATTTTTAGCATTATTTAACCTGCATGAGATATTAATGATATTGTCCGATGTTTTCCACATTCTGTTGGATCACCTCTCTTTGGAATGGGCATAAACATGGATCTCTCCCAGTCAGATGGCCAGGTAGCTGTCTTCCAAATTTTTTTCATAGTTGAGTGAGTTCCTCCAGTGCTGCATCAGTTTGTTGAAAGATTGCAATTTCTGTACCACCAATTCTTGGTGCCTTGTTTTTTGCCAATGCCTTCAATACACCTTGGACTTTTTCCTTTAGTATCATTGGCTCTTTATCATATACTGCCTTTTGAAGTGATTGAACATTGACTCTGTATATTCCTTCCATTTTCTTTTAATGCATTCTGCATAATTCAACATTTTTACCCATAGACTCCTTCAACACTGCAAGTCAAGGCTTGAATTTTTCCTTCAGTCCCCTAAGCTTGAAAAATACTGAGCGTGTTCTTTCTTTCCTTTTGGTTTTCTAACTCCAGTTCTTTGCACAGTTCAATGTAATATTTGCCTTTTATTCTAGAACATTCATTTGGAATATTCTATTCAGCTTTCTTACCTCCTTATTTCTTCCATTTGCTTTAGCAGCTCTACGCTCGAGAGCAAGTTTCAGAATCTCTTCTTACTTCCATTTTTTTTGTCTTTTCCTTCTTTTTTTGTCTTCTTAATGACCTTTTGCTTTCTTCTTTTGTGATGTTCTTGATGTTATCCCTCAACTCTTTTGATCTTTGATGTTTAGTGTTTCATGCATCAAATTTGTTCTTCAAATGATCTCTAAATTCAGATGAGATACATTTAAAGTCATATTTTGGCTCTTTTAGACTTTTGTTAGTTTTCTTCAGCTTCAGTCTGAACTTGTATGTGAGCAATAGACGGTCTATTCCACAATCTACCCGTGATCTTGTTTTGTGTGAGACATTGAGCTTTTCTATCATCTATTTACACAAGTATAGACAATTTAATTTCTGTGTATTGCATCTGGTGACACCCACGTGTATCTTTTATGTTGTTTAAAAAAGCATTTGCAATGAAGAATTCATTGGTCTTGCAAAATAAAAATTCTGTCATATGAGCTCCAGCATCATTTATATCCCCAAGGCAATATTTTCCAACTACTCATCTTTCCTCTTTATTTCAACCTTGGCATTCCAATTGCCAATAATTATCAATATATCTTGATTGCATGTTTGATCAATTTCAGACTGAAGAAGTTGGTAGAATTCTTCAATTTCATCATCACTGGTTTCAGTGGTTATTGTGCAAATTGGAATAATAGTGGTATTAACTGTTCTACTTTGGAAGCGTATGGATATCATCCTATCACAAACAGTGTTGTGCTTCAAGACAGATCTTGATATGTTTTCTGTGATGATGAATGCTAAGCCATTTCTCTTTAATTTGTCATTATTGGCATAGTAAACTCTGTGACTGTCTGATTCAGAATGGCCAATATTAGTCCATTCAGTTCACTAATGCCCAGGAAGGAGTCCTGGTGTGGCACTGTGAGTTAATGCACTGGACTGCAAGGTTGGTTTGAACCACAAGGTCACCAGTTCAAGTTTACCAGCTGCTTCTTGGAAATCCTATTCAGGGTTGCTATCAGTCAGAACCAACTCAATGACAAATTAACATCACCACCAACAACAATGCCTAGGATATCAATTTTATATTTTCCTTTTCATTTTTGACAAGTTACAATTTTCCTAGATTCATACTTTGTACATTCTGTGTTCCAACTATTAATGGATGTTTACAGCTGTTTCTCTTCATTTTGAGTTGTGCTCCATCAACAAATGAAGGTCCTAAGGTTTTACTCCACTTGCATCATCACAATCAACTCTACCTTGTGGAGGCAGCTCTTACCCAGTCCTATTTTGAATGACTTCTAACCTGAGGGGCTCATCTTCTGGCACTATATCTGACAATATTGTGGTGTTCTTCATCATGTTTCAGTATTCAATATTCTGGTGCTGACAGTGTTCTACTGCCATTCAGAAAGATTTCAGTAAGTAAATATTTGGAAGTAGTCTGTCTCTCCTTTTTCCTAGTCTATCTTTGGAAACTTAGCTGAAATCTGTACACCGTGGGTGACCCTCCTCCTCCTCGTGTTTAAAATATCCATGCATAGCTTCCAGAATCACAGTAACACGCAAGCCACCATAGTATGACATGCAACTGGTCTAATACTTACCACTCATTTAATCTTTCTGCATTTTGCCCTATATAATTTATACAGCCTCAAAATGTGATTTTCACTCATTTAGAAATTCTGTCATTCATTCATTTACCAAGTACTTATTGAGTTATTGAATCTCCACTATTGTCAAGCACCATACTGTTCTATAAGGACAAAGGACTTAAAATTTAATGGTAAAGATAGACACATATATAAACAAATACAATAAAAGTACTATTGAAACATATTTATCAAGTGTTTGGGGAGCACAGAAGACATAGTGATAAACTCTCTATAAAAGAGGTTGGAAAGACTTCACAGAGAAGTTGCATTGCAGCTTCGTCTTAAAATATAAGTATCATGCTGATTGTAAATTATAATAAATATCAATAAAAATGATCTTGAATCATCCTTTGAAGTCATATATCTTAAGATGTTGTTGCTGTTGCTAAGTGTCCTCTAGTCAATTCTGACTCATAGTGACCCTGCATAGGATTTTTGAGGACTGATAGGCAGGCTTGAACCAATAACCTTGTGGATAGCAATGCAACACTGATTCTACAGGACACCATATGTTAAGATAGCCAAATTAATTTTAATTTGTGGCCAAAACACTATCACTTGTATCACTCAAATGTAATTGATACATACTACCTCCAACTATGAAGTCCTGGTGTGGCACTGTGGACTAATGCATCAGACTGCAAAGTTGTTTGAACTGCAAGGTTTGTGGGTCAAGCTCACCATCTGCTCCTTGGAAACCCTATACAGGGTCTCTATGGGTCAGAATTGAGTTGAGGACACTTAACAACAACAACACCCTCCAACTATTTTCAGCAGTATGAATCCACCAGCCATTCTTCTGGAGAACAACAGCCCTGGAACCCTATATAGGGTCATTAAGAGAAGCAACTCAACGGTGCTCTAATTATTCTTCTGTTCTCACTCTCTCTTGAATTCTGTCCAATTATGTGTCTATCCCCATCACATTAATAAAACTCTGTGTCATAGTGACCTCCACATTGCTAAATCCATAGCTAATTTCTTGGTATTTGTCTTACTTGATCTATTAGCAGCATTTGACATAGCTGATGAGTCATGTGCTCCTCCTTGATATACTTTTTTTAACATGCATTATTCTAGCTACACTGAATTCCTACCTAATCTTATTCAATCTTGCATCTTCAAACTGCATCTATATGTTGTTCATAATCATATCACTAATGCAAAATCTGTGCTAAGCTCAAGACCCAACCACCTATTCAGTATCTCCATTTGAATGTATAAAAAGAATGCCAAAATTAAATATGTCAATACTGAGCTCCTAGTATTTCCCTCTAAGCATGCTCCTCCTGTTATCTTCCCAGTTGCATGAATTTTTGTTGTTGTTGTTCAGACTAAAAGATTTGAAGTCACAGGATTCTCCTCTGTCTCTCAGATCCTATATTCTGTCCATCAGCAAATTCTGTCAACATATATCTAGAATTTGATATATGTTTCAACATATATCTAGAATTTGACAGGCTCATTATCTTTACTGCCTTACTGCCTGTTCTGATCCACCATTATCTTTTGCCTAGATTCATGTATTAACCTAAATGACCTTCTTCATTCTGAATTGTTGTCATTGTTGTTAGGTGCCATCGAGCCAGTACCAACTCATAGTGACCTTATACACAGCATAACAAAACACTGCCTGATCCTGGGCCAACCTCACTACTGTTGCCACGCTTGAGTCCATCGATGCTGCCACTTGGCCAGTCCATCTCGTTGAGCATCTTCCTTTTTTTCTCTGACCCTCCATCTTACCAAACATGATATCTTTCTCCAGTGACTGGTCGCTCCTGACAATATGTCTGAAGTATGAGAGATGAAGTTTGGCCATCTTGGCCTCCAAGGAGCACTCTGGCTGTACTTCCTCCAAAATGAATCTATTGGTTCTTTTGGCAGCCCATGGCACTTTCAGTATTCTCCTCCAATGCCATAACTCAAAAGCATCAATTCTTCTATGGTCTTCCTTATTCACTGTCCAGCTTTTGCATGCATATGAGGCTTTTGAAAATACCATGACTTGAGTCAGGCGCACCTTAGTCCTTAAGCTGACATCTTTACTCTTCAACATTTTAAAAATCAAAGCCATAGAAATATTGTTAAGTATTTCACATCAAATGTTTTGTGTGTGTTTGTTTCCTACTAAACACTGTCTAATATCTTCCCATGTAACTTTAAATGGGAAATTTTTCATACGAGCCACAAAATCTTATGTAATTTTACATATTTCTGTCATCTCTCCTAAATTTTTCTCCATATTTATTTGTCTTCAGACTCATTAGTCTCCTTACTATTCCCCAAACATCCCGTATCAGGCACTCATACCTACTCTTCCCACTGCTTGGAAGGAACTTCCATGTATATTCAATATCTGGGTTTTGTAAATGATTAACAAGCTTATGTATGATTTGCTGACAACAGAAAGATTGGAGAATCAAGTCCAGAAAGAAGACCTGGAGGCCTATTTCTAAAAAAAAATTGGTCATTGAGAACCCTATGGATCACAGTTCTACGCTGACACTTGTGGGATTACAATAAATTGGAATCAACAGCAACTGCTTGTTTGCAGTATATCAGCTTGGAGATGTTCATGCCTTCCCCTAGGTCTTTATTCAAATGCCACATTTTCAATAGTTAATGTCAGATGCCATCAACTTGGTTCTGATTCACAACTGCCCCATACAACATAACAAAACACTGCCTAGTCCTATGCCATTCTTACAATCATTGCTATGTTTTAGCCATGTTTGCAACCATTGTGTCCATTTGTCTCATTGAAGGTCTACCTCTTTTTTGCTCACCTTCTACTTTACCAAGCATAATGTCCTTCTACAGTGAAGGACATCTGACTACAGTTCCAAAGTACATGAAACAAAGTGAGCTATCCTAGCTCATAAAGAATATTCCCACTATACATCTTCCAAGACAGATTTGTGGCAGATTCATTCTTCTGCCACTTCATATTATATTCACTATTCTTTGCTAACACCATAATTCAAAAGCATCAATTCTTTGTTAATCTCCTTTATTCGTTGCCCAGATTTCAAATGCATATTAGGTGATTGAAAATATCATGATTGTGAGGTTGGCCCAGGACCGGGCAGTGTTTCGTTCTGTTATACATAGGGTTGCTATGAGTCAGTACCAACTTGATGACACCTAAAAACAAACAACAACAAATTTCCATTAAAATTAATTTCTTATTTATGCAAAGGTCAGATAGTAGTATATTGAGTTGAGGGGTACTCTCCTTCATCTGGGATTTCAAGGACTCAAGAGACCTCAAACAAACATGAATTTTATGGTCAACTTTGGTATCCAACATAGAACTGCAAGACAAAGGAAGAGAGACATTGCAAGATCAAGAGGGATAATTCTATGAACCAGGTTCATATATGACATTCAAATACATTCAATTGGCCAACACTCAAACTTATGGATCCAACCAATGTCAAGAGAGGCTGGAAATGTGTGTCGAGAAAGAAGAAATGGATTTTGTTAAAGTTAGCCAGTCTTTGTCACAGTATGCTCTTTTCACTCACTACATAACCATTTTCTTTTTCATTCCAAATATGTTGGTGCTGTTGTTATTAATTGCTGTCAAGTCAGTTCTGACTCATAGTGTCCAGGATTTCTGAGGAGCAACTGGTGAGGTTGAACCACTGACCTTGTTCAAACGACCTTGCAATCCAGAGCATGAACCCTCAGTGCCACACCAGGAAAACCCATCAAGTCATTGTATATAGATCAAAGTCCAGTATCTTCTGGAAACTCAAATACTTCCCAGGAAGTCCAAATGTGGTTACTCATGAACTGGCAACCCTAATGAATATAAAAGCAATATATTTCTATCTTCTTTTTCCAAGCCATGCACATACCTAAGGCAGTGAAGGAACAGAATCAAAATAAAAGCTTCCATCATCCAGGAAAGAAAAAAAAAAGAAGTAACTGTAGAATTCTTTATATCCTCCTGTAGGACACATATTTTGAAGGGGTCCTCCAATGCCAGAGAAGGGGGAAATTCCTTGATTCAAACCTGTGTCTAATGTCTGGGGATATCTCCTTTTTCCATCATTCACCCTGATTCCTGCCTATAAGCTATGGGAAGGTTTCTTTGATCATTATCTTTTATAGGTACACCTGAAGTTAGTGAAGAAGATTGATGTAGCAACCCCATATAGGGTTTCCAAGGAGTTTTTGGTAGGCTTGAATCGACAACCTTGCAAATAGTAGTCTGGTGCTTATCCTACTGCACCACACCTGCGCTCCAATGAAGGAGATTCTTGTTGTTAAATGACATCAAGTTGGTTGTGATTCATCGTGACCCTGTATAGGGTTTCCAAGGAGAAGCCGATAGGTTTGGACTGACAACCTTGTAATTAGCAGTCCAGTGCTTATCATACTGTGTCACATCAGAAGTCCTTGTGTGAAGATTAGGCCCACCTTGAATTAAGGGCTTTTGTTGTTTGTTGGTATTGAGTGGGTTCCAATTGAGAGTAACTTTAAGTACAACAGAACAAACACTGCCCAAACTTACACTATCCTACAATCTTTGCTATAGTTAAGCCTATTGTTCCAGTCACACTGTCAACCCATTTCTGTTTCAGGACCCTCTATTTTACCAAACATGATGTCCTTCTCCAGGCACTAGTACCTCCAAAAAACATGTCCAAAGTATGAGAAATCAAGTTTCACCACCAATACTTCTATATAACATTTGGCTGTACTTTTTCCAAGAAAGACTTGTTCATTCTTCTGGAAGTTCATAGCATATTCAATATTATTTGACAACACCACAATTCAAAGTCATTAAGTCTTCTTTAATCATTGTCCAAAATTCACATGTACATGAAGCAATTTAGAATACAATGCCCCTTTAGTATCTTTGTTCTTTATTACTTAAAAAAAAATCCCTTGCAGCAAATTTGCCCAATGAAAAACATCTTTGATTTCTTGACTGCTGCTTCCATGAGCATTGATTATGTATCCAAGTGAAATTAAACCCTTGAACTTGCATCTATTCTCTGTTCATCATGATGTTGTTTATTGGTCCAGTTGTGAGGGGTTTTGTTTTCTTTATATTGAGATGCAATCCATACTGAAGACTTTGATCTTCACCAGTACTTGCTATAGGTTCTGTTTGCTTTCAACAAGTAATACTGTGTCATCTTAATATTGCAGATTGCTAATGAGCCTTTTTCCAATTCTAATGCCCTGTTCTTCCTTAAATAGTCCAGCTTCTCATGCTTTTTTCTCAACATATAAATTGAATAAATTTGGTTATAGGAAAAAACTCTGCTGCACACTTTTCCTGATTTTAAACCCTTCAATATCCCCTCATTCTGTTTGAAGGACTGTCCACCACCACCACTAGTGAGCTGAAATGGATTGGCATTGGCCATTTTGAATCTGACTGACAATCACATGGTTTTCTGTTTACTATGCTTTAAATGACAAATTAATTTGGATTCATCATTAAAAAGAACATTTCAAGATCTATGTACAGACTTTACAATAATCACAATCAAGTGTTCTGAAATTCCCATACCTCACAAAGTTATCTATACTTTGTTATCACCCACACAGTTGAATACTTTTGCATAGTACAGAACACAAGCAAACATCTTTTTGGCATTCTCTGTCTTCAGCCATGGTCCATCTGATGTCAGCAATGATATCTATAATTCCCCGTCCTTTTCTGATACTGGCTTGAGTTTCTATCAGCTCCTTGTCAATGTACTCCTGCAATCACTTTTGAATTATCTTCAGCAAAATTCTACTTGCATTTGATATTAATCTTTTATTACTCCCTGCATCATTCTATAAGGAGACCTAAGGGCATAGTAAGGAGCTCTGGTAGCATAGTTGTTACAAATCAGGCTGCTAACCTCAAGGTCAGCAGTTCAAAAATACCAGTTGTTCTGCGGAAGAAAGATGAAGCGTTCTGTTCCATTAAAGATTTATAGCCTCAGAAACCCTGTACAGGGTCGCTATGAGTTGGGACCGATTCCAAGGCACACCACCACCACCACCAGGGCAGAGTGGGTTACTCATTGGGCTGCTAACTTCTAGGTCAGTAGTTCAAATCTACCAGCTGCTCTGTGGGCGAAAGATTAGGTTCTTTGCTCCTAAAAAGATTTATAGCCTTGGAAAACCTATACAGGATCTCTATGCCTCAGAACTGACTTGACGGTATGTAGCAACATTGTTCTATATTTTGC
>NW_006408520.1:57321240-57322285 GCF_000296735.1 Chrysochloris asiatica
TTTTTTTTTTAACTTTTAAAAGATGAAGCTTTAAATAAATAACTGCATTAAAATAGTAAAAATTCATGTTAAATGGTAATATCAATATTTGCTTTATCTATTTTGAAGACTGAATTTCTTAAATGGGATTACTTTCTCTTCCTACTTAAAGCTCTCCCGAGTATTTTCCATCCTGTTTATACTTGATTTATGTAATGGCGCACATTTAAAGGTTTAAATTTGGTCTCAAAACAGATCTGTAGGCTTCTCCCTACACAGAAGGAACTTTCAGTAGAGTCATGGTTGCTGGAGAATGAACATTAACTATAAATAGCACTTTGATATTCTATAGAAAGCAATGCAGAAAATTCTGTCCTAAGAATGTTTAGGGGTTTAGGGAAAATTTATGTGTACAACATTTTCCTATAAAATGATATTATGTATTAAAACAGATCAATAGCTAGGTAGTTATTATTAATTTTCTATTTACCTTTTTTTATATATTAAACAACCTTCCAGATAAAAGGGATAGATTTTGTCTTCTCTTATTAAAAATGCAGAGAAAGTATTTATTTTTGTTTGGGAAAGAGGAGAAGGTCAAAGAATAAGAATTCATTATTTCTAGTGAACCATAAGAAATAATTAAAAATTAGGCATCAATATTTTTCAAAGCTAAAATTGCATCATGGAACTATACAACTCTTGACTACAAAAACCTGAATGGAACTTAATGTGTATTTATGGGGATAAAGGAAGAAGAAAAGGAATTTAAGAAGTTCCCAAGTAAGTTCTTCTCAGTGATTGCACAAAAAGTTCAAATAATATTTTTACTAAATATTAAAAATAAGTGACTCCAGACCAGGGCATCTACATAGGTTAGTTTGGGTGCTGAGGAGAGGGGCAATATACAAGAAGGGGGAGGGGAATGGAAGACCAAAGTAGATGGGAGAACAATTAAGCAAGTAGCATGGGCTAAGTGGAACAGAGGTAAAGAATGATGTATGCACAACCTTGGAACAACAGGACTCTGGGATAGAGGGATTGAGATATGGTTGGAATGGGGAAA
>NW_006408520.1:57322385-57331742 GCF_000296735.1 Chrysochloris asiatica
AAATCAGTAACAAAGAAGACTTATCCATACCCACTTGAAGGAATGATTTAGATCCCCACAGACACTTCTAATAGATGGCCTGTGCTAAACTTAGGTCATAGCTTCCTTACAAATCTTCTTCAGGGTTTTCACCAATGGGAATCAGGCTTTTTTCTGTGGAAACCTTCTCAAAATTTTGTTTTGGAATGCAAGGAAAACTCCTTTAGCATAATTATGAGGAAACAATACTTCCACTTCTGCCCTCATGATAAGTATATAATTTATCAGTTCCTCACTCAATCTTAGTTTTGATTTTCTCTTAGTAACCAAATAAGAAGTCTTTACCATATATGAGTATATTTATAATGTCTAGTAGGTACACTTCAACAAAGTCCCAATACTACACTACAAATTGGATAAGGCGTTGAAACCTCTGAGTTCAGTAATTTCCCTTGCAAAACAAATGGGCAAAAAGAAACCAAGTTCTATCTCCCTTTGGACTTGGACACTGGCATCTGATTTACTTGTGTGTGTGTGCCATTAAGGTTCAGATTATATCATTCATTTAATTTGATCCTTGCTATACATGTTTTTTCACTAGTTAGTATCAGACTTCATCATTCTAAATACAATAATCCTGTCTGTTAAGGACATTTGAAATTAGTAGTTTTTTAACTTCTTGATTTATGCATGGAAAACCCTTCGGAGTTATACAAAGCCTATACAATTCATTCCATTTTTAATTCATCCCTCCAAATTAATGGTTTCAATTAATTAAACAACAAAAACTGAAAAGGGAAAAAATGGAAGGTGCAGTGTTTTTCATCTAAAGGTGCACTGTTGTAAGAGATTTAAACAGTTGAACCAGATTCTAATGAATTCTGAGATAGGTTTTAATTAGACTTGACATATGAACTGAATAGTTCTACACTACCTTATACACGAAGGGCTCTTTTAAAAATGAAAACTTAGAATTATTATAGGCAATTAGTGTTATAAACGAAAAGACACAAATGGTACATTTTTGGTGTCAGGAGAATACTAATATAGACCTCACTCCTAGCAAACTTACAGCTCACACTGGATGCCGTTTGCTAACTGCCAAGTTTCAAAAAAAAAAAATTGATGTTTGGCCATCTAATCACTAAAGAAATGGTATTAAAGACAATAGATTTTCTCTTATTCTATAAGCAATCTGGACTCCTGGAGCGGTACTGTAGAATAAGCATTGGATTTATCAGGTCAGCTGCTCCTCAGACACTCTATGTTGTTATTGTTATTGTTAAATGCCTTCAAGTTAGTCCCGAATCATAATAACCCTATATAGAGTTTCCGAGGAGTGGCTCTTGGGTTTGAAATTCCAGCCTTGCAGTTCAACCCAATCTTGTGGCCCAATGCTTATCCTACAGCACCACACCAGGAGTCCAAGAAACCTAAGGGTCGCTATGAGTTGAAACTCAACTTCAGTTAACAGCAACAACAATCGGTAATTTAGCTTCCAACTAATTGCACGTGTTTTGTTTGTTTGTTTATTGTTGTAATTTTAAATTATGTGTATCTATTAAAAACATAGCACAACCAGTCTACAGGAGAAAGATGTGGCAGTGAATTTTCGTAAATGTTACAGCCTTGGAATTGCTTTGGGCCAGTTCTGCTATGTACCATGGGGTTACTGTCGGTTGGAATCTACTTGATGGCAATGCATTTTTTTTGCTATGATTTGTTCATTATTTTTTTATTTAAAAAGGACTATTGGGTGCAAACGGTTACGCAATGAACTATTAGCTGAAATACTGGCAGTTCAAACTCACCCACAGGTACCTCAGAAGGCAGGCCTGACCATCTGCTTCTGAAAGGTTACAACATTGAAAACCCAATGGAGCAGTTCTGCTCTGCACTCATGAAGTCACCATGAGTAGAAATCGATTGGACAGCAACTCACAATAACAGTAGTATTAGAAAAGAAGGGTTTTATACGGTTCTGCCCTAGTGAAAGTAATAGTCCAAAATGAGCTGTAGCTAAGAGGACTCTGCATCAGGAATCAGTTAATATTTTCCATACAAAAGTATACGGGAACTATTTTAGGTTATATGATGTGTCTCTATGACTCAATGCTGCCGCTATAATAGGGAAGCAGCAAGGAAGAATAGGTAAACAATTGGGTGTGACTATACTTCAATAAAGCTTTATGTATGGACCCTGAAAATTGATTTTAATATAATTTTTACATTTCATGAAGTATTATTCTTCTTTTGATTATTCCTACATTTAAATATGTAAAAATTTCTCTTAGTATGTGACTGTGCAAAAACAGATGATGGTCTATAATTAGTCCCTGTGAGGCCAACACTTGCTGGGCATTACAGTTTGCCCAGAATAATCCCAGTTTGCATTGGCTTATCTAACATAATCATTAGCAGTGCCCTTGCATTCTCAAATATTCTAGTATAGACAATAACTTAATGTTGTTACTGTAGGCATATATTGAAAGAAAAACTAATAAAACCATGCAACATACTCAACTGTATACCAGAAATACAGTATGAAAGCAAATATCTTATATTTAAATGTTAATAAATCAATACTAATGAAGGTAAGTGCTATTTGTTATATATTTGCTACTTATATATTTGAAGGGAGTGTGGTGGCTCTATAGGATAAGCACTGGGCTGAGACCCACAAAGTCAGAAGTCTGAGCCACCAACCACTCTGTGGTACAAAGATAAATAAGGCTCTCTATTACTATAAAACTTTATAACTTCAGAAAATATATACAGGGTAGATATGAGATTGAACCTCCCCCATGGCACTTAACAACAAGGACATATTTGAAGGCATAATTGAGTAATAAAAGTAGCTAAAGAAAGGACCCATATCTTGAGAAAATTGCATGCAACTGAAGATAATTAGGTTTGCCTGACGTGAGCTCAAGGGGCGTCCTGAAGAACAAGGAGACGTGAAACATAAATTAAGCCAGACTTCTCTTTTTATATTGATAGAATATTATTTCTGAAATATGTTCTGGCATAGGTCAAGCAAAGTCCTGTATAATATCTGAAATCATCAACACACATAAAGTGAAACTCGACATGGTAGACATTAGGTATGTAAAAACATTTATAATGGATTAAAAGTAGATATATAACAGAAAGCAAATCTTTTGAGAAATTTCCACTATCGAGAATATTTTCATCAAGAGATTATGTATTTAAATTAGCTATGATTTTACACTGATCAACATAATATATACAGACTTCTTCCAGACTCACTGTTTGGCAATCACATTTGATGATCAGACTCTAGTGAATTTTCCACTAGAATATTTCATTTGTCATTAAAAATTACTGGTAATGACTATATTACTAGATTGACAGCTACAGTTTCATCAAGAGGATACACAACTCAAAGATTGTGTTTTCTTTCAGAGGTTAAGACACATCATGGCCCATAAAAGCAACACTTTGTACTCCAAGAAGACAAGAGAAAATAATCATGCTTTAAGGAAAACCATGATGTGTGGTCTTGCAACCTATGGTGAAAATTCATAAGAAATTGCATCAGATATCTTGATAACACTATAATTTACTCTTTCTCTCTTTGTGTTTAGACTGGTAGTGCTCTGTAAGTGGTAATAAGATAAAGAATTGTGTCATGGATCCTTGCAAACATTCTTTTATTTTCTATTTTTTCTTCATCTAAACATAATACTTAGTTACAACCTATTATATCCACAACTTGCCTGTTAGTTTGTCATACTGTGATGGTTTGCAGGTTGTTGTGATGATGGAAGCTATGTCATTGGTATTTTAAACATAAGCAGGGCTACCTAAAGGAGCTCTGGTAGAGTAGTGGTTACGAATCAGTCTGCTAACCTCAGGGTCAGCAGTTCAAAACTACCAGCTGTTCCACGGGAGAAAGATGAAGCTTTCTGCTCCCATGAAGATTTACAGACTCAGAAACCCTGTACAGGGCTGCTATGAGTCGGAACTGACTCCACGGCACATAACAATAACAACAACAACAACCTATAGTAGACAGCTTTCAGTGAACCTTCTAGGCTAAGACAGGCGAGGAAGAAAGAAAGTGAATCATTGTTAAATATAGTACCAAAAGATGAAAACATTATGAATAGCAACAGAACATTACCAAATACAGTGTTGGAAGAGGATCCCCTCAGGTTGGAAAGAACTCAAAACACAACTGAGGAAAAGCTACCTCCTCAAAGTAGCTGTTGTTGTTGTTGTTATGTGCCAAGGAGTCAGTTCTGACTCATAGCATCCCTGAACAGGGTTTCTGAGGCTGTAAACCTTTAGGGAAGCAGAAAGCCTTATCTTTCTCCTGCAGAACAGCTGGTAGTTTCAAACTGCTGACCTTGCGGTTCACAGCCTGATTCGTAACCACTATGCTACCAGAGCTCCTTAAGTAGAGTTGACCATAATGTGAATGCAGCAAAGCTTTGGGAACCTTCTTTTGCTGGTGGAGACTATAGCGTAGTGAATTATTTGGCACGTGTCTTCTAGCATTCTTTGCAACTCCTACCAAACAACTCTTTTTCCAATAGGTTTGAGCAAGAAGTAGATGGGATAAAATACTCATGAAATGATTTAGCTGTGGAAGGTCATAGAATTAATTTTAATTGTGAAAACTGGGAACTTCAATGTGAGTTTAAGAAGCCCTCGTAGTCTCGTGTATTATGAACTGGGCTGCTAATCACAAGGTCAGTTGTTTGAATCTCCTCGGTACTCTATGGGAGAAAGAAGAGGCTTTCTGCTCTTTAAAAGATTCCTGATAACTCTACACTGGATCCCCATGAGTCAAAACTGAATCCGTGGCACACAACCACCAACACCACCCCCAGCATGGTTAAAAATGAGCCATCTCAGAAGCAGGAGGAAGGATCTCACTACCATAAAAAACAACAACAACAAAAACAAAACAAAATGAGAATAGCCTAGATTGGACTGTGTCCTTTGGACACTGAGATCCCTGCACAGTGAACGTCTTTAACACAGGGACAGAAAACTATGACGTTGGAGAAGTGGCAGAGGAACAGCAACTGCAGAACCAAGGACCAGAGCACAAAACAGAGCAGTGAACTTCACAGCCCACAGAGCAAGTAAAGCTGAGTGACTTTGGGCAGGAAGCTTGCTTGTAGAATGGGTTACCTCCAGGCACTTAAGTAGGGGGGGCTAGTTGAGTGCTTTCAGGCTGAGTATTATGGTGGAGTAATGCGTTCTATGGATATTTATCAGCTGCTGACTGCAAAAAATGTGCCCTAAGTGTTTCTGACATTGGACTACAAACTATTAACTTCCCTTATAAGCCCCATACTCCAAGTATGGTGTCTGAGTTCTGTGTAGCCATTGCAATGAATTATCAAACCCATAGAGAAATAGGGTTGCGGGAGGAAAGGTTGATGTCTCATATTATTACAGGGCACCACTCACTCAAAATAAGAAGAAACATCTACAAACATCCATAACTATAACATGCAATGTATGAAGTATGAATCTAGGAAAATTGGAAGCAAGCAAAATGAAAGGAAATTCCTAAAAATTGGTATCCTAGGCAATAGTGAACTAAAATGAATGGGTACTGGCCCCTAACAACAAGGTCCAGTATTCCTTGGAGATCTCCATTCCTTGAATCTAGGAGTGTCACTGTGAAGGGACCCTAGATTTCTATCAGTTTGATAGAAACATCATGTTGTTGCTGTCAGGTACCATCAAGTCAGTTCCAGTTCATAGGGAGCCTGTGCACAAAAATACATAACACTGCATGGTTCAGCACCATCCTCACAACTGCAGTTATGTCTGAGCCCATTATCGCTGTCCCTGTCCCAATCCATCTCATTGGGGATGACCTTCCACTTTACCAAGCATGATGTCTATCTCTAGGGACTTGTCCCTCCTGATAATATGGCCCTCTTTCTTCTATGTTTTTCTCTATTCACCTTTCACATGTATATGAGGTGCTTGAAAATATGATGGTCAGGTGCACCTTAGGTCTCACACTGATATCTTTAATCTTGAAAACTTTAAAGAGGTCTTGTGCAGCAGATTTGCTGAATGCAATGCATTATTTGACTTCTTGATTGCTGCTTCCTTTGTACGAGGAAAAGAGAGAAAAATATAAAGTTACAAAACACGAAAAGTCAGTCTTCATAGTGAATGAAAATGGGAGATTAAAAGTTTTATAAAAAGATAGGAAGAAATGTGAAGGGTACAAAGATGAAATCCAGGCAACTCATGCCCTACCTGAGAACAATTCATACACCACTGATCATTTCGCTCATTTTTTGGCCCAATTTAGCAGTACATTCTGTTAAAGTTGGTCAGGTATGTGTGTTTAACCCTATCAATACCTCCATAGGATGAAGTCTACTCCTGAGACCGTAACACTGGAGCCCATTACTGCTGCCACTGTGTAAATCCATCTCATTGGGGGTCCCTTTTTTTGCTGATTCTCCACTTTATCAAGCATGATGTCTTTCTCTTCTTTTTGGTGTTAATAGGTCCCTCTTTCACTGCTCAAGTCCTCTCCTTTTATCTCTTATCAAATAAAAGGTGTTGCATACCACACCCTTTAGATTCTCTTATAAATCAGATCAGGATGGTGAGATTAAAGGTGGTGTGGTACTGTGGGATAATGCACTGATCTGAAAGGTAGGTTTGAACCACAAAGTCAGTGGTTCAAGTTCACCAGTTGCTCCTAGGAAACCCTATACAGGGTAACTATTAGTCAGGACCAACTTAAAAGCACTTAAAAGCAACAAAATGTCACCCTTAATCCTTTTGATGGTTTATTTCATCACATCACATCACATCATGGGGGAAAGCTACATCTCAAATGCCATACTACTGGTCCAGTCAACTTGACACAAAATCTTAACTATTATAAATAGTCCACCCTTTGTCAACTCGACACTTGTATCCTTAAACCATACAGAATCTCTAAATAAAGATAATCAAAAAGTTATACTTGTACCTTACATAATGCCACTAACATGCACAAACCCTGTTATATAAACCCCAAATTCTTCCAAGTGAAAATTTCAATCTGGGACAAAATCCTTTTTAATCTATGAATCTATAATACAAATAATCTACTTCCAAATACAGTGGTGGAACAGGCAAAGGTAGACATACCCATTACAATTCGGAGCAATTGGAGGAAAGGTGGGATAATAGGCACCAAGCTAGTTAAAAATCCAGCAAAAATGTTTGCATTGGAGTTCAACCCTTTAAAATAAACCTCTGTTCTCTAGATCCATCTAGGCAATGATTCTGCCCTCTAGATTCTTGGTGTTGGCAGTGTAGAAGCCCCTCAACCCTAACTTTAACTATATCCTCCAGGCTCACTGGAATGGCAATTCTGCTCCCTCAACTTTGGGCAGCCTCATTCTCCTAGAACATCTGAGGGGTGACTCTACCCCTTTCATCCCAGCAGACCCTGTTCTTCTTCCTCCTAGGGCACTGCAGCCTCATCCTTGCCACTTTGAACAGAGACCCCATCTTATAGCTGCCCCACACTCCTGGAACAGAGTTGGTAAAGAAGCCAAAGGCTATAAACAGTAAACTGTGGCCCCACCCTTAAAAACCCCAGAGGTTATTAGGAAAATAGGACTGTGGGGCCTTGCAAAACCTGACCAAAAGTCTGGGAAACTTAGGGTCTGGCACCTGACAGAAAAATCTTGAAGCATGCTGACATTTAGAGAAAGAACATAACAGAATGTTTGGCAAAAGCAAGCTTTCAGCAAGACAATGTCTGACTTCCTGAAAAACCAGCGAAATGACCAAAAACTAGCTCCAGCACTAAAAACAGAACAAACAGGTTCCTGAAGTGTGCATACAAGAAAAAGAAGACAACTTAAAATAACTCAAGATGGGGATCATAAACCATATGTGGGAATCAAATCAGAAGCTATTGATATCTGTGCATGTGTCACCATCCCATAATAAGTGTGGACACTATATTGAAGATATGATTCATGCACAGCTCCAGGAAGAGGAGGGATGGAGGAAATAGCAGTTGTCAGGCACACACAAGAATCTTCCCTCTGGGACCATTTTAAACTAACCATCCCCACCGAAAACTGACCTATTTAACCCTCTTGCTTTGTATGCTCAGAGAGACACTGCTCCGTTAGTATATGTTCCTTTGCAAGGTATACTTTAATAAATCTTTCTTTATCTTACAAGGTATGCTTCAATAAATATTTCTTTCTGAGTGACAACTTGACTTTTTAATCATTAATTGGCTTGGCTCTAGTTACAATGTCATAGTTCTACCTGTTGAGACTGATGAAACTGTTTTCCATGCTTCTTGCATCTTCAGCTTCAATTTCCTGGTTCCTTGATCTTTTTTGAAGAGGCTAACCTTATCAAACAAGTGTCACAAAGATCTTCTGCTTTACTGATAAGTGCCCAGAGGCATATCACTCCCCAACTGAGCCTTAGTCAGAGGACACACAGCTTTCTTAAACCATAGGTCAGAGAGCCTAACTTTACAGACAACTGTCCAGTGGCATACAACTCCACAGGAAATCTCCACCGGAAGATGCTCAGCTATCTTGCTCTGTGGATCAGCTTTTGTGACATTTTGTATTGATTTCCAGCTTCTGCTGCTACAGTTTTACTGTCATTACTTCTCACCATTTGAGTCTTGGACACAGCTCTCCTTACGTCCTTTAGAACAATCATCAGAATTGACTTCTTGTTGTTGTTAGGTGCCATCCAGTCGGTACTGACTTATAGCAACCCTAGGCACAACAGAACAAAATACTGCCTAGTGCTGGCCCAACCACACAATTATTGCCACACTTGAGCCCATTGATGCTGCCATTTTGCCAATCCATCTCTCTGGGAGTCTTCCTCTTTTTCTCTGACCCTCCACCTTAACAAACGTGGTATCCTTCTCCAGTGACTGGTCCCTCCTGACACTATGTCTGAAGTATGGGAGACTAAGTTTGGCCACCATGGCCTCCAAGGAGCACTCTGGCTGCACTTCTTCCAAAATGGATCTATTGGTTCTTTTGGAAGCCTATGGTACATTCAATATTCTCCTCCAACACCATAACTCAAGAGCAACAATTCTTCTACGGTCTTCACTATCCAGCTGTCACATGCATATGAGGTTATTAAAAATACCATGGCTTGGGTCAGGTGCACCTTAGTCCTCAAGCTGACATCTTTTCTCTTAGACACTTTAAAAAGGTCTTGTGCAGCAGATTTGCCTAATTCAATATGTCGTTTGATTTCTTGACTGCTGCTTCCGTGAGTATTGATGGTTGATCCACGAAGAATGAAGTCCTTGACAACTTCAATCTTTTCTACATTAATAAGAATGTTGTTTATTTGTTCAGTGGTGAGGATTTT
>NW_006408520.1:57339515-57343391 GCF_000296735.1 Chrysochloris asiatica
AGAGGGCAGGAAAAGCAGAGTGAGGAGATGTCACAATGAAAGGTTAAAGTGACATAATGTGAGGACTACACCCATCAGCTTTGGGTTTAAGGATGTAGGTAAAAGGCTATGAGACAAAGAATGTGGCAGCCTCAATAAACTGGAAAAGGCTAGAAAATATGAATTCCCCTCTAGAGATTTGAGAAAATAACACAGTCCTGCTAACACCTTGATTTTAGTCCAGTGAAACCCAAGTACCCAGAACTGTAAGATAATAAATTCATGTTGTTCCAAGGTATTAAGTTTGTGGTAATGTCACAAAAAATAGGAAATTAATACAACATCCAATTTCTTGTTCTCTCTTTCCTGCCCTCTCCCTAATTATATCTTTGTATAAAGAGAATGGGAAGGAGAGAGAAAGAAAGCCAGGCAGGCTACTAGAGAGAGGGATAAGAGAGAATAATAACATACAGAGAAACAGCTTTTATAGCTAGGGCTTGTGTTAAGACCTCTGGTAGCATGGTGGTTACAAATTGGGCTGCGAGCTACAAGGTCAGCAGTTTGAAACTACCAGGGGTTCCGCGGGAGAAAGATGAGGCCCTCTGCTCCCACAAAGACTCCATGGCACATAACAACAACATTACATTATTAAATGCATTTTAAGTTTCAAGACCAACTTTTTTTATTCTTGTCTGCTAAGTAACATGTAATCTTAAGAAAGGACTTGAACAATTAAACCGACTTTAAAAATTAAAAGTAATGAATACTTATTTTGGATTAATTAACAATACAAATATAGAACAGAGTGCAAATCACTTTGGGTCTCCTATTTATTGCTGTCATTTTTGCTAGGCTAAGATTTCATTTTATTTTGGTTGGTTCACTCAGTTTTTAACACATAAGAACTCAGACACCACCGTGCTTGAGTAACAACTTAGTGTCTTACCTAAAAATAATATCATGAGAAAGTCTAATAAATTAAACCAATATCTATTGAAATTAGAGTTAGGAAAAATGCTCCCATGTGATAATTACAAACCAAGCTGTTGCTAGCAGTAAACTTCAGCTGTTATATTGTGAGGACAATTAATGGTCTTGTTGGAATAATTTTATAGCTATAAAATGCAATTGCCTTTTGTTAACTCAATATGAACCTTTTTCACAAATGAAAAAAATAAGTTCAGAATGTTATGATTTTCTTGTTTTGCTTCTAGCAAAAAGATTATATGTTGCCCAATTAAAAAGTCATCTTTTTTTTTTTTTTGTATTTCTGTACAAAATTTCAGTTTCTATAAGATACCTTAAAACAGTAATGGTATTCTAATTTCACATAACAGATTTTAAAATAGTAATATGAGATAAAAATAATGTTAGAAAAATTTGCATAATACAATCTTCAAGTATAATACTTTTGAAATTGGAACTATAGCAATTTTATAGCAACTTTTGTGCATTCCATACTCAGAGTCCAGGTAATTCATTGTTGTTGTTGTTGTCAGGTGCCATCAAGTCGGAACTGACTAATAGTGACCCCATGCACAGCAGAACGAAACAATGTCCAATCCTGGGTCAACCTCACTACTGCTGCCACACTTGACGCCATCAATGATGCTACCTGGCTGATCCATCTCTTTGGGGGTCTTCCTCATTTTCGCTGACCCTCCATCTTACCCAGCATGACATCCTTCTCCAGCAACTGTTTAGCAATTGTGAAATTCCATTGTACAATGATCATTTAGGCAAGATTGCAATCAACTTTTAAAAAAATGCTAAATGGCCCAGTTTAGACTAGAAATATTACCATTACACACTCAATGGGTTTATTCTCTGCATTCTCTTTGTGTATGGCATCTGCATTAGCAAACACATTTAGGTTACTAAGGCCCCAATCAAAATAAATGCAAGGCAAAAATGCCTCTTATCTACAGTCTGAGCATTTGAAAAGGAGTTAGCTTGATAAAGTTCTTTAGAATTGTTAGTCCTCTCTTCTCCAAGTAATTTTTCCAACCATTCTATACTTACAATGACTTCCTCTAAAGTAATTAAATATTGCTCTCATAAAAGGCTTTCTTTTCTAAACATGAGGGTCGTTTGGCAGAAGCTCATTACGGAAGTCTTAATTTATTAGAAAAATGTTCTGTGGTAGTTAGCAGCTATTGCTTTGACCCAGACTCATGGTGACCCACACACAATGGATCAAAACATTGCTCAGTCCCGTACTGTTCATATGTTCAGCTGTATATCGGACTATTGTATGTTTTCACTGACAGAACTTCAGGGTTACCAGGTCTTTCTTCCTAGTTTGTGTCAGTCTGGATTACTAACCTTTAAAGGTGACTTAAAAACTTGTAGCTATCTAATTATTTATTCATTTTCACAATGGGTACAGATCACTGACCTGTTGTTGTTGTTTTGTGCCATGGAGTTGATTCCAACTCATAGCGACCCTGTATAGGGTTTCTGAGGCTGTAAATCTTTACGGGAGCAGAAAGCTTCGTCTTTCTCCCACAGAACAGCTAGTAATTTCGAACTGCTGACCTTGTGGTTCACAGCCTGATTCATAACCACTATGCTACCAGAGCTCCTTGATCACTGACATAGTTCCTTGTTAAATACCCTTATTTTGAGGGACATCATGCATAAATTTTGAAAGTTTTAGTGATTATTTCATTAAATAATCCCACAACACAGATTTGCTAAATGTGTTCTACTTTAAAGGATGATGGTCGTGTGACAACTTGTCAGGGCCATGGTTCTCAGTGTTTTTGGGAGATATGATGCAGTCATCCCCCATGATGAACATCAACTGGTTCTTTTGGGTACAGTGATTCTGTATATTCCTTACTCTTCTTTTGATCCTTTCTGCATCATTTAATATTTTATCCATAAAGTCCTTCAGTTTTCAGATTTGAATTTTTCCTTTAGCTTGAGAAGAAAACCCTGTTGGTTTTCTGACTCCAGGTCTTTGCACAGCACAGTTCATTATAATGCTCTATTTTATCTTCTCAAGCTGCCCTTGGACAGTTTCTACCCAGTTCTTTTACTTCAACATTTCTTCCAGTGGTTTTAGCTTCTCTATACTCAAGAGTAAATTTCAGAGCCTCTTGTGGCATTTTCTCTGGTCTTTTCTTTCTCTTCTGTCTTTTTAATGACCTTTTACATCCTTTCTGCATGGCATTCTTGATGTCATTCCATAACTCTTGTCTTAGGTCATTGGTATCTATTGTAAAAAATCTGCTCAAGAGACACTCTCTAAATTCAGGTGGGCTATTGTCAACCTCATATTTTAGCTCCTATGGATTTGTTTTATACGCAGAGTCACTATACCAAAAGGAAATGGTTAATGTTCAACCTTCAAGAGATAGCATATGATCAAGAGCCAATGATACTGAAGGAGAAAGTTCAAGGTGCATTGAAGGAATTGGCAAAGTACAAGGCACCAGGAATTGATGGAATGAAAATAGAGATCTTTGAAGAAAGTGAGGTGACACAGGAGGCACTCACTCATCTCTGCCAAGAAATTTGGAAGACAACTATCTAGCCAACTGATTGAAAGAAATGCATATTTGTGCCCATTCCAAAGAGAGGTGATCCAATGGAATGTGGAAATCATTAGACAATATCTTTGATATCCCATGCGAGTAAAGTTTTGCTAAAGGTAATACAGAAATGGCTACAATCATACATTGACAGAGAACTTCCAGGGGTTCAAGCTGGATTCAGGAGAGGCTGTGGAATGAGGGATATCACTGCTGATGTCCGATGGATCTTGGCTGAAAGCAAAGAATATCAGAAAGATGTTTACCTGTGCTTTATTCACTATGAAAAGTCTTTTGATTGTACAGATCATGACAAGCTATGGATAACATTGTGAAGTATGAGTATTCCAGAACACTT
>NW_006408520.1:57344426-57346445 GCF_000296735.1 Chrysochloris asiatica
ATGGCACCTAACAACAACAACAAGTACAACATGGATTTGTTTTAATTTTTTTCAGCTTCAACCTGTACTTGCATATGAGCAATTGATGGTCTAGTCCACCATTGGCACCTGATGTTGTTTTTGATGATGATATTGATCTCAATTGTGTCTTTCCACAGACATAATCAATATGAGTTCACCTTTTTCCATCTGGAAAAGTCCACATGTATAGTTGCTGTTTTTGTTGTTGGAAAAGTATTTGCAATGAATAAAATCCTATTTTTATTTGCAATGAATAAGATCATGACAAAAAATATTTTCAATGAAGAAAGTAATATTTGTAATGAAGGAACTGGAAAATAACAAAGAACTGGTAATTGATGGAATGCAAATTGAAATTTTTCAACAAAATGTTGCAGCACTGGAGGGACTCACTCATCTATGCCAAGAAATTTGGGAGATAACTACCTGGCTAACTGATTGGAAGAGATCTGTATTTGTGCCTATTCCAAACAGAGTTGACCCAATGGAATGCATAAATAATTGGACAAAATAAATAATATCACATGCATGTAAAATTTGGCTGCAATGATACATTGATAGAGTACTTCCAGAGGTTCAAGCCAGATTCAAAAGAGGATGAGAAATGAGGGATATCTCTGCTGACATCAGCTAGATCTTGGCTGAAAGCAGAGAATATCAGAAAGATGATTACATGTGCCTTACTGACTATACAAAGTCTTTCAGTTGTGTGGATCATAACAAGCTATAGACAACATTTTGGAGAATGAGTACCATGGAACACTTAACTGTGCTCATGAGGAACCTGTACATAGACCATGAGACAGTTGTTTCAACAGAACAAGGGAACACTGAATGTTTTAAAATTAGGAAAGGTTTGTACCAAGGTTGTATTCTTTCACCATACTTATTCAATATTTATGTTGTTGTTGTTGTTAAGTGCTTCCAAGTCTGTTCTGACTCATACATAGTAACCCTTTGTAGGGGTTCCAAGGAGTGAGTTTGAACCACTGACCTTGTGGTTCAAACTGACCTTGAGGTCCAGTGCTTTACCCCGCCCCTCCAGCACCACATCAGGACTCCATTCCATCTGTATGCTGAGCAAATATTTGAGACACTGTATTATGTGAAAACAAAACAAAACATGGAATCAGTATTGGAGGAATATTCCTTAGAAACCTACAATATGCAGATGATACAACCTTACTTGTTGAAAGCAAAGGGGACATAAAATACTTATTGATGAAGATCAAAGATCATAGCCTTCAGTATGGGTTGCAACTCAATGAAAAGAAAACAAGAATCCTCACCACTGGACAAATAAATAATATCAATATAAATGGAGAAAAGTTTGAAGTTGTCAAAGATTTCATTTCACTCAGATCAACCATCAACACTCATGAAAGCATGAGTCAAGAAATCAAATGATGTATTGCATTAGGTAAATCTGCTGCACAGACCTCTTTAAAGTGTTCAAAAGCAAAGTTGCTTAGTTTGAGGAATAAGGTGAAACTGCCCTAAGCCATGGTATTTTCAATAACCTCATACACATATTAAAGTTGTACAGTGAATAAGAAAGACAGTAGAAGAATTGAAACATTTGAGTTGTGGTATTGGAGGAGAATATTAAAAGTACCTTGGACTACCCAAAGGACAAGCCAATCTGTGTTGGAAGAAGTAGAGCCAGTATTCTCCTTAGAAGACAGGATGGTCAGACTTCTTCTCTCATACTTCGGACAGATTAACAGGAGGGATATCCAATTCCTGGAGAAGGATATCGTGTTTGGTAAAGTGAAGGATGGGAGAAAAAGAGGAAGACACATAATGAGATGGATTGGTACAGTGGCAACAGCAATAGGTTCAAATGTAGCAACAATTATGAGTTTGGTGCATATAGTTGCTATGAGTCGGTACCAACTCAATGGCACCTAACGACAACAACAACAACAAATTGATCTTGCAAAATTCTGTCATGTGATCTCAACATCATTTTTATCACCAAGGTCATATGTTCCAATT
>NW_006408520.1:57347653-57349386 GCF_000296735.1 Chrysochloris asiatica
GAAGTAAGGAAGAAAGGATTATTAGTCAAACAAATAAAGCCAAGTGTCTGAAATCTTGTT
Organism: Chrysochloris asiatica; assembly: GCF_000296735.1. Lineage (NCBI taxonomy): Eukaryota > Metazoa > Chordata > Mammalia > Afrosoricida > Chrysochloridae > Chrysochloris > Chrysochloris asiatica. Next base: position 57,347,714 of record NW_006408520.1, read on the forward strand.
CACAAATAAAAGCTTGTATTTTCTGCTTGCAAAATATACAAGAACAGCTTGAGTCTCTTCAGAAATCATAACTTAGCCCGTTTATGAAATTTCTAAGTCTCTCACCTTCACCCATTTGTGATTAAGTGTTGAGAATCTGTTAGACACCTTTAAGACACTGCAGATTGCTACCCTAGGTCACATAGGCCTAGTCAATATATAATCTGTAATGTCGAGAGCCTGCCTCAACTGGGGGATTCGGTTCACAAAGTAGGGGGATCTGGTGGTGACAGAGACAGATAAAGAGTACACACAAAGACACAATGAGAAAAAACACAAAACACCCCAAGACCAGAGTGGATACACCAGCAGCAGACAGATCCTTGATCGCAAGCATCATATCTATATCTATATCTATCTATATATCTATCCATATATCTATCTAACTGTATATATATATATATATATGTTGTTATTAAGTGCTGTTGAGTCAGCTCCAACTCATAGTGACCCTGTATAGGATTTCCAAGGTGCCACACCAGGACTCCCTCTGTTTGTATATATATTCTGGTGTGGTGCTGTAAGACCAGCCCTGGACTGTGACCCACAAGGTGACACTTAAAACCAAAACCCACCGGCTGCTCCTTGGAAACCCTATACAGGGTCGCTATGGGGTCAGGACTGACTCGACGGCACTTGACAACAACAATATATATATATATACCCTCCAGCTGCTTCTTGAAAACATTATGTAGAGTTGCTATGACTTGGAACCGACAGATTCTATACATGGTTTCCAAGGAGTGACCAGTGTATTTGAACCAGTCCAGTGCCTATTGTACAGCACCACATCAAGTTTTTCTTGTGTAAATAACCCAGTATAAGACAATGACTTTGCCATTATTTAGCTAGTATAACTAATAGTACCAGATTTCACTAAGTCATTTTTCTCTTCTGCTTATTGTCAATATTGTATGCTTTCATAAAAATGTTGGTTGTATTTCCTCAAGTCAACTTTTACCAAAGCTAAAGCAAAGCAATGTATTCCTGTGAGGAATAATTTATTAACAGAATTACAAATAAAGAACATAAATGATTAGTTTGATTCATTTCAGTCCAGCAACAATGTTCTCAGAGCAAATTTTTATCTAGTACATCCTCATAGCATTCAAACACTATTGTACTTTTAATTGTTTGGCATCATAGCCAAATAATTTAATCAGATGCCAAATATCTGTAAACAGAGACAAATTAGAAAACAAAACCAATTTCCTAACCCCGATTGAAACAAACAGTTAAGCACCTGACTACTAATAGAAAGGTTGGTGCTCCAAACCCCACCAAGAGACACCCTAGAATACAGGCCTGAGGCACTGCCTTGAAAATCATATGCAGCAGCTCTACTCTGGACACTTAGTCACCATGAGTCACAATCAACTTGACAACGAAGAACAACAACTCTCAAAGTAAATACAACTCAATTCTTATTAAAAATATATGCCGCTTAATTGAACTTCACAAACATACACACACTCACACACAACTTAAAAAAATTTATCATAGTGCTCAAACTAAAGGAAGTATAAGAAGAAAATGAAGACCTATATTCAAGGAAGTTTTTGTTGTTGTTGTTGTTGTTAGGTGTCATCGAGTCGGTACTGACTCATAGCAACCTTATGCACAGCAGAACAAAA
>NW_006408520.1:57350371-57358830 GCF_000296735.1 Chrysochloris asiatica
CAAGATTTCAAGAGGGAATTTAGTTTAATAGTGTGTGGGGAAAGATAGAGTCCCCAGTGAACAGTTTTCATCTTGTCTAGATGTGTCTAGTAAAAGAGATGGGGATAAGATTCATATGATTCAATAGTGAGTAACTGTTATCATGAGTATTGAGACTGTCACAGTTGTAAAGGTAGAAGTTTTGTAACAAACATGAGAGTAGTTAATCTTACAATCCAGAAACAGAGGAGCCTGGGACCATGAAAGGAGAAGAGCACAAGCAGAATGTGGGACCTTATCCAGAGAATCAGTGACACCAGAGATGAAAGCAGAGATGGGAACATGGAGAGAGGGAGCAGCTGGTGGTGTAAATTATTATATATGCATGAGTGTTTAAAAAAAAAAAGAGCTAAAACAAATAAAGAGAAACTTAACTGGTACATGGTGTGGATTATAATCATTGTAATGAAACAAAGTATATGATTTGTTGAATGTAAAACTGATGATCTGCCCTGTAAACTTTCACTCAATCCACAATAACTACTTAAAAAAAAGAAGAAAATGAAAAAATGTAGTAACCTAGATTCTTAATGTGTTTTGAGAAAATTAGTGAGGTACACTGCTCAGGGCATTAATACTTTTGTGGTTATTAACCATCCTTATGATAATTTCAGAAGCAGCATTTTAGCAACAGATAAAAAATGTTCTTCTCAAATGAACCTAATTTATTCCTTGATTGGATCTAATGGAATGCAAGTGTTACTAATGACACAAGACTTAAACATTATTTTACATACAAGTAAAAAATGAAAGCAAATGTTATATTTAATTTATAAACCAAACACATACTACTAGTTAAAAATCACAGAAATGTGGCACTAGGCTACAGAGATATAACAGAATAAGGCAAAGATACTTTTACAGGGCTGTTTTCTTTGTCATCAGTTTAGCTCAGATACTGTTCTTTCTGAAAATAACCTCCTTAACAATAAGTCAAGATAATTGAGTTATAAATAGATACAAACCAGTAGGGAGTGGTAGATCACCACATGAGGCATTTGCAAATTGTTCTGAATGACTTCATTATTAGCACACAGCTTGCCCCATGATCATTACAAATCGTGTCATTGATAGAGATAATAGTAATGACTTATGATATTATCTGCACCTCCATTGTCACAGTTTTCCTGTAGGACTCAGCAGGTAGAGAAGAAAAAACCCAAAAAACTAACAGATTGATGTCTTTCCTTGCTATGTGTTTGCAGCAATCTTCACTTATAAAAACTTTTATGAAAGTAAGAAAATATAAGACTCTTCTCAGTAGATGTTATTGACAGATCAAAACACATTTGTAAAAACTAATTTGAGTTAATTTTAGACTTGGCTGTAAAAACTTTATCTTTTAAATGTTATGTGCAGAGGAGAAAAAAAGGAAAAATTAGGAAACAACAATGTGCCAGGTGCTCTATATGACTTACCTCCTTTGCTATCAGAAGACACCACTGACAATATGTAGATTAGAAAACTGAACCGCAGCAGTAACAGTCATAAACGCACATCAGCTTCATTCTAGATTCCATATGGCATTTTCCATCATTGCCATAAAAATACTCCACCTGATCTAATCTGGAAAGAAATGGTGAATAAAAAAGTGATTTTTAATGTTGTTATTAGGTGTCCTCAAGTTGGTTCTGACTCATAGGCACCCCATGCATAACAGAATGAAACACTGCCAGGTACTGGGCCAGCCTCACAATTGTTATTACTCTTGAGCCCATTCCTGCTGCCACTGTACCAATCTATTTCATTGGGGGTCTTCCTCTTTTCTGCTGACCCTTCTCTTTACCAAGCATGATGTCCTTCTCCAGGGATTAGTAACTCCCAGTAACATGTCAGAAGTATGAGAGACTCTGGCTTCTAATAAGCACTCCCGCTGTATTACTTTCAATACAGAGTGTGTTCTTCTGGCAGTCCAGTAAAAAAAAAAAAAAAAATTTATAATTAGCATTCAATCCAAAGTGTGGAGAGGTGTGATATCAGGCATCTAGTATTACCTGCTAGACTCTTCTGATGTCTCTAAGGAGGATTCTGAATAGAGGAAAACACAAGGTCTCAGGTAGTTAGCATTTAGATCAGTTCTCCTCGAACTCTCAGTGTCATAGAGTCTCTGTGTGTTTTAATTTTCAATCCATTTCAGTCCACCACTTTTTAAAATTTAACAATAATTATTATTTAAGCAAATGAAAATATAAGGCATACATTTACTCAAAAAATAAACTAAATTATTTAGAAATTGATTTTTTTTTCTTAGTGAGCTCATTGATCACATGCTTAGAAACAATGCCAAAATGATGTCAAAGTTTTCAAACTTCTACGTTCAATTTCAGCTCTGTTTTTAACCTTTTGTGGACTGGTGACAAGCCGTTCTTAGATCCACTGAGAACCATAGATCACACATTAAGTAGCTCTGAGGAACTGGCTGAGGCAATATCACTTTTTTATCCTCTATCTCAGTACACTCAGGAAGTACATGAGTTTAGAGCTTCCCAAAGTTTAAGTTCTGGTGTGGTGCTGTAGGATAAAGCACTGCACAATGAGGTTGGTTTGAACCCCAAGGTCGGCGGTTCACATTTACCAGCTGCTCCTCAGAAACTCTATACAGGGTGCCTATGAGTCAGGACTGACTCAATGGCACTTAACAACAACAACAATACTTTAAAACTTCTGGGAAATTACCAGTTTGAATAAATATTAATGCTTGACAATGAATTGAAAAATTATGAACTTTTTAGTCATTTTGCAATAACTAAAAATAAGAAATTGTTTGGAATGATCAATGTGCTCTACCTATGTTCCCAGGAAGTAATTAAACTAGGGGGAAAGAAACTGACATGAGCAATGGGCAATCTCTGTTTGCAATATTAAATGAAATCAATAAATAATTCGATTTTTAAAATAACCCTTAGAAATCAAGGTATCCTTGTTATTTTGGAATTTGCTTTGGCTTAATATTGCCTTTAACCATTTTGACATGTAATCATCAACAAAATAATTTAGCATAATATATTTCAGCATAAACATTGATAGTAAATGCTGTGTAGGAAGGGGACATATGCTTGTTTGTCAATATATATATGTGGACCACATTCTTGTCAAAGGGTAGGAAAGTTCGTTCTAAAAGCACATTTCCAATAACACTTTAAAATCTTAACATAATGAAAAATCAATATGAATAAATGCCAAGTCACTTAAAACAATATGAAACTAATTTTGGGGTCCTGGTGTGGGACTGTAGTAGAAGCACTGGAGTGTTCACTGCATGGTCATACTTCAAAGCCATCAGCAGCTCCTCAGAAACCCTTTAAAGAGCCTCTATGAGTTGGAACTGACTGATGATACTTACATACCAATAACAATATACATAATTTTAAGACCCACAGTTTTCTTTTATAACCCTGACTGTTAATTGACATAACATTTAAATTTACATAAAAATGTCTTTAGAATCATATTATTTCTACAAAAAATGAAGCACATTTGGAAAGAGAAAAGTCAAATGACAGTTAAGGAACAAAGTGGAAGCCTTTTCGTTTTAATACTAGACATATAGGAGAAAATGTCAACAAAAGGAAGAACATTTAAAGCCTAATCATATCAGACAATATCAGAATTTAAAGAGTAGACAGAGGAAGTAAAAGAATATGAAATAATATAACTATTTTACTTTGTGGTAATATACATGACCAAATATGCAATCATAAAAATTATGATTAATTATAGTGGATATAAGAAATAAAAATGCATGGTTCTAATTTTTTGTGTGTGAATGCTTGTTACTAAAGATTTGTTACTACTGAAAATTGGTGTTGATGTCAATCATGTTTGGATATTTAATTTTATAATGTTATTTTCCATTAAATTCATCTTTAAAAAAATCACTTGTATTGAAGACCTTAACAGAATGACTAATTATGATCATATATAGAAACATTTGTTTTTCAGAATTTCCATTGGTGTCCAAGGGAGAGTGATCTTAAATTAGAAACAGATTGAAAAAAACAAAAACACAAAACAAAAACTGCTTGGTACCCTAGCTAATGAGATAATAATAACTATTATGGTAGTATTTCATCGTTTGCAAAAGAAGCCACATTTGCACATTTTTTGTCATTAACAGAATGACTTTTTAATGGATACCGCAATAGCTTATATTACTAGATAATCAGACTGAGATTCAGTCTATCCTGCCAAATACAAAATTAAACAAAATGCTTTTATCTTACATAAATGTTTATTCCACCTACTTAAAGAGCTGAAAAAGAAAAGCATTGTTTCTTCCCAATTACATTTTTATGGATCAAATATTTTCTCATATTGCTTTAATCCATCCAACCTTTATTCTTCAAGTTACATGCATAAAAATTAAATAGTTTAAATTTTACCCAGTGCAAACACTTATTTTTTTCAAATATAAATGTATTTACTTATAGAGAAACAGGCAATTGCCATGCAAGTATTTAAAAATAACAAATAATATGTAAAAATTAAACACAGATATAGTATTGTACTAATGGAAACAAAATCAATTGCCTTAGCAATTGACAGTAAGTTTTATAAAAAAGATCTGAATATCCAGCGGAACACACTGAAAAGAGATAATAAAGTGAAGTGATAAAAAAAATAGTCAAATCTAGGCTGAATTCTTGGAAGTGACAGTCTTATAATCTTAGCACCATTAACACTAGTGATTTTAACTCCACTTGCTATATTTTAAGCAGAAGATGGGAGGCTTATAATACCCCCCCCCAAAAAAAATGTCCTGGAGTCTTGAAAACTTTCAACTTCAGAAAGATTAAAGCGGAAATCACCACTAGTGTGATCGTTCAAATGTGCATTTTGTCTTGCACAGTGTTGAACTACACAACATTTTAAAGTTTAGAATAGATACAAATAGTTAGAAATTAGATTTTATATGCAAATAAGATATCATTTTTTTCTTGGAAATCCAATGTTCTGCAGCCCATATTCACTCTTGGTGACAAGAGACCCATATTCACTCTTCATGACAATTGACTGATAGGTTACACATTTTCCATCTTGCCACATCCATATGTCTGTCCATTGCCTCTTACCCTACCTAACTTCACACTTTTATGTCATTTCAACAGTCTTTATGGGGTAGACTGGAGTAGGATATAGGCATGTGTGGTCTCAAAAGACAAAAGGAGTTATGACTGTCCTGTTCAATCATTTAAGGATTGTCACACCCAAGAGAAAATGAAAATGAACTTACTTTAAACTTTCACAGAAAGCACAAGTAGGACCTAAATGCAGGATTTATAGAAGATGGGCTTTAAGGGAACTTAAGGAAAATGGTATCCTTTCAGATAAAATTATTCAACAATAGAGACGTCTTTTTACGAAAGGAGGATGCATCCTTTTATAGAAGATATTCAGGGAAAAGCTGCATGGCCAATAGCAGTTGGCTTCTTAGCATTCCACATTAGTGACTATAAAAGAAAACAAATAATTTAATTATATTTTCTTCTTGTTACTGTAAGGTGCCTTTCAGTTGGTTCTCACTCATAGTGACTCTATGCACTACAGTAGAAACATTGGCCAGTCCTGTGCCATCTTCACCATTGTTGTTATGTTCAATCCCTCTGTTGATGCCACTGTGTCAATCCATCTCATTGCAGATATTCCTGACCCTCTACTTTACCAAGAATGATGTCCTTCTCCAAGGACTGGTCTTTCCTTACAACATGTCCAAAGTACTAGAGACAAAGTCTCATCGATGTCATTTCCAGGGATTAGTAAGGCTGTACTTCTTACAAAACACATTTGTTCTTTCTTCTTACAGCCCATGGTATTTTCAGTATTCTTCACAACACCATAACTCAAATATATCAATTCTTCTCTGGTCTTACTTATTCATTGTCCAGATTTTGTAGGCATATGAAGTCACTGTGTGAAAATAGTACAATTTTAGTTGTTATGCATCTGCTCAACTGGAAAATTCTTCTTGACCTGACTTAAAGTCCTCTTCATCTCTCAGATACCATGTGAATTGGATAAATACAACTTTTATGGATCAAAGATATTTGTTGCTAATACTTGCCCATTTTTAGTATTAAACTTATATACATAGGTGAATTTTCTGTTAGAGTCCTCTTTATCGTATGTCATAAGGAACAGTCATGATGGTCATTGGTAATATAATGTTGAATTGAAAATTTGCTCCCCAAAAAAAGTTGTTGCTTTTGTTTTTAAGTGCTGTGGAGTTGGTTACAACTCACAGAAACCCTGTTAGGGTTTCCACAGAGCAGCTGATGGGTTTGAATCACTAACATTGTGGTTAGTAGTTCAGTGCTTATCCTACAGCCCCACACCAGTAAAATCTAAAAGTGATGACATGTTCTATAGCAGCAAAAAACCCATCAGGTAGAATTGTTTGGCTTTTGGTCAAAGTCAATTATTTCCTTCAAGAGACAGAAATTTTTCAGAACCACTTATGAGTATGTATTTGAAATTGTATCAGAAATAACATTTAATCAAGCCTCCAGTTCTCAATACCAGCTTATAGGAAATACAGAAAGAAGTCAAGTTGAACATATCACAAGGAAATTATTTGATGCACAAATACAAAATAAAAAGTAAATATTTATTAAAATGGCCAAAGGGTACATTCTGCAAGATGGCCTCCTGACATCAGACACATAGCCTTACTCAATCCATGGGCCTAGAGACTGCAGCTGCTCTGTCTCTCCATGCAACTGCCTCTACTTTTGTCACATTTCCAGGTAGGGATCTCATGTTCCACTCATGCTCTTCCTTCTTGATGATCCTGGGATCGTCTGTTCATAAAATGAAAGATTAACTATTCCTCACTTTTAGTTACACAACTACAATTTCAGCTTTGACAATTGCAATTAATCCTTCTAACAATTATTCACAATTGAATCATAAAATCCCATAATCTCCAATGCCCTTTCACCAGACACATCTGGAAAAAAGGAATACTATTCCTTGGGGATTTTTACCTTATCCACCGCATTCTGAAATTAAGCACATCTACGAAAACTTGTAAGCCAGCCACTTCATGCTTTAATAGTCCCTCCATCTTTGACAGCTATAGTCTAAATTGTCCATCCTTATCAGTTTAATCCACCACTCACCTGTCAGTTTATCGTACTGTGGTGGCTTGAGAGTTGCTGTGATTCTGAAAGCTATGCCACCAGTATTTTAAATACCAGCAGGGTTACCCATGGTGGAGAGGTTTCAGACGAGCTTCCAGATGAACACAGACAAGGAAGAAGGAGTGATTAACTACTTCCACATATTTAGTCACTGAAAACGTTATAAATAGCAGAGAAACACTCGCAAATATAGTGCCAGAAAATGAGCCCCTCAGGTAGGAAGGTATTCAAAATGCAAGTGGGGAAGAGCTGCCTCCTTAAAGCAAAGTTGACAGTGATGACATGAGTGGAGTAAATGCCATGGGAGAAATGAAGAGAAACAACTGTAAAAATCCATTAATAATCGGAACATGGAATGTATGAAATATGAATCTAGGAAATTAGAAATTGTCAAAAATGAAATGTAACACATAAACATCAATATTTTTGGCATTAGTGAGCTGAAATGGACTGGTATTGGCCATTTTGAATCTGAAAACCATATGGTTTACAACACCAGGAATAACAAATTGTCGAGGAATGGAGTTGCATTCATTGTCAAAAAGAACATATCCATATCAGTCATGAGGTAAAACGCCGTCTGTGACAGGATAATATCCATGCTCCTACAGGGAAGACCTGTAGTCCGGGTGTGGCACTGTGGGCTAATGTGTCAGACTGCAAAGTCATTTGAACTGCAAGATCAGTGGTTCAAGCTCACCAGCTGCTCCTTGGAAACCCTATACAGGGTCGCTATGAGTTGGAATCCACTGGACGGCACTTAATAACAATAAGGAAGACCCATTAACACCACTATTATTCAAATTTATGCACCAACCACTAAAGCCAGTGAAGATGAAAGAGAAGAATTTTACCAACTTCTTCAATCTGAAATTGATCAAATATGCAATCAAGGTGTATTCATCATTACTGGTGACTGGAATGCAAAGGTTGGGAGCAAAGAGAATGGATTAGTAGTTGGAAAATATGGTATTGGTGATAGAAATGATGCTGGAGAACGAATGATAGATTTCTGCAAAACCAATGATTTGCTCATTTCAAACACCTTCTTTAGACAGCATAACAGATGACTATACACATGGACCTCATCAGATAGAATACATAGAAATCAAATTAACTGCATCTGTAGAAAGACAAGATGGAAAAGCTCCATATCATCAGTGAAAACAAGGTCAGGGGCAGATTGTGAAACAGACCATCAATTGCTCATATGCAAATTCAAACTGAAGCTGAAGAAAATGAAAACAAGTCCACAAGAGCCAAAATATGACCTTGAATATA
>NW_006408520.1:57359185-57361006 GCF_000296735.1 Chrysochloris asiatica
TCTAGGTAAATTATTGAATAATGCAAAAAGCATCAAAAGAAAAAGGGAAGGAATACACAGAGTCACTGTACCAAAAGGAAATGGTTGATTTTCAACCATTTCAAGACGTAGCATATGATCAAGAGCCAATGATATTGAAGGAAGAAGTTCAAGGTGCATTGAAGGAATGGGCAAAGAACAAGACACCAAGAAATGATGGAATGAAAAATTGAAATCTTTTGAGAAAGTGAGGCAGCACAGGAGGCACTCACTCATCTATGCCAAGAAATTTGGAAGACAACTCTCTGGCTGACTGATTGGAAGAGATCCGTATTTTTGACCATTCCAAAGGGAGGTGACCCAATAGAATGCAGAAACATTCATCAGACAATCTCTTTGATATCCCATGTGAGTAACGTTTTACTGAAGGTAATACAGAAATGGCTGCAAGCACACATTGACAGAGAACTTCCAGAAGTTCAAGCCAGATCAAAAGAGGCAGTGGAATGAGGGCTATCATTGTTAATGTCCGATGGATCTTGGCTGAAATCAGAGGATATCAGAAAGATATTTACCTGTGCTTTATTGACTACACAAAGGCTTTCAATTGTGTCATGAAAACTGACTTTTAATGTCCAAGTTGTTGTTCTTAGGTGCCACTGAGTTGGTAACAGCTCGTAGTGATCCTATTCACAACAGACCTGACCCAAGCACACCTTAGTCCTCAAGTAACCTCAAATGCAAGAGAAAGCTGGACAGTGAATAAGGAAAACCTGTAGAAGAATTGATACTTTTAAGTTATGGAGTTGGAGGTAAATATTGAAAGGGCCATGGGCTTCCAAAAGAACAAACATATCTCTGTTGGAAGAAGTACAGTCAGAGTGCTCCTTGGAAGCCAGGATGGCCTAACTTCATCTCTCATACTTTGGACCAGTGGCTAGATATGCATATCATGTTTGTTAAGTTGGAGGGTTAGATAAAAAGGGGAAGACCCCCAGAAAGATGGATTTGTAAAATGGCAGCATCAGTGGGCTCAAGCGTGTCAACAGTAGTAAGGTTTGCCCAGGATCAGGCAGTATTTCGTTCTGCTGTGCATAAGGTCACTATGAGTCAGTTCCAACTTGATGTCACCTAACAACAACAACAACAACAGTTTAATCTCACCAGCTGCTCCTTAGAAACCCTATACAGGGTTACAATGGGTCAAACTGGACTCCACAGCATTGAACAACAACAACATATCAACCCAGTACACAGGGAAAACAAGCATGTTCCTGGATATGAAAAATCTTCCATCCTGGATGTAATTTTGAGCAACTGCATTCATAAGCAAAAGTCCACTCCATCAAATATTAGTTTACACTTGCTCACAGTATCAAACATCTTTATCTCCATATGGTTATCTCAGCCCTCGCCATCAAGCTAGGTTAAATGAATATCAGCTGCAAGTTTGGTAGTGCACGTACCCCTCCCTGTACCAGCTTGCTTCTTCGCTCTCAGTGCTAGCCCCCAAGGACTAGGTCAGTGACCATGGGCTCAGGAGTTCACACAACTCCCTAAACTTCAGAACAGCCTCTTCTCTCTCTCTCATCTCAAGGTAAATTGGTGTCCATGGAATATGTCCAACTTCAACCCATGTCTTCATTGCTGCATGTTCCCCACTTCCACTCACAAGAAGATCTAGGTGCTATGGGGGGTTAATAGATGTTATTGACTGCAATCGTTCATCAACCATTGTAGGTTTTATTGCCTGTTAATGTTTTCAGAAGCTAGGCAATCATTGCAGTGCCTGGCCCTTAAACGTGCCATGTGTCTTTGCTCTCATGTCAAGAATCACTGCAC
>NW_006408520.1:57362696-57367502 GCF_000296735.1 Chrysochloris asiatica
ATGTTGTTTATTGGTCCAGTGGTGAGGATTTGTGTTTTCTTTGCATTGAGATGCAATCCATACCGAAGGTTGTGCTCTTTGATCTTCACCAGTAAATCTTTTAAGTCCTCTTCACTTTCAGCAAGCAAGGTTGTATTATCTGCATATCGCAGGTCGTTGATGAGTCTTCCTCCAATCCTGATGCCACCTTTTTCTTCATAGAACCCAGCTTCTTGGATGATTTGTTCAGCATAGAGGTTGAATAAGTGTGATGAAAGAACACAACGCTGTCACACACCTTTCTTAGTTTTAAACCATTCAGCATTCCCATGTTCTGTTCTAACAACTGCCTCTTGGTCCATGTTGAGATTCTTCATGAGTACAATTTAGTGTTCCGGAATACTCATGCTTTCAATGTTGTCCATAGCTTGTCATGATTCACACAATCAAAAGCCTTTGCATAGTGAATAAAGCACAGGTAAACATCTTTCTGATATTCTCTGCTTTCACCCAAGATCAGAATCAGGCATAAGCAATGATATTCTTTGTTCCACATTCTCTTGTGAATCTGACTTGTTCTCTCTCACTGTATGCTTGCAACCATTTCTGTATTACCTTTAGTAAAATTTACAATAGGAAAGACAAATCACAAGTTATAAAATGATGTGTGGTGAATTAGAGGGTCAACAAACCTGGAAATCTCCAATGAGATGCATTGATGGACTGTACATTACTTGTTAAAATGGACTGTAACATTTCAATGATAATGATGGTGGTGCAGGACCACATGATACTTTATTTTTTTGTACATAAGATTGTTTATTGGTCCACGTGTCAGAGCTCACTGAAGGGCAACAAACAGTAATATTGTTCTGGTTGTTGTTATGTGCTGTGGAGTTGGTTCCAACTCATAGTGACCCTGTACAGGGTTTCCAAGGCTATAAATCTTTACAGGAGCAGAAAGTCTCATCTTTCTCCTGTGGAGCAACTGGTAGTTTTAAACTGTTGACCTTAATGTTCACAGCCCAATTCGTAACTACTATGCTACCTGGAGTCAAGCAATATAGCATTGTGTAAAACAAGGATAATTGCCATTGGGTGAAAGTTTTTTGAGAAACAGAATATTCACATATTTTTGAAATTTCACTCACATTTTATGTATTGATCACAAAGGGGAAAAGACACCTTTGTAATGGAGAAATCAGATTGACAAGATCTGAACCATATTTTCAAGCATGACATCACAATGAAGAGGCAAACTTACATTATGCATTTCTTTGTATATTGTATCCATGTGATATTCCTGCCAAAAATAATAAAACATGTGTACACACACTGTAGGAAATGATAGATAATACAAAAGTATTGAGTTTCAAGAATTGTTAAAACTAGGTGAAAGAATAATATAATAAACATTTGTCTCCTTAGTCCTGAAAATTATTGACTCTATAGAAACTGCAAAGTCATTTGAACTGCAAGGTCGTGGTTCAATCTCACCAGTTGCTCCATAGAATCCTTATACAGGGTCACTATGGGTCAGAGCCAACTCTATGGCACTTAACAACAATGTAAGAATATAGTAGAATATTCATTGCTACTTAGCTGCTCAACTGGAAAATTCCTCTTGTCTTACTCTTAAAGTCTTCTCCATCTCTCAGTTGCCATGCAGATAGGTGAAATACTAATTTACAAGACCAAGGTAGTTCTTTGCACTGTCCTTTGCACTAATTTTGCTACAAGTTAGATATTTTCAACTTAGAAAATGTAGAAAAACAATCATATTTGTATAGACTATAGTTGAAGATAGAAGATACATATAAGATATTATTATAGCTATGGTGTTCTACATATGATACATAGAAGAATATTGAAAGTATCATGGATTGCCAAAAGAACAAAGGTATCTGTCTTGTAAGAAGTGCATCCAGAACACTCCTTAGGTGACATAATGGTGAGGATTTGTCTCTCATACTTTGTACAAGTTATCAGGAGGGACTAGTCCCTGGAGAAGGACATCAGGCTTGGTAAAGTGGAGGATCAGTGAAAAAGAGGAAGACCCCCAGCAAGATGAACTGAGACAGTAACAGCAACAATGGACCCAAATATAACAAGACTGTGAGTATTTTGTGGGTTGAGCAATGTTTTTTTGTATATAGGATCGCTATGAGTTGGGACCAACACAACAGCATCTAACAACACAACAACAAAATGATAGTTGCGAGGTGTTATATTAATGGAAGTTCTTATTAGTTAAAGATGCATACTAAACTGGTAAAGGGTAAAATAACATAATATCTGAGATTCTTTAAGGTGTTCCAAGTTGAAAAAGAAAGTGGAAGAAAATAATAATTACCAAAATTGTTAAAGCTGGATGATAGATATGGGGAAGTTCATTCTACATAAAGATCAAATTTCTAAGTGGTTCATTAAGATAATATTCCACCATGTCTATCATTTTAAACTATAGCCTCAAAAGCAGTTTTGGCTACACTTTTGGAAATATAAATAAAGTCAGAGATTCCAATACGAGACAGTAGTAAAACAACTTATTTTTCTAACATTGTTAAAAAATGTGTATAAAGATGACCTCGAAGAAATTTCTGGCATTCTTCTAGATTAAAAAATGCTTACAATAAAGGGTATGCATATTGAAAATGAGAAAGCCACACTTCTATAACTGTGGATCGCACATATTTCTCATGTAGGAGATATTCAAGGGTAGCATTCTGTTGATATTGGATGGCTAAAACAGTATTATTATCACAAGATGGACTTCATGATACACACTCTTCTCATATATCTTCACATATAACCTTTCTGAATTAATTCAGCATGTCTAATTATGCCATATTACAGTAAATTATGAAAGTATTCTCTTTCTTTCTATAAAAATTGGTGTTCCTAATATAAAAATCTCTTCAGATTTACCATATAAGAATGAAAATCTGTTTCACAGACTTCCACAAAACTACACAAAGAAGATTTTGTCTGTCCTTCAAAAATACTTTTTTTTTTTTTTTTCAGTGAAGAAACAATATCTTTCTTTTAATCAGATGCTAAATTACAGAGTTTGGACAAATAATTTTAAAGGAATTAGGTCTATCTACAGGTCTTAATTTTAGACAATTTCATAAGAAATATAGCCCTTATAACTCAAGATTTAATGTAAAATCTTAATCTCCTAGAATCTACAGTTGATATATTCACCTTTTCCTTACTACTTCTGACATCTAGTTAAAAGAATGTCTAAAAATAAAAGGACTTTCTTGTGTTCTCTGCATACTCAATTCTGATAGAAGAGACATTTAAAATATTCATCTATAAAAACAAAAATCAATAAGATAGCAGAGGCACCTAGTAAGTATGTTGTAAAATGCTGTTTTGTCTCAAAACCTCCAATATTTCTAGGTAATTTACAAAATGTAATTACATGAATATTTTGTTCATTTTACTGGTAACTATTTAGTTATTGCCTAAAATACAGTCTACTGTAATTTTTCTGGATAATAAATATCTAGAGTAAAATGTAAGTACTATATCCTAAGAACAAGTATCTTCTAATTTTTCTAGCTTCCCTTTTGTGTTATCCCTGCTAAAATCATATTCCATTACTGCTTATAAAGCCAGTTCTGCTTATTAAATTAAGAGTGGATTAACTGTAAAATACCTTCTTGTACTGCCAAAATTACTCAATTTAACAAATAAAGTATCATCAAAATAATTGTTTAAATAATTTAAAGCATTTTGTAGAGTATTTCTTAGTCATTCAGTGTTTAAACTGGTGTGGTTAGCATTTTGACACACACACACAGTACTACACTGAAAAAGCTTTAGTCCTGAGCCATCTGCTTCACAATCCACAAATACATTTCCATTAGAAACTCTAATTGGGGGCTTATGTCCAAGAGATACATCTAAACAAGAATAATTCTAGTTTCACATTTCTTAGAATGCCAAGAATAATGAATACATATATTATCCTAGTGTCAGTTTCGTCTTTTTAATACAGTTTTAAAATAACATAGGCTTGAATTTTCTGAATAATACTTACCATCTATCTGCATCTTCCTTGCTTTATATATTTAAATTGCAGGGAGGGAATAAGTGGGTTTGGTGAGTTCCAAATGTGTCCAATAAAATGATAACCTTTGCCTTGCAAGAGGCCCTGTAAAAGGGCTTGGGATTTTCACGGGAACACAGAATTTTGTTCTTGCTCTTCTCTTCATTTTTGCTTTCCTATCCATTTCTCTGTATGAAGCTGTTATATAAGGTATGGTTTTTGTTTGGCTTTGTTTTATATTTAGCTTTTGAGTATCTTAGAAGAAATACAAATGTGGTAAGAACTCTCCAGTATCCTTCCAGCTCCCAAAAGGTTTAAATTTAAGGCAGTGGTACCAAGTCTTCTCAAAGTCAAACAAACCATTAAAGTTCACCACAAAATCAGATTTTACAAAACCATAAAAATTTGACTTTCCTGCATGAATCAGAAAGCAAAGCATTGGTAATAACCCTATTTTACTTAAAGCACCCATATTTAATACATTTTCTCACTATTATATATTGAGCTATGCATTGAGACTAGAACTAATCAGTCAGTTTGTCCTACTGTGGTGACTTGCATGTTGCTGTGATACTGGAAGCCATGTTTTTGTATTTTGAATGCTGACAGGGTCACTCATGGTGGACAGATTTCAGCTGAGCTTCCAGACTTAGACTCAAAAGAAGAAGTGGTCTAGGTACAGATTTCTCAGAAGTACAATTAAGTGTTCTGGAATACTCATACTTCTCAATGTTGTCCATAGCTTGTCATGATCCACACAATCGAAA
>NW_006408520.1:57369547-57383235 GCF_000296735.1 Chrysochloris asiatica
CCACCACAGCACGACAGACAGACGAGTGGTGGCCGTTTGGTTTTATGTCTATACTGTCTCTTTAAATTTCTATGTCAATCTTGATACAATCCTGATATAATCAAAATACAATCAGGATGTTCTCTTCTAATTCTATCAATCTTGGTACAATCAAGAAAAGCTTTCCCAAGATGGAGGCTCCTGGAACAGCTGAGTGTCTTGATCCAGAAAATAATGGATTTCTGGATTCTCCTGCAAATTCCTCAGCTATAAACCCTCCGAGCCTCCAAAACATACCTTTATATTTGTTACAGAGTTCCAACACCATCTCATGAGTCCTCTTGGCCCGGTATTCCGTGTTGTTGGTGAGCGAGCTCCTCACTGCATGTCTACCCGATCTGCCATCTTGAAGGTGGAAGGCCTGATAGTGTAGTGGTTAAAAATCTGGCTGCGAACCCTGCGGTTAACAGCTCAAATCCACCAGGCCCTCCGCGTAATAGAGATGAGGCTTTCTGTTAAACAGCCTTGCGGCTGAGTGCAAAACTGATGTTGTCCCATGTAAACAATCACTCAATTCACAATAAAAGCATTAAAAAATATATATATGGGTAGCCATTGTTTTTCATTCAGTATATATGCTACTGAAGGTGGCATTTGCCTCTTTCTTACCCTTCTCCAAAGAATTCTGCATCCTTTGATGGAGGGTTTATACCACATCAAAATGGCAGTATTGGCATCCTCAAGGAACTCAAATCATGTTCTTTTTTATTGTTCTTTTAGTTTGGGGAACTAAAAGTCTAAAGTAGCAGTATCAGAGTTGTATGGTGGGTGTAGTAATTTTTCCCAATGAAATTCTCATAAGACATTCTTTGCTACCCTTAAAGAATGAGCAAGTGTATTGTCATGATGGGGGGAAAAAATTTCCTCCATGAATATTCCGTTGGCCTTTTTTTAACCACTGCATGTCTCCATTTTCTTAGCCTCCATGATGGTTCTTTGAGAAAGACTATAAAGATTATCATTTGGAATGCCAACACACAGTTTCTTCTGTCTTGAATCCAACTGTCTCAGCTGATCCCCTTTAAATGCATTGTTTTGATTCAACCCCAGTCTTTGTTTCATACCAATAAATCCAAGATTAATCACAGTTATGACTCGTTCTATAAAATTGTGTTTTAGTTTCTATCTTGCTTAAAACACTGATGGAAAGATCTGTTCTTTTAGCTAACAGATCTTCATGCAAGACTTTGGTACACTTGCTAAGGACAAGATGTTTCCTTAAAAGCTTGCTTGCCAAAGACAGGATGTTTGCTTTGCGATCCCAACTTCAGTACTCATTGCATCAATGGTAATTCTTTGGTCTTCTTCCATCACTTTCTGGAGGTCAGCCACAGTTTCTTCATTCTAGGAGTTTCACAGTCTTTGACATCTTGGCTCATCTTTTGTTTTCCCAACCTTCCTTAATATGCTTATTCCATGTAAAAATTGTTGTTTTATGTAAAGCAGCATTTCTGTATACTTTCTACAAAACTTCAGTGGTTAGGAGTTGAGCTGCCAACCCCAAGGTCAGCAGCTCGAAACTACCAGCTATTACGCTGGACAACGATGAGGAGTTCTACTCCCGTAAATATTTACAGCCTCGGAAACCCAGTGCAGGGTCACTGTGAGTCGGAATCGACTCCACGGTACTTAACAAGTTCTGTAGATTATTTGTTGAAATTGGAGGATTTTAATTTTAATACATGTTGAAAGATATTTTGATTATTTTTTTAAATTTCATATATATAAGTGGTTACTTCTGCAATTAAAGCTAATGATATATTCAAAATATACTATAAATTTTATTTTTAAAAAGCACCAAAATTTTTCTTACTTTTATTATTTAAAATACATTTTATTGCAGTATTAAAAATATTTTTTAAAAAGTCAAACAGTTCATAACATTGTAGCTGAATAAATTGTTTCTAAGAGAATATACTCATTGAAACATAAGGCAGGTTAAGAAATAGAATATTAAAAGTATCTGGGAGCCCTTTTAAAATCACTTCCCATCCTTATCATTATCATTGCATCCTTCCCAAAGGTAAGCAACTATCCTGACTTTTAGAACAAAGATTGCTGTGGTTGTTAGGTGCTATGCAGTCCCGTCCAATCATAGCAACCTTAAGCACAACAGAATGACACATTGACAGGTCCTGACATCCTCACAATTGTTATGTTTTAGTCCATTATTGCTGTCACTGTGTCACTCCATCTCATTGGGGGGAGGGTCTTCCTCTTTTTTGCTGACCATAATTTTATCAAGTATGATGTCCTTCTTCAGGAACCAATGCCTCCTGACAGCATGTCTAAAGTACAAGAGACAAATGTCACCATCTTTACTTCTTAGAAGCTTTATGGCTGTACTTCTTCCAAGACAGATTACTTTGCTCTGCTGCCAGCCCATGGTAATTCCAGTATTTTCTCCAATGCCATAATTTTAAGGCATCAATTCCTATACTGTCTTTCTTATTAATTGTCCAATTTCACATGCACATTACACAATTTAAAATACGGTTTGGGTCAAGCGCACTTTAGTTCTCAAGGTTTTGTCATTGGCATATTACACTCAGGCTGTTGATGAGTCTTCCTTCAATCCTGATGCCACATTCTTCTTCATATAATCCAATTTCTCTCATTATTTGCTCAGCATACAGATTGAGGAAGTATGGTGAAAGGATACCATACTGGCTCAAAAAAGCAGAGGACAATAAATGCTGGTGAGGATGTGGAGAGATGGGGATCCTTCTACATTGCTGGTATGGATACAAAATGGTCCAACCACTCTGGAAAACAGCGTGGCACTTCCTCAGAGAGTTGGAAATAGAAATACCATATGATTGAGCAATTCCTCTACTTGGTATATATTCACTAGAAAAATGAGCCATAACATGAGTAGATATATGCACACCAATGTTTGTAGCAGCACTATTCATAATAGCAAAAAGATGGAGACAGTCTAAGAGCCCATCAGTGGAAGAATGGATAAACAAACTTTGGTACATACACACAATGGAATATTATGCTACCTTGAATAATAACAAGGAAGTTCAAGTCACCACATAACATGGATGAACCTTGAGGGCATTATGCTGAGTGAAATTAGTCAGTCACAAAAGAACAAATACTGCATTAGACCATTATTGTGAAAGCTTAAGAAAAGATACCCATACTAAAAGGGGGGAAAATTCTTTTTTGGTTACCACTGGAGGGGGTTTGTGGGGAGGGGGCAGAGGCAGAGGACAATAGATCACAGGTAGTGGGTAAACATTACTCACATGTTAGGGAGGGCAATACACAAGAAGGGGAAGGGGGTTGAAAAACAAGGAAGATAGGGGAACCCTGAAGAAGGTTAGCATGGGCTAAATGGGACAGAGGTAAATAAATAGTGATGCATACTCAACCTGGAAAAATAGGGCTCTGTGATACAGGGATCAAGGCATAGTCTGAAGAAGGGAAATAAAGCTAAGATCCTTGACTAATTTATGTATATTGGTTTCCATTGCCTAGTATTGTAAAAGTGTTGTAAAAAACATGTGAGTGGAATAGATAGGAATGTCAGGAAACATGATTCCTGAAAGCTTGTAAGCCCATCTTCAGCCTATAACTGATTGGCATACTAAAAGGGGTTCTAAAACTTACCCAGTAAAATAGGCTTCTTACAGAGACTTTGCAGTGTATACAGCCTTAGGTGGAATTCTGAGCCACATCCAGAACCTTCTGAGGGGGGACATTCCCACGAGAAAGGACAAGCCAACCAGCCTGAAACAGCTAGAGCAATACAAGATACATCTTCAAAAAAATATAAGCAAGAAAATTTCAAAACAAAAATGGCAGTATGATTGGCTACTACAAGAAAAAGCAAGTTGTTTGCCTGGGAGACATCAGGGTAAGCAATTGAGTCTCTTCATGACAAACTCCCCCTCCAAGACTGAAACTCAAAGGGAATACACAAGAAGGCATGCAAGATTGCTGGAGACCATGTTGACTAATTGGTGAGTGGAAGAAGCGTAAAGCATCGATGAAGGAATGGGCTGAGTTCAACCATGCTCCATAGACTCCCATTGACCTGAAGATGAGAGAAAGAGGAAGAGCTGGTTGGTTTGAAGTGAGGTGAGGTACTCCTGAGCCCATGTACAAGGGCATAGTCACAGAGGGCTAGAGTTGAGAGTGAAGCATCCAGCTGATATGAAGTGAGGGTAGATGCACAAGAATGTCCAAACTTGCAGATAGTTCCCATTTGACCTAGCTTTGATGGTTTGATGATCAGAATTCGACTAGAAGAAGATTAAAAAAAAAAAAAAATTTTTTTTGTTAAAGGAAACAAGTATAAATTGCTACAATTTGATGAACTTAACCTATACTTATGGATGTTGTTGTTGTTGTTGTTAAGCACCATTGAGTCAGTCCCAACCCACAGCAACTCTGTTAGAAGGTTTCCAAGGAGCGACTGGTGAGCTTGAACCACCAACCTTGCAGTTCAAACCAAGTTTGCTATCTAGTACTTTAACCCACAGAACCACACCAGAACGTAGTAGCTCAAAATACCAACTGAGAGGGAAAGAGTCTTCACACCAAGTATCAATGCTATTCCTTCTGTATACAGGGTAGATAGGGTTGGGCAACTTAGACATTGGCTACCTAAAATAAAGATACAGCATGACTGGCTCACAAATTTTCAAGAAAGAGTTTAATTTAAGAGTATGTGAGGGAAGGTAGAGGTCCAATTGAATAGTTTTCATCTTGTCTAGACGAGTCTGGTCAAAAGAGATGGGGATAAGATATTTAGGATTCAATAGTGAGTAATTGTTATCATGACTAATTGTTACTGTCACAATTGTAAAGGTAGATGTTTTGTAACAAAAAGGGGGAGTAGTTAATATTACAGTACAGAAACAGAGGACCCTACAACCATCAAGAAAGAAGAGCACAAGCCAAGTGCGGGACCCTATCTAGAGAAGCAGCCACACCAGAGATGGAGACAGAGATGAGGACAGGGAGCAGCTGAGGACTCTGGACTCATGGAAAGAGAGGGACTGGGTGCTGGCAGCCAGGAAGCAGGCTTGCAAAATGAAGCCTTTGACAACTTTGATATTTTCTCCATTTATCATGGTGTTTTTTATTGGTTCAGTTCTGAGGATTTTTGTCTCTTTATATTGAAATTTAATTCATACTGAAGGTTGTAGTTTTTTATCTTCATCAGTAAATATTTTAAGTCCTCTTGACTTCCAGCATGCAAAGTTTTATCAACTGCATATTGCCAATTGTTAATATGGCTCTTTCTTCAATCGTTATACCACATTCTTCTTCATTTAATCCAGTTTTTTAAATTAGCTACTCAGCATACAGATTGAGTAGGTATGGTGAAAAGATATAACCCTAGCACACATTTTTTCTGATTTAAAACCCTTCAGTAGAGTTTAAAATATTTTTGAATGACAACACCTTTGTCTATGTACAGGTTCCTCATAATCAACATTAAGTGTTCTAGAATATCTATTCTTCACAATATTATCCATAGTTTGTCAAGACCCACACAGTCAAAAGCCTCTGTATAGTCAGTAAAGCACAAATGAGTCCCAATGTGGTGATGTGGAATAAAGAACTGGACAAAAGATCGGTTTGAATAGCAGGGTTCAAATTCACCAGTCATTCCTGGGAAACCTTTTACAGGGTTACTACCAACTCGACAGCACTTAACAACAACAACAAACACCTGGAGTCCTGTAAGATAACCACTGAACTGCTAACCATAAGATCAAAGGTTCAAACCCTCAGTTGCTCCCCAGGTCGCTATGAGTCGGAACCTACTCACAGTAGTTAACAACAACAATAAACATCTTTCTACTATTCTCTGCATTCAGCCAAGATCCATTTGATGTTATGTGCAGGTATCTTTTTATACCCTCTTCTGAATCTGACTTGCAATTAACAGTTTCTTATTGATGTACTTTTTAAAAAAGGTTTTATTGTGAATTGAGAGAGAATTTATATGGGGGAACATCAATGTAATATCCATTGTTTCATTGCAATGATTACAACCTCCTCTGTGCATCATCATTCAACAGTATTTGCTTCTATTCAATCTGTTGGTTTTTTTCGAGGGGGAATGTACACAAAAGACACTCCGAAATATATAATTATTTAAAAACCAAAGAACACATTCTATGAGCCTGCCACCTAGCCACCAGCACACAGCCTTTCTCTTTCCATGAGTCTAGAGTCCTCAACTGGTCTATTTATCCTTCCCTTCATCTCTGTCTCCATCTCTGGTGTCACTGCTTCTCTGGATAGGGTCCCACATTCCTCTCATGTTCTTCTTTCTTGATGGTCTTAGGGTCCTCTGTTCCTGGACTGTAAGATTAACTACCCCCATTTTTTTGTTTTAAAATTTCTACCTTTACAGATGTGATGGTAGCAATTAGTCATGGAAACAGTTACTCACTATTAAATCATAAGACTATTATCCCCATCTCTTTTCACCATACCCATCTAGACAAGATGGATACTATTCAGTGGGGATTCTACCTTCCCCTGGAGCTGGCAGAACTGGAAATCAATATACAAAATATTGAAACAAGACCTTTACCTCACACCATATAAACACAAACTCAGCATGGATTAAAGATCTAAATGTAAATTCCAGTATTATAAAGATCATTAATTAAAAATAAAAATAGGGACAAATTTATGGGTCCTAATAAAGGGCACATACAAACTACCAAACATTGTGAAAATTACACAAACAAAAGAAGACAAATAGATGATTGGGGCATACTAAAAATTAGAAATTTATGAACATCAAAAAATTTCACCAAAAGAGTTAAAAAGGAAGACCACAGAATGGGAAAAAATATTTCGCAATGTCATATAAGACAAGGGACTAATTTCTAAAATCTATGGGAAACTACAAAACCTCTACAAGAAAAATACAAATAATCCAATTTAAAAAATGGGCACAGGACATGAACAGACACTTCACCAAGAAAGACACTGAGGCAACCAACAAACATATGAAGAAATGTTTACCATCATTAGCCATTAGAGAGATGCCAATCAAATCAAGCCAATCTCATACAAGCAATAACAGCGAAGTTAAAAAATGCCGAGGACAGTAAATGCTGGAGAGGCTGTGGAGCGACTGGGACCCTTATACATTGCTGGTGGGAATGCAAAATGGTCCAACCACTCTGGAAAACAGTGTGGCACTTCCTCAGAAAGTTGGAAATAGAAAGATCATATGATCCAGCAATTCCTCTACTTGGTATATATCCACTACAAATATGAACCATAACACAAGTAGATACATGCACACCAATGTTCTTAGCAGCACTATTCACAATAGCAAAAAGATGGAGACAGCCAAAGAACTCATCAATGAAAGAATGGATAAACAAACTTTGGTACATACACACAATGGATTATTATGCTACCTTGAAGAATAGCAAGGAAGCTATGTTGTTGTTGTTATTAAGTGCCGTAGAGTAGGTTCTGACCCATACAGCCCTGTATAGGGTTTCTGAGGAGCAGCTGGTAAGCTTGAACCGCCAACCTTGCAGTTCAAATGGCTTTGCAATCTGGTGTATTAACCCACAGCACCACAACAGGACTCCAAGGAAGCTATAAGCCACCACATAATATGGATGAACATTGAGGACATTACACTGAGTGAAATTAGTCAGTCACAAAAGACAAATATTGTTGCACTTTTGCAACTGTTTTTCAAATTATTTTCATAAAAATTTTATTTACATGTGATTTTGTGATTTTGCTTGATGACTTCTGCATTCCATTGGGCATCTTTCTTTGGAATGGGCACAAATATATACCTACTGTAAAAATAATTCAGATGTTCTAAGTAAATGACTAAATATCAGTTAAACACTCTTTTAATTTGTTGAATGTTAGTCTGGTAGGGATGCTATCATTATCCTATCCTATCAGAACTTTGCATTTTAGAACCTATAATTTCAATTTAATTCAGAATATTCTCAAAGAATAACTGGAATATTTTCTATTAATAGCTATTTATTTTAATATCTTGATAAGCCAACCAATAACAGTCCTGCCTTAGTTAGGACACATCTTGATTTCTCTGGAATCTTTGTGTACTAGAGGAAATTAAACAAATATAGTGAATGCTTGCAACATGTTCCCTTGAGGTTTAAGAAGTATATTTAGAAATAAAGAATTTAAAGTACCTAAAAGACATGTTTTTCCTCCATGAATATTTGAAGAAAATGGAATCATATTTTAAAATAAATTCTATAGGGTTACTTTACATCAGGATCCTATAAAATCTGGTTCTAAACACTAGAAGTTTCAAATGCTCTTACTTGAGGCCTCATTCCTTCCTTGGGTTGATTGCAGTGTTTAATGAGTAGAAGCCTAAATTTACAATGCATTTGCTTTGTGCATTTAGTGTCTGACCTTTGTACCACATGAGTTTACAACTGAAGTATATTTATGATGTTACTTGGCAAGACTACAAAACAAAATCACTCAGTAAAACTTACATGCAATATATTGTTGCATACTGTGAGGTATATACAATAATACACAGTGTGACTGCTAAAACATTTAGATATAATTAAACAGAGACTGAGGGCAGAGATCTTTTTTAAGAGCAAATAAGGTCAAAATTTCATTAAGGAGGATATAATACAGTCTGGTATTACTAATCAGTACTGAATATCAAGCTCTTTAAAGAAAAGAAAGCATTTGTGTAGCTTTTCAGTTAACATCGATAAAATTAATAATTATTAAATTATTTGGGTTTTGTTAAAAAGATTTAATTACAAATAATTATCTTGGTAGTAAAAGGGAGAGATGTGAAAAAAGATCTTTTATGCTTTGACGCAGATTCAAAATTCTTTGGAAATGAATGAAATACTGTAGAATAAAGGAAATGCATAGTATGGCTTCTAGTATTATACTGTTCTTATGTGAGAAAATAAAATTCCCTAGTACCCAGTTCAGATTTAAGCATATGATATGATGTTTCTATAATATGTTATTACATAATAAACTATTCCAAAACTTAGTGACTTGAAACAAGGATTGATTATTGAATATGATCTGTAGGTTTACTGGGGTCCATATGTTATCCATTGGGGTCATGGGTGCTGCAATCATCTGTATGGGCTGAGATGGAAGGTTTAAGAAGGATTTTTTCATTATCTAGAGTTTAAATGCTAACTGTTGTCTGGGACCTTAGCCATCCACATCTTTGCTAGCTCTTCATATGGTGTCTGTCCTACACCTATTACCTCTCTCTCTAGCAGGATGGCATAGTTACAGACTCCTAGTAAGGAGAACTGTAAGAGGGTAGGCATCTGCTTGCATCACTTTCAATCATATCTCATTGACCACACCTTTGATCTGACCAAGCCTACTGTCACTGGGGAAAGGGGACTATAAAGGGTATAAAGACTGGAGGAGGATGTGTACATTGTCTCTCTTAATAAAACAGACTACTGCACATGAGATATCTTTTCATGCAAATTAAAGTCAGTGAGATTATATCTCTATTTTTCTACATTACTACATGATAAGGAGAAAAAATAATTCTATTATCAGGTTAATTTTTTTTTTTTTTTTTACATTTCAAACAAAAATAATTCTATAAAATAAGAAATGTTACAGGAGAGTCTTGGATTTCTTAAGAAACAATTGTCACTTTTTAATAAAGCTAAGTAGAATATGAGTATGTTGGAAATCAACTGTTAAAGTGTGTTTTAAAAAATAATAAAACCAATTAACATATATATCTTAATGTAGAATCTTTTTTCTAGAAACATAGAACTGCAATATCTTTTCTCTGAAATAGTTTCTACCAAAAATGAAAAAGCAAATGTATATTGTTATTGCTATTTAGTGCCATTAAGTCTGTTCTGACACATAGTGTCACTTTATAAGGCTTCTGAGGATCAGCTGGAGGGTTTGAACAAACAACCTGCAGTTAGCATTCCAGTGCTTATCCTACAGCACCACACTAGGACTCTGAATGAATATAGAAAGTGTTGTTTAAATAAATCCTGTTATTCAAAAGTACTTCTTGATGTTGTTTACAAGATCTTCAAATGATGATGAATATAGAAATGAAAACTTAAATAATGATTGTATATTCCAGATGTGAAAAACAAAATTTTGGGAGTTCCAGTTTTGGCGGGCAGCAGAGACAGCCAGGTAGGAAAGGCTCAGTGGGGGAGGGACTGAAAATCCAGAGAAGCTGTGTTCACGTTACAACACCAGAGCTCTGGATCTAGCATAAGGTTCAGGGTGACAGTTTCCCACATGCACAAGTGGTAAAATTATGATATCGAGGAAAATACTGCGAGTTAGGAATAGCTTGAGATAGGACTCCCATTACAGCCACCCTTCCTGGAGGAGTTCAAAGGGCAGGGCTACAGCCAGACCGGCATAGAGAACCAACGTTAAAAGAAGTGCAGTGACATTTGCAAAAGGAAGTGTGGGGGATTCTACACATTTTTTCCTCCTCTTCCCTCTTGTGTCTTCTTTGCCCAGCTGGGATGCCTTTAGGTGTGTGGCTGCACACCGCCCACCCGCCCACCTCCCCCAAAAAAGTCCAACCGTGGCCCATTGTTGGACTTTTTTAGGGGAGGTGGGGGGCACAGAGAAAATGAACTTGGAGGTTGCTTATGATGTCAGCCTAAGGGTTACAGCCCTAAAATTAAAATATGCAGGACCCTTTACTCTGGCTTATCTAGCAAGAAAAAAGCAGGCCTGTCAGGCCTGACATACAAACCATATGAACAATCTGTAAAACACCAATGTATAACGATGCAACTATCTCGAGAATTACTATGTGCACGCAAAGATACTTAAATGACTTTCAGAGACAAAAATATTACACAATTTTTCTCCCATGAACTTCTCAATATCTATCTGCGCACCTCTATGATGGTAACTAGAGGAGGGGACTGAGCAAGCGGACACCAACAACAACTGTTGGAGCCTTCTATGGTGCACACAAACTACCTGTGTAGCAAGGTGACTGGATAGTCAGTCACAGTTTTATTTTTGTTTCAAAGTGTTGGTTTTTGTCTCTGCTTTTATATTGCTTCTTCTTTGGGTCCTTATTTTTCTGGAGGTGGGAGCTTTTTCTCCCTACATTACCTAAGAAGAAACAGCAATTGTGGCCATATAGCCAAGCTACAAGCATACCCCATAATATTCCACCACTGAGACAGAGTCAATAACAGCTTCTAAGCATTAAATGCAAAAAGGGAAGCCTATCTCCTGATCATATCCACCAGAAGACACCCAGTAAGCTTAATAACACAACAACAAACATCCATTTAAGCATTAAAAAACCCACATAACTACTGGAAATGACAAAAAACAAAAGATCTCAAAACATTTCCAAAAACAAAAAAAAGTAACTGAGACAAATGAGCTAGAGAGAGACAAGGGCTCCCCAGAAGAGGAAGAGCAGGTTTTGGATTTCTCTGAGAAGGAATTCAGAAGAATGATAGGAAACAAATTCAAATGTTCCTAAAAGGGGTGGAGGAAGACAAGAAAGAAGTCAGGAAAGTACTACAAGAGCAATCAAACAAGATTGATATGAAACAATTCAAAACCTGCAAATAGAGGTCCAGATGATTAATAATAAAATATCAGAAATGGACAATACACTGAAAAGGGAAAAGAACAGAATAGAAGAGATGGAAGCCAGAACTAGTGAGCTGGAATACAATTCTCTCAATACTGCTAAGATAAAAAATAGCAAGCAACAAAAAGGATAAAAAAATCTGAAGAGAGTCTAAGATTCATGCTGGATAACATGAAGAGGAACAACTTAAGAATTATTGGAATTCTGGAACAGGAAGAATCAGAGAAGTCCACAGAGAAGATAGTTGAAGAGCTTCTGGGAGAAAATTTCCCTAACATCTTGAAAGATGAGAAGATAAACATTCAAGAATCCAAACATGCCCCAGGAAGGATAGACCCCAAAAGAAATTCACCAAGACATATAATAATCAAGCTTTCCAAAATCAAAGACAAGGAGAGAATCCTGAAAGCAATCAGGGAGAAGAGAAGTGTCACTTACAAAGGCAAGCAAATCAGATTAAGCTCTGACTATTCAGCACAAGTCATGCAGGTAAGAAGGCAATGGGGAGACATATACAAAACCCTAAAAGAAAAAAAAAGAAAAAAGTCTGCCAACCAAGAATCGTCTACCCAGCAAAACCATCAATCAAATACGATGGTGCAATCAAAACATTCCAGGATAAACAGAATCTAAGAGATTATGTCAAAATGAATCCAGCACTTCAAAACACCCTAAAGGGAGTTCTTGAGACTGAAAACCAACAAGAACAGACAACAACCAGAGGCTGACATGCATGGCAACATCACCTTGAACTCAATTGACAGATAACAGAGTTCAGAACAGAACAAAACTACAACAATGAATTCAAAAGAGCTGGGAGGTCAATCTAAGATCTAAATAATATCAATGTCAAAGAAGGGATAAATGCAGGAACAGATATCCAGGTGGTGAGGATGTCAGGTCGATTACAGGATACAATAGATTGTTTTAAATGAAGAGAAAAGTTAATAGACTCTAGGTACCCCCAAAGAAAGTTAATAACTCACAATTTACCATGAAAATGAACTTCCAAACAGAACAAGCAAATATGAAAACTAAGAAGAAACACACAAAAAATAGCACCAAACCCACAAATTCAGCACAAGAACTCATGCAGAACAAAGTAACGAACAGCACTACCAAAAAATTAATATAATGACAGCAATTAATTTATACCTATTGATAATTACATTGAATGTCAATAGATTGAATGCACCAGTGAAGAGACAGAGAGTGGCAGATTGGATAAAAAAACAAGACCCTCAATATGCTGCCTGCAAGACAACATACCTTACATACAAAGACAAAACCAGATTAAAGTTAAAGGATGGAAAAAAATATGCCAAACTAACTGCAACAATAAACAAGCAGGAGTGGCAATTCTAATCCTCTGATAAAGTAAACTTTAAGACAAAAAATAGCATAAGAGATAAAGAAGGACACTATCTCATGATCAAAGAGTCAATTGAGCAAGACGACATAACCATAATAAATATCTATGCTCACAATGAAAAAGCACCAAAATGCATGTAGCAAACCATACTAGAAATGAAGAAACAAATAGATAAATCTACAATTATAGTGGAAAATTTTAATATGACACTTTCAAAAAGAGACAGAACAACCAGAAAAAAACTCCACAAAGTCACAGAGGAACAAAACAGCTCAATCAAACAACTAAACCCCATAAATGTGTACAGAGCATTGAACCCAACAACAGCACAATAACTTTCTTCTCCAGTGCACATGGGATATTCTCCAGAATTGACCATGTGTTAGATCACAAAGCAAGCCTCCATAAATTTACAAACATCAAAATACTACAGAGCATCTTTTCAGATCACAATGCTATAAAACTAGAAATCAACAAGACTAAGGAAATAAATCAAATACATGGAAACTGAACATCACCTTGCTGAAGAGCGACTGGGAAAAGAAGAAATTAAATGTGAATTCATGAAGTTCCTAGAAGCAAACAAGAATGAAAACACAACATACCAAAATCGTTGGGACACAGAGAAAGTGGTGCTGAGAGGAAAATTTATTGCAATAAATG
>NW_006408520.1:57383830-57385407 GCF_000296735.1 Chrysochloris asiatica
TATTAGCCAGAGCTATATGGCAAGATAGGCAAATTAAAGGCATCCAAAATGGCAAAGAGGAAATAAAACTCTCTCTATTTGCAGACGATATGATCCTATGCATAGAAAACCCCAACAACTCAGTAAAAAAGCTGCTAAAACTCATTGGAAGATTCAGCAAAGTGGCAGGGCATAAGATCAGCATACAAAAATCAGTTGGATTCCTCTATAATAACAATGACAGTACTGAAAAGGACATTAGGAAAACAATACCATTTGCAATAGCCACCCAAAGGATGAAATATTTAGGAATAAATGTAACCAGAGAAACAAAGGAACTATACGAAGAGAATTAAAAAATACTGCTACAAGAAACCAAAAGAGACTTACAAAAATGGAAGAACATACCTTGTTCCTAGATAGGAAGACTCAACAGCATGAAAATGTCAATACTACCCAAAGTAATTTACACATATAATGCAATCCCAATCCAGATTCCAGCAGCATTCTTCCAAGAGATGGAAAAGACAATTACAAACTTTATATGGAAGGGAAGGAGACCTAAGATAAGCAAAGAACTGCTCAAGAAGAAGAATAATGTTGGAAGCCTCTCACTCCCTGATTTCAAAATCTACTACACGGCTACAGTGGTCAAAACAGCCAGGTATTGGTACAATGAAAGATACATTGATCAATAGAACAGAATCGATAATCCAGAAATTAACCATACACAGCCAACTGATTTTCGACAAAGTGCCTAGGTATGTTTCATGAGGCTTGCATCGTTTACTGCTTGGCTAGCAGCCAAGCATTTAGCCACTGTGAAAAACACAATAACTACCATTTCATATCCACTAGATTGGTATTGCCATGTGATTTAGCAATCATTTTTGTGGGTGTTGTTAATGCCATTGAGTCAGTTACTGACCCACAGTGATAGGGTCTCTAAGAATGGCTGGTGTGTTTTAACCACTGACCTTGCAGTTCAAACCGACTTTGCAGTACAGTGCATTAACCCACAGTGCCACACCAGAACTCACCAGAACAAATCAAGATAAGTTGTGAAGTACAATGCTGTATGGGATAGGATAATATCCATATGCCTACAAGGAAAACCAATTAATACAATATTATTCAATCTTACACATCAACCACCAAAGTCACTGATGATAATGGAAGAAATCTACCAACTTATTCATTCTGAAATTGATCAAACATGCAATCAAGGTATATTTATAATTACTGGTGATTGGAATGCAATAGATAGAAAAAAAAGAGGAACGATTAGTAGTTGGAAAATATGGCCTTGGTGATAGAAATGAATCTGGAGATTGCATGATAGAATTTTGCAAGACCAATGACTTCTTCATTGTGAATACTTTTTTTAAACAACATAAAAGGCAACTATACAGATGGACCTCACTACATAGAATGCACAAAAATCAAATATATTACATCTGTGGAAAGAGAGGGTAGAGAAGTTCCATACCAACAGCCAAAACAAGGCCAGAGGCAGACTGTGGAACAGACTGCAATTGCTCATATGCAAGTTCAGGCTGAAGCGAAGAAAATTAAAACAAGTCCACAAAAAACAAAAT
>NW_006408520.1:57386603-57387748 GCF_000296735.1 Chrysochloris asiatica
AGTATGAGTATTCCAGAACACTTACTTGTGCTCATGAAGAATCTACACCTGGACCAAGAGGCAATTGTTCCAACAGAACATGGGAACACTGAATGGTTATAATGAAGAAAGGTGTGTGACGGGGTTATATTCTTTCACCAAACTTATTCAACTTCTATACTGTGCAAATAATCCGAGAAGCTGGGTTAAATGAAGGAGAATGTGGCATCAGGATTGGAGGAAGACTCATTAAGAACCTGCAATATGCAGATGATATAGCCTTGTTTGCTGAAAGTGAAGAGGACTTAAATATTTACTGATGAATATCAAAGATCACAGCCTTCAGTATGGCTTGAATCTCAATGTAAAGAAAACAAAATTCCTCACCACTGGACCAATAAACAACATTCTTATCAATGGAAAAATAATTGAAGTTGTCAAGGATTTCATTCTTCTTGGATCGACTATCAACACTCATGGAAGCAGCAGTCAAGAAATCAAAGGAGGTATTACATTATGCAAATGTGCTGCACGAGACCTTTTTAAAGTGTTGAAGAGCAAAAATGTCAGCTTGAGGGCTAAGGTGTCCCTTAAGATGACTTAAAATATTTGTTGATGAAGATCAAAGACCCCAGCCTTCAGTATGGGATTCACCTAAAGAAAACAGAAATCCTTACGAATGGACCAATAAATAACATCAAAATAAATGGTGAAAAATTGAAGTTGTCAAGGACTTCAGTTTGATCGGATCAACCATCAACACTCATGGAAGCAGCAGTCAAGAAGTCAAATCTATCACAAAAACAATTTGCTAAAGGCACACCCTACACTAATGTGGCCTCATTAACATTACAAAGAGCACCATATTCCCACATAGGAATACATGTATGTTGTTGTTGTGTGCTGAGTCAGTCCCAATTTATAGCAAGGAGTGGCTGGCAACCTTGGTGTTCAAAGAGGCCTAGTGGTCCATTGCTTATCCTACAGTGCTATACCAGGACTCCCTTTTAGGGATTAGGATTTACACACATATTTGGGGTGGCATAATTTAATCTTTAGCAAGGATCCTTGTGACTATATTGAGCCCAGTTGGGTAATCCAGGATAATTTCCCTATTTCAAGATCCTTAATTTAATGATCTCTGCAAAGATCCTTTTGCCATATAA
>NW_006408520.1:57388693-57389854 GCF_000296735.1 Chrysochloris asiatica
TTTTTTTTTTCTTCTCTCACCTTTTGTTTAAAACTGCTTATTGTGAATTGGGTGAAGGTTTACAGAGCAAATAAGTTTTCCAATCAACAATTCATACTGTTTTGTTTCATGCCATTGATTACAATCTCCACTTCCTCTCTGTTTCCTGTTTCCATTCCTCTTCTGCCCTAACCTTCTAAAATGTGTCCTTAGATAAATGCTGCCCCTTTAATTTCAAATGGTTGATTATTCAAGGAGTGTATGCCTCCTTAGGGTTATTGTTTACTGTATAGGCCTAGTACTTAGCCAAAAATTGAGCCACCAGGATGAGTTCAGTTCTAGACTTCATGGATGACTAAGGGCCATAGTCTTGCATATACCACCAGTTTCTGTCTGACCAATAAGCCTGGTTTTTTTCTTTTAAGCTTTTTATTGTAAATTGAGTGAAAGTTTACAGACAAGATTACCAGCTTTACATTCAATAAACCAAATACTTTGTTTCATTTCAAAAAAAAACAAAAAACAGAAGTCAAATCTACTGCAGAAGAACTTTTTAAAATGTCGAAGAGCAAAGATGTCAGTTTGAGGACTAAGGTGTCCCTGACACAAGCCATGTTATTTTCAGTAACCTCATATGCATGTGAGAGTTGGACAGTGAATAAGGAAGACAGTAGAATAATTGATGCATTTTAGTTATGGTGTTGGAGGGGAATATTTAAAATACCATAGACGATCCAAAGAACAAGCAGATCTGTGTTGGAAGAATTGCAGTCAGAGTGCTCCTTAGAAGCCATATGGTCAGACTTTTTCTCTAATAATTCAGACATGTTGTCAGGAGGAATCAGTCCATGGAGAAGTCCCGTTTACTCTGACCCTCATATTTGGTAAAGTAGAGGGTCAGACAAAAAGAGGAAGACCCACAACAAGATGCATTGTCACAGTAGTGGCAGCAGAGGGCATGTAGCAATGATTGTGATGATGGCCCAGGTCCAGGAAGTGTTTCATTGTGTTATACTCAGGGTCACTATGAGTTGGTACCAATTTGATGGCTCCTAACAACAACAACAACAATAAAAGTGGTATTATCAGAAAAATGTAAGACAGCAAGCATTTGAGAGGATGTATAGAAATTAGAATTATCAGCCATTGCTGTTTAAAAAGGGTATATATTGTTATTGTTAA
>NW_006408520.1:57392824-57393276 GCF_000296735.1 Chrysochloris asiatica
CCATGTTCTGTTCGAACAACTGCCTTTTGGTCCAGGTACAGATTCCTCATGTGCACAATTAAGTGTTACAGAATACTCATACTTTGCAATGTTATCCATAGCTTGTCATGATCCACACAATCGAAAGCCTTTGTGCAGTCAATAAAGCACAGACAGGCATCTTTCTGATATTCTCTGCTTACAGCCGAGATTCATAGGACATCAGCAATGATTTCCCTCCTTCCATGACCTCTTCTGATCCGCCTTGAAACCCAGGAAGTTCTCCGTCAATATATGAGTGCACCTGTTTCTGTATTACCTTTAGAAAAACTTTACTCTTATGGGATATCAAAGAGATTATCCAAAGATTTCCGCATTCCATTGGGCCACCTCTCTTTGGAATGGGCACAAATATGGATCTCTTCCAATCAGTCGGCCAGATAGTCATCTTCCAAATTTCTTGGCAGAGATGA
>NW_006408520.1:57409931-57421200 GCF_000296735.1 Chrysochloris asiatica
AAAGCTCTTCCTGTGTTTCATTGGCCCTCTATTTTACTAAGCATGATGTCTTTTTTCAGTGACTGGTCCCGTCTGATAACATGTGAAAATACATGAGACGAAGTCTTACCATCCTTACTCCTAGGAAGCATTCTGGTTGTTCTTCTTCTAAGACAGATTTGTTTGCTCTTCTGGTAGGCCATGGTATATTCAACATTCTTCATTAACACTCTAATTCATATGCATCAATTCTTCTTCCTTCTTCAATATTCACTGTTGCAAGAATGGCTTGGACGTGGCATCTGAACTCCTTTGCTACCAAAAGGAAAAGGAGAATCAAATTAATAGACTAAAGGCTGATCCCTATGACACAGAGCTATGTCTCCACTCTAAAACATTTTTTTTACAAATTCTGACAACACATATCCCTCCCACAGTACTTTCTACTTCTCTGGTGGGTTTAATAATCCATTGCAGTAGCCACATAGAACTCAATGACAATACTTATGATTGTGGAGTTTATTATGGAAGTAATCAGCTTAAAGGGAGAAAAGTTATGAAAACTTCTTAGCTATAACCAAATATTTTGAGGGAATGAGTTGGTGACACAATGGGCTCAGGATCATAGTCTCAAGGGATGTTAAGTCAACTGACATAACATAGTCTAAAAAGACAACGGTCTATATCTTACTTTGGTGAGTAGAATTAGGATCTTAAGAGATTGTATTGGCCAGCTAAGGTGCAACTTTTAGACTCTCTCCATCTGGAGAAAAGAAGAATGAAGAAAGTCAAAGATTCACAGAAGCAATTAATCCAGAGAATTAATGGATCATGTGAACTCCTAATGATCGTGACTCTCAGATCAGAATGAGATGGTCCTCAGCTGCCACTGCTGGCTGCTCTGAAAGGGATCACAAAAGGAGGTCCTGGATAGAGTGGAAGAAAATGTGGAACAAAACTGAAAATCATAAAAATGATCAGGCTCATTGGTCTGACAGAATCAGGTGGAACACTCATACGATGGTCCTTAGACACCCTTCAAACCTGGACTTAAACTCACCCACATGGTTCAACTTTCAGGATAGACAAGCTTGTAGGAAGAACAATAGCACCAGGGAGGTACATGCTCATTCAAACAATCAATCATATTAGATCAAAAGGGCAGCATTTGCCAAGGGATAAAACTCAGAAGGCAAAAAAAAAATAGGAAAGAAGGACAAAGATAAAGGTAAATACAGCAAGAAAGTGTGGAAAGGGCGCTTATATTTAAGGGATTGCAATCAATGTCACAAAAAGTGTATGAATTGTTGACTGGAAACTGATTTGCTCTGTAAATTTTCACTCAAATCACACTCAATCAAATAACACCAGGAAGGTACTCACTTCTTAGAACAATCAATCAAAGGAGATGAAAAGGGCAGCATATATCCTGCGATAAAGCTTAGAAGCCATTAAGGGAGAAGAAAGAAGGATGAATGGTATGAGTAAACACAGGGAGAAAGTGCAAAGAGTGCTGTTACATTGTGGGAACTGCAATCAATGTCACAAAACAAAATGTGTATGAATTGTTGTATGGAAAGCCTATTTGCTCTGCAAACTTTCACCCAAGTCACAATAAAAGTTTTAAAAAATATATGAAAAGCAAAGGTGCACAATTTGACCTCACTGAAAACTCCAAATATACTAACTACAATAATTTGTTGTTATTGTTGTTCTCAAGTGCCATCAAGTAAATTCTGACTCTTAACAACCCTGTATAGGATTCCTGATGAGTGGCTGGTGAGCTTGAGTTGCCGACCTTGCAGTTTAACTCAATCTTGTAGTCCAGCACAGTAACCCACGCCAAGATTCCATGATAATTTATACAACAACAAAAATAAAAGGTGAATTATGATTGGCTTTCTGCTTCTACAACAGGTTCTAAATTTTCTTTAACATCTTCTGAAATGTTCTGATTGGCAAATCTTCATGGACTTTGTCATTACAGAGGCTTGAATTACAATTATGCCTGGATATCCATGAAATTTAAATGAAATTCTCCCTATAATCTTAGAGGAATTGTTGTTAAGTGCCTTTGAGTCGGTTCCGACCCATAGCGACCCTGTACAGGGTTTCCGAGGCTGTAAATATTTATGGGAGCAGAAAGCCTCATCTTTCTCTTGCGGAATGGCTGGTAGTTTCGAACTGCTGGCCTTAAGGTTCACAGCCCGATTCGTAACCACTATGTTACCAGAGCTACTCAACATTAAATAGAGGGGAAAAAGTATACTTCAGCTTAACCAAAGTAACTAATGCCTTGCCTAAATTTCTCATAGTCATAGTGTTCATTTTTCTAAACTATCTTATAGTGTTCCTGAGTGCTCTGATGCAATGAGTAATACATTTAAATTAATTTAAATATTTGGCACGTACAGTTGGTTTGATAAAATGGGACCTTTCCCCTGCAAAAAAGAGTTGATACAGCCCAATATAAATTAAAACAAGATTCAAAGCCATTATATAAGACCGACTTATGATGTCCTTCTCCGAGGATTGGTTCTTCATGACAACATGTCTAAAGGCAAGAGAGATAAAATCTTACTTTTCTTGCTTTGAAGGAGTTCTCTTCTTGTACTTCTTCTAAGACAGATTTATTAGTTTCTCTAGAATTCTATTGTAATTTTGATATTCTTTCAATATGCCATAATTCAAATGCATTGATTCTTCTACAGACCTCCTTATTAATTGTCCAGCTTATACATGCATATGAGGTGATTGAAATATAATAGCTTGGGTCAAGTGTACCTTTGTAAGGCCCTAACTGATTTTGCGTAGCTACTTGACCAAACTTTAGTCAGGCTCCAAGAAGCATTCCAAATAGACTAGGCCTCAGTCCCCCAGTTCCCTCCAAGGACAAGGCCAGTCCTCCAAACCTAAAAATCTAAATAATCCTTGAGAAGTTTCTAACGATTAAACTGACCCAGACAGTTGAGAGTACAACAGCTGTAAACAACTGCCTTAGGAAAACATCCTAGCTACATTTGCGATTAACTGTATCATCCCTTGCCAAAGCTGCCTGCTTCAAGCCAAAAACTAATAGAAATATAGATTATGAATAAGTAACCAATCAAAAACTGTACATATGCTGTTGCACAAATCTGCCCCCTAAAACCTTATAAAAACTAGTTTGTGCTGTAAAGGGGCGTCGCCTTCGTCTCCTGCTTTTGTGAGTGAAGGTGGACCCCAGCGTGTTGGTAAATAAACCTCTTGCTGTTGCATCGAACTCGAGTCCTGGTAATCTTTTTGGGGTCTCCTACTTGATTAGGCCAAGGAGCTCTGGTAGCGTAGTGGTTATGAATCGGGCTGCGAACCGGAAGGTCAGCAGTTGGAAACTACCAGCTGCTCCGCGGGAGAAAGATGAGGCAATCTGCTCCCGTAAAGATTTACAGCCTCGGAAACCCTATTCAGGGTCGCTATGGGTCGAAACCGACTCGACGGCACTTAACGACAACAACAACAACTTGATTAGGCCACTAGGGGGCCTAACACCTTAGTCCTCAAAATGACTTCTTTGCTCTTTACCACTTTATGGACGTCTTTTGCAGCAGATTTGCCTAATTCAATATGTCATTTTGATGACTTGATTGCTGCTTCCATGAGCACTGATTGTCAAGCCAAGCAAACTGAAATCTTTGACAACTTCAATCTTTTCTCTGTTTAAATATTTTGTAATAGATCTGTCAATAACATTGAAGTCACTAAAGATTTCATTTTAATTGGATCAGAATGCAGGAATTATCTAATTTACAGAAGTAAACTTTGACTGAAGATAAGGTAAAAATCATGGCAGCAGTGGATCAATAGGGAAGTGCAAGAAATTCAAGTTGGATCCAAAAGAAGACAGGGAGCCAGGGATATCATTGCTTATGTCAAGTGAAAAAAAGGTATACCAGAAATATGTTTACCTGAATTTTATTGACTATACAAAGGTATCCAGTTGTATGGATCATAACAAATGATGGATAATACTTGGAAGAATGGAAATTATGGAACACTTAATTGTGCTCATGAAGAACCTGTACTTAAACCAAAAGGCACTCATTCAAATAGAACTAATCTATTGCAAAGTTTAATAGCAGGAAAGGTACTCACCAAGGTTGAATCCTCTTGCCTTACTTATGGAATCTGTATACTGAGCAAATAATCTGAAAAGCTGGAATTTTAAAGGATGTGGTATCAGGAATAGAGAAAGACTCGTTAAGAACCTGGGATGACATAACCTTGATTGCTGAAAGTGAAAAGGACTTAGAACACTCACTGATGAAGTCAAAGACTACAGCCTCCAGCATGCAGTACCTGAAATATAATGTAAATAAAAATCTTTGCATCTGTATCAATAAGCAACAGAACAAATATCAACGTTGTCAAGGCTTTCATTTTACTTTGATCCACAACCAATGCCCATGGAAACAGTAGTCAAAGAAACAAGCAATGTACTACATTTGGCAAATCTGCTGCCAAAGACCACTTTAAAATGATAAAAAACAAACGTGTCTCCTTGAGGACTGATGTTCTCCTGATCCAAGCTATGGTTTACTAAATTTCCTCAAAATCATGCAAAAGTAAGGCAATGAAAAAGGAAGACTGAAGAAGAATTGATGTCTTTGAATTACAGTATTGGCAAAGAATATTGAATACACCATGAAATGCCAAAAGAACAAACAAATCTGCCTTGGAAGATATACACCTAGAATGCTCCTTAGAAGTGAGGAAGACTAGATTTTGTCTCACATATTTTAAACCAGTTTCTGGAGAAGGACATCACGTTTGGTAAACTAGAAGCTAAGCAAAAGAGAGGAAGATCCTCAAGGAGATGGATTGACACATTGGCTACTATAATGGGTTCAAACAGCAACTCCAGGACCTGGCAGTATTTTGTTCTGCTGTCCGTAGGGTCTCTAAGAGCTGGAACCAACTCCATGACACTAAGCAACAGTGTTATCAAGATACATCTTTTTAAAATCCATCTTGTCTTTATAAGTAAACTTCATTTCTTATAAGTATAATATAATAAGGTCTTGCTTTATTTTTTATCCAGTCTAATCAAATACACTAAATAAAATATCTTACATAATTAGGTTTAAACTTACCATCTTCCTATTCATTTCCCATATGTCTCAGCTGTTTATGTACTTGTTTTCTCCTTGTATTGATTTCTTTTGAAATAATTAAATATTTTTAAATTAAATTTCATTTCCTTATTGGTTATCAGCTATAAATCTTTGTATTATGTTTTAGTGGTTGTCTTAAGACCTATAGCAAACAAAGGAGCTCTGGTAGCATAGTGAATTAGGAGCTGGGCTGCTAATATCAAGGTCTACAGTTCGACTCTACCAGATACCCCGCGGAAGAAAGATGAAGCTTTCTGCTCCTGTAAAGATTTACAGCCTCAGAAACCCTAGCAGGGTCGCTATGAGTCAAATTCAGGTGACCCTGTATAGGGTTTCCAAGTAGCAGTTGATGAGCTTGAACTGCAGACCTTGCTTGGGTTCTAATCAACTTTGCAATCCAGCACATTAACCTGCAGTGCTGTGGATTAATGAGCTGGACTGCAAAGTCAGTTTGATCCTCAAAGTTGGCAGTTCAAGCTCACCAGACACTCCTCGGAAACCCTAAATAGCATCGCTATGGGTGGGGGTCGACTCAATGGCACTTAACAACAACAACAAATATCAAATTATGAGGAACATGGTGACTTTGAGGGATAAGCACTGGACTGAAAACCACAAGGCCTGTGGTTGGAACTCCAACAGCTACTCAACAGGAGAAAGAAAAGCTTACTGCTCCAGCAAAGATCAAGTCTCACAAACCCTATACAGGGTAGCTGCAAATGGGAACTGAGTCCAGGCACTTAACAACAACAAATCATACAATTATAAATTTCCTTACAACAGGAACCTTAAAATAGCAAATGTTATTTTTTCTTCCTGGTGACCTTTACATAATAATTTTATTACATTTTTATTTTTGCATACATTTAAGCTTTATACATTGTTATTTTAATTTAAACATTCAGTTATCTTTCAAAGAGATTTAAATAACAAGATATTTTTTCTTTATTCAGCATATACTTATCATTTCCAGTGTTCTTTCTTTTGCCTCTATCCAATTTTCATCAGCCACAAAAACTTTTTTGCCAGAAGGACTTATTTTATCATTTCTTGAAGAGCAGATCTGCTGAGATGAACTTTTACAACTTTTATATGTCTCACATGTTTTTATTTCACCTTCATTTCTAAAATATATTTTTAGCTTAGTATAGAATTCTACACTGATAGTTTTATTTTTTACATATTTTAAATTTATTTCTTCACTGTCTTCTTGCTAATATTGTTTTTACATGAGCAATATAGTCCATCTTTTCCTGCACATAATATGTTTTTCTCTTATGACTGCTTATAATACTTTGTTTTCATTGATTTTAAGAAATTTGAAAATGATGTCTTTTGTGGCTTCCAAGTACTGTTATCTCTAAGCATGATTTTGATCACTGTGCTCTTGTTATACAAAAAAAGATCAGTATTTATATACCATATTCACTAACGCATACATAAACTAATGGATAGATATATGTTGTTGTTGTTAAGTACTGTGGAGTTGATTCTGACTCATAATGACCCTGCACAGGGTTTCTGAGACTGTACATCTTTACGGGAGCAGAAAGCTTCATCTTTCTCCCGTGGAACACCTGGTAGTTTTGAATTGCTGACCTTGAGGTTAGCAGCCTGATCATATAAAAGGGTTTAAAAGGCTCATGGAAAAAAAAAAAAAAACATAATCTTTTCATTCCATTTTCCTTCAATTTGTTGAAGTTCCCCCTCCCTTATATATACTGCATTACATACTACTTTCATATATGGTGGTGGCTATATGCCGTGGAGTCAGTTCTGACTTATAGAGACCCTGTACAGGGTTTCTGAGGCTGTAAATCTTTACAGAAGCAGAAAGCCTCATCTTTCTCCAGTGCAACCGCTGGTATTTTTGAACTGCTGACCTTGCGGTTCACAGCTGGATTCGTAACCACTATGCTACCAGAGCTCCTTACTTTCATATATAACATACATTATGTATGAGCTCTTGGTATGGCACTATAGCGTAAGCACTGGACTGTGAACCACAAGGTTGGTGGTTCAGACCTACCAGCTGTTCCTCAGAAACCATATACACGGTTGTTGTGAGTCAGAATTGACTAGACAGTACAATAATATATGAGTGTATATACAAGGGGACTTCAAAAAATTCAAGGAAAAAATGGCATGAAAAGATGAACAATTCTTCCAGGAATTTTTTGAACCCCTTCATATGCCTATCCATTTATGTATACATACATTAGTACATATAGTGTACACAGAGTCTGCTGTGGCACTGTAGGATAAGCACTGGACTGCAAAGTCAGTTTGATCTACAAGCTTGGCAATTCAAATCCACTGGTCACTTCCCCGAAACTCTATACAGGGTTGCTATCAGTTGGAAGTTACTCAAAGGTACTTAACAACAACAAATACAGTGTATAAACAAAGATCTCTTTTGTATAATGATCAAAATCATGATTAGAGGTAACAGTACTTGGAAATCAAATGAATTTTTTCAACAAACTGATGCAGCACTGGAGGCATATACTCATCTATACCAAGAATTTTGAGGAAAACAGTTACCTGGCCAACTGATTGGAAAAGATCATTATTTGTGCCCATTCCAAAGACAGATGATCCATCAGGAATGTGGAAGCCATTGGACAATATCATTAACATCACATTCAAGTATAATTTTGCTAAAGATAATTTTAAGATGGCTGAAATAGTACATTGAAAGAGAACTGCCAGAGGTTAAATGGGATTCAGGTGAGGTCTTGCAATGAGGGGTATCATTGCTAATGATCTTGGCTGAAAGCAGAAAATACTAGAAAGATGTTTACCTATGCTTTATTGCCTATGCAATAGCTTTTGACTGTGTGGATCATGTTGCAAAGTATGGATATTTTAGAATATTTAACTGTGTCAGTAGGAAACCTATACATAGATCAAAAAGCAGTAGTTTCAACAGAACAAGTGGACACTGAAAAGTTTAAATTAGGAAAGGTATGTTCCAGGGTAATATGCTTTCATGGTACTTATTCAATCTTTATGCTGAGCAAATAATCTGAGAAACTGGACTGTATAAATAAAAAGGTGTCACCAGAATTGGAAGAAGACACATTAATAACTTGTTATATGCAGATGATACAACCTTGCTTGCTGAAAGCAAAGAGGACTTAAAACACTTACTGATGATAATCAAAGACAACAGCCTTCAATATGAGCTGTACTTCAAAGCAAAGAAAATGAAAATCCTTACCCTTGGACAAATAAATAACATCATGATAAATGGAGAAAAGATTGAAGTTGTCTAAGATTTCATTTTGCTTGGATCCACTATCAAAGTTTGTGAAAGCAGTAGTCAAGAAATTAAAATACGTATTGCATTAGGCAAATCTGCTGCACAAAACTTCTTTAAAGTGTTCAAGAGCAAAGATGTCAGTTTGAGGACTAAGGTGCCCCTGACTCAATCCATGGTATTTTAAATAGCCTTATATTCATGTGAAATTTGAACAATTAAAGACCTGAGAAGAATCTGTGCATTTGAATTTTGGTGTTGGAGAACACTGAAAGTACCATGGATTGCCAGTAGAAGAAACAAATCTATGTAGGAAGAAGTACGCTCTTTAGGTGCAAGGATGGTGAAATTTCATCTCTCATACTTCGG
This sequence comes from Chrysochloris asiatica, assembly GCF_000296735.1. NCBI lineage: Eukaryota > Metazoa > Chordata > Mammalia > Afrosoricida > Chrysochloridae > Chrysochloris > Chrysochloris asiatica. The sequence continues at coordinate 57,418,692 of NW_006408520.1, forward strand.
ATATATTATCAGGAGGGATCAGTCCCTGGAGAAGGAAATCTTGCTACATAAAGTGGAGGGTCAGTCTGCAAGAAAACCTCCAACAAGCTGGACAGGCAATGTGGGAGTAGCAATGGCTCAGGACTGGACATTTTTCATTCTATTATGCATAGGGCCACTATGAGTGAGAACTGTCTTGACAGAACCTAAGAACAACAACAACAGGATTTATATATACACTAATAAAAAATCAATAATGCATTTATTTCTAAAAGGACACCATGTTTCCAAATTACCTTTAAAAATACTTAGAAAAAGTATCTAATATATAGGTATGTGTGTGTGTGGAGCCTGGTGTGGCACTGTGGGTTAATGCACTGGACCACAAAGTCAACAGTTCAAACTAACCAGCTTCCCCTTAGAAACCTGTACAGGGTCACTATGGGTCGGAACCAACTAAACGGCACTTAACAACAAACAACAAATGTGTGGGTTGTTTCCAAAGAGCAGATTTTGAGTTTGAATGTGTTTTGCTGTTCAAACCGACCTTGCTGTAGAGTGGTGATTCAACAGTGCTACACCAGAACCAGAACCAAAGCTGTAGGGTAAGTACTGGACCGGAAGATCAGTTTGAACCTCAAGGTCAGCAGCTCAAAGTATCCAGCTGCTCTTTGGAAACCCTATACAGGGTTGCTGTGAGTCGGAACCTACTTAACGGCATTTAACAACAACGTCACTACCCAAACTAACAATTCCTACTTTTGATGAACAGAAGGTCAAGCAGAAAAAAAACAAAACAAAAAACTCAGCTATAAATATACTTACAAGATGTGTTTAATCAAATACAAAATACATTCAAACACAAATATTGCCATGTATTTTTCTAAAATATATAACAAAACTAAAGAAAAAGGAATAATAAGTACAACATGATGATGGACGCGAGAGTTTATGAGGGGGGCTTCCAAAACTTGCTGGGAAATCCCATTATAGTTTAATTCTACTTTTCCATGAACTTCTGTAAGTGAGGTGGGTACATATGCACTGACTTCTCTATATATATTTCATGAATATTGTTTTCACAGACATATAATTTAGATAATTCTACCACTCATCTGTCAAGGAACTCTGGTAGCATGGTGGTTACGAATCGGGCTGCAAGCCGCAAGGTCAGCAGTTCAAGACTACTAGCTGTTCCATGGGAGAAAGATGAGGCTTCCTGCTCCTGTAAAGATTTACAGCCTCAGAAACCCTGTGCAGGGCCGCTATGAGTCTGAACTGATTCCACAGCACGTAACAACAACAACAACCACTCATCTGTCAGTTTGTTGTACTGTGGTGGCTTGTGAGTTGCTGTGATTCTGAAAGCTATGCCACAGGTATTTTAAATACCAGTAGGGTCACCCAAGGTAGACAGGTTTCAGATGAGTTTTCAAAGACAGACTAGGAAGAAGGAATGACGAACTACTTCAGAATATTTAGTCATTGAAAACCTTATGAATAGCAGAGAAACACTGTCAGATATAGTGCCAGAAAATGAGCCCCTCAGGTTGGAAGGCACTCAAACTGCGACTGGTGAAGAGCTGCCTCCTCAAAGTAGAGTTGACCATGATGATGAGAATGGAGTAAAGCCTGTGGAAGAAAAGCCCATGAGACCTTCATTTGCTTATGGCGCACAACTCAAAATGAAGAGAAACAGCTGGAAACATCCACTGAAGATCGGAACATGGAATGTACAAAGTATGAATCTGGGATCATTGGAAGTTGTCAGAAATGAAATGGAACACATAAACATTGATATCTTAGGCATTAGTGAGTTTTGAATCTAACAACCACATAGTTTACTATGCCAGGAATGACAAATTGAAGAGGAATGGTGTTGCTTTCATTGTCAAAAAGAACATATCCAGATCAGTCATGAGGTACAACGCTGTCTGTGACAGGATAAAATCAATGCACCTATAAGGAAGCCCAGTTAATACCACTATTATTCAAATTTATGCAACAACCACTAAAGCCAGTGAGGATGAAATAGAAGAATTCTACCGACTTCTTCAATCTAAAATTGATCAAACATGCAATCAAGATGTATTACTCATTAGTGATGATTGGAATGCAAAGGTTGGGAGCAAAAAGGAAGGATCACTAGTTGGAAAACATGGCCTTGGTGATACAAATGATGATGGAGATCACATGATAGAATTCTACATAATCAATGATTTGTTCATTTCAAATACCTTATTTAGACAGCATAATAGACGAATACACACATGGACCTCACCAGATGAAATACATAGAAATCAAATTGACTACATCTGTAGAAAGAGATAATAGAAAAGCTCCATAGCATCAGTGAAAACAATGCCACAGGCAGACTGTGGAACAGACCATCAATTACTCATATGCAAATTCAAACTGAAGCTAAAGAAAATGAAAACAACTCCACGAGAACCAAAATATGACCTTGAATTTATCCCACCTGAATTTAGAGATCATCTGAAGAACAGATTTGATACATTAAACACTAAAG
>NW_006408520.1:57421919-57428047 GCF_000296735.1 Chrysochloris asiatica
GACAATCTCTTTGATATCCCATATCAAAGTTTTACTAAAGATAATACAGAAACTACTGCAAGCATATATTGACAGAGAACTTCCAGTGGTTCAAGCTGGATTCAGAAGAGGCTGTGTGTGGAACAAGGGATATCATTGCTGATATCTGATGGATCTTGGCTGAAAGCAGAGGATATCAGAAAGATGTTTACTTGTGCTTTATTGACTATGCGAAGGCTTTCGATTGTGTGGATCATGACAAGCTAGGGACAAAATTGTGAAGTATGAGTATTCTGGAACACTTAATTGTAATCATGAGGAATCTGTACCTGGACAAAGAGGCAGTTGTTTGAACAAAACATAGGAACACTGAATGGTTTAAAATTACGAAAGGTGTGCCACAGGTTTGTATTCTTTCACCATACTTATTCAACCTGTATGCTGAGGATATCATCCAAGAAGCTGGGTTATATGAAAAAAACGTGGCTTCAGGATTGGAGGAAGCCTCATTAACAACCTGCAAAACGCAGATGATAAAACCTTGCTTGCTGAAAGTGAAGAGGACTTAAAACATTTACTGATAAAGATCAAAGAGCACAGACTTTGGTATGGATTACATCTCAGTGTAAAGAAAACAAAAATCCTCACCACTGGACCCATAAGCAACATTCTTATCAATGGAGAAAAGATTGAAGGACTTTATTCTTCTTGGATCAACTATCAACACTCATGGAAGCAGCAGTCAAGAAATCAAATGACGTATTTCATTAGGCAAATGTGCTACACAAGACCTTTTTAAAGTGTTGAAGAGCAAAGATTTCTGCTTGAAACCTAAAGTGTGCCTGACCGAAACCATGGTATTTTCAATAACCTCATATACATGCAAAGGCTGGACAGTGAATAAGGAATACTGTAGAAGAATTGATGCATTTGAGTTATGGTGTTGTAGGAGAATATTGAAAGTGCCATGGGCTGCAAGAAGAACCAATAGATCTGTTTTGGAAGAAGTGCAACCAGAATGCTGCTCCTTGGAGGCCAAGATGACCTAACTTCATGTCTCATACTTCGGACATATTTTCAGGAGGGACCATTCGCTGCAGAAGGATATCATGTTTGGTAAAGTGGAGGGTCAGAGAAAAAGAGGAAGACCTCCAATAAGATGGATTGGCCAATTGTCAGCATCCATGGACTCAAGAGTGGCAACAGTAGTATGGTTGGCCCAGGATCTAGAAGTGTTCCATTCTGCTATGCATAAGGTCACTGTGAGTCGATATGGACTCAATGGCACCTATCAACAACAAAAACAGCAGCGATTTAGATGATTAAAATATAACACTTTCAGTAAGTAAAATTGTCATGGTGGTTTTTGGGTGTGTGTGTTGTTGTTTTTTTATGAGTAATTTTAAAAGAGCATAGGACTAGGAGAAGGAAACGGGTAAACAACTGCAATTTCCTTTGTGAGACAGTAGAGTACTGACCTTCTTATATAGCCAATAATTATGGAAAACACTGATTTCAATCACTAGCAGACACTATTATTTCATGTACACGCATCTTTTGGACAAAACTGCTTGAATTAGTTCATCATTAGTTGGACAAATTGCATTGGTGTACTGGTGTAATGTCAAAATAAAATATTATATAGACAATAAATGTCTATATAATATTTTATTTTATATTTATACTTCACAGTCTTAAATACTTCAAATCAAAACATATATTGTGAGGTATTTTTATTTGTGGACAGGAATGCTAAGTAAATTATACTAATAGGTTATAATTTATTATTTTAATTGAGGAAACCAATTAAACATATAATTTTTAATTATAATGTAACCAATGCAGACAATGAAATGATATTTGCATTACATATACTTAAATCTTGTGACAGAGGCTTTTTGCAAGAAATGTTTTCATATTTACTGGTAGGACTAAAATGAGAATGGTTTGTATAAGAAAAGTTCCCTTAAATTTCTAAAGATGGAGTATCACTAGATAATAATCACTGAGGACAGTTAATAATGAGTGCTGTAGAAAAATAGACAAAATCATAGTTTGTTATGAATATACAAATGAGAATATAAAGATAAAAAATATCAGTTAGAGAATCAAATACGACAAAAATGAATGCATTACTTATATACTGGTAAAATCAACTTAAGTAAGGTTTTGTTTTGTTTTTTCCATTTTGAGAGAAGTCCAGCTTTAATTAAAATCTTCTAATTCAATCAGATGGAGTTGTAGATGAAATTAGTAGACACTACTGTCTATTGTTTTTATTCATGTTATTGTACTCCTTTTCAACAGTAAGGAGACATCCAAAAGAAAAGCAGTTCACTAACTCTTCAAAGAAATGTGCTATGATTATAAATTTAATTAGAGTAGTTGTAAATCATTTATCTTACTGAAAATCCCAAGAAATTTCTAAAAGAGATTTCCTCCCCTTGTTGTCCCATCTGCATTCTTAACCACTATTCCCAAATTCAAAACTACAAAATTTATGTTGAACTTTTACAATTCCCTTTAGTAAGTAATAAAATATTTCTTATACGATAACCTTTATTACTTTTCATTTAATTACCCAGGACACAGAAAGTGCAATTTACTAGTTTGTAAAAAGTTAATTTGCAGTTTCTGAGTAACACACAAACTAAAAATGGTTCATTCATTTTGGCACAGTGCCTTTTGGAGACTGCCCACTGGTTTTCAGAGCTTAGATTCCCAAAACTGCTGATAGTTGTCTCAATGTTTTCTTTGGTTTTGTCAGCTGCCCCATATTCATTCCAGAAATTCCTTTTGTTCTTATCTGAGCCCAAAAGTTTGCATTGTTAGAAGCAATGATAATGTCTATTTTTAAACAATAACAATTGTTCCTTATTTATTCATCTTATTTGTTAAACCACAGTTGTGTGAATTTTGGGGTTCTATTAATGTAAAAGGCAGGAATGTTTCTATTCTCATTAAATTTACAATTTTGCAGAGGATCAAATTTTAGCAAATGGAAAACTTACATATTTTTTAAAAATTAAAAATTTGTCAAAGTCTGGAAATCTGGCAGTGACTAAAATACTCTGCTGCCAACCAAAAGTTCATTTATCAATATAGACCAGTCTGTTGATGGGAAAAAGATATGGTAATCAGGTTCCAGTAGAATTTACAGCTTTGGAAAACATTACAGAGTGGTTCTATTCTGCCCTATTGGGTCACATGAGTTAAAATAAGCACAATGGCAAGAGATTGCTTTTTTTTTTTTTTTTTTTAAACTAGATAGTCAGAGAAGACTTCTCTTAAATTGAGGCAACTAAAGAAATAAATATTAAAAGTTAGAATCTCTTCCGGGATTGCAAGATTAAGGAATATATAACTAAATTAACTTTACTTTTAATTGTTTGTATCTATAAATCATTCCCAGTCCACTTTGTGAAGGACTATAGCACTTTTTTCTTCCTCTTTCGTCTACTCATCAAATAAAACACCTGTTTATACAAAACTAATCTCTTCCTCAATCCCCAGAGATGGACTGAAAGCATATTTACATTACAGAAACACTCAATGTTATTGATCTGCGGGCAGTAGTCTAGTTGGATTCTGACTTCATAAAACTTTTCTCCTTCTATATCTTACTAATTGTCAGGAAAAAAAATGACATAACTGTAGATCTTAAACATGCCATCCATTTAAAAACAAACTGTATGCCTGCAAACTACAGAAGAAGGTCAAATGGATAGACTCAGTGTCATATTGCTAACATTCTCTGCAACTTGAATATTTAGGTCATTATTTTTAATTGCATCTCTGGATACAAAGAGGGTCAGCATGCCATATTTTCAAAGTGGTGTTTAACACTTAAAAGGAATTACTGTAGGAAGCATGAACAATTTAATAACTCCAAACTTCAAGCAACATACATTTTTTTTTTTTTTAAATGAAACATGCACTGTCTTTAGTAGCACAGACTAAGGCTGTAGCATTTGCAAACTAGCAAAATATTACTGATGTCCACATGTATGCAATATTCTCAATGGGTGTAGTGAAAATGATGTTTATTTTGAACTGTTTGTAAAATGTTTCTTATCTCCCAGAGATATATAAAATACAACAAAAGCAACAGTATCCTTACTGTGATGGACAATTAATTCTAGTAAAATGTAAATCTGCATAACTGCAAAAATGATGGATACTGTTCAAAATGGAAGCATCTGTAAATTTTTTTAAAAAACTTTTTTTCACATAAAAATTGAAGCTGTTAGTTTAAAATTATTTTTAATCTTAAACAATGATACAAAGAGAATAAGAGTAAGAGCTTAAAATCATGACTACAGGTAAGTTTGAGAAAATACAGAGCCAATTTTGGAGTATCTAAAGTTAAAGAAATTTCAATTATATTGAACAATTAAAAAACATTTCCCTTTGAATGCTATTGTTTAGCATTTCCCTAAGAAGAGTAAAATTAGGTTGTTAAATATCCGTTGGTTTAAAAAAAAATGTATATACATGAAAATGATGAACACCATGTTCAGGAGAGTAATTATCTTGATGGGAGAGAGGCTGAGCTGAAAAGAGGGTAGAGGAAACTGATCATGGAGGGCTGCACATGGAGCCTCAGTAATAGTTAATTATTTAATCTCAAAGATTTTCTCTAGAAGCTGGAGAGCTCTTCAACTGAGCATTCTTATAAAACTTCCACACCCACTCACCAGAACTTTCCAGTGACTGAAGCTACTCCTCTGCAGCCTTGGATTGATATGTTTGACAAAAGAGAGAAATAAATGTCCATTTTAAGCCACTTTTCAGGCTTTATTATTATTGTTACTGGCAGTCCAACTTATTCCTAGCTATCCAAGTACAAAATAAACATTTTATATGAATCGTTTTATTTTTATTAAATCGGCATAAAATATGACTTTAACACCAACTATGTGGATGCTTCACTCTCAGCTCTAGTCCTCCATGGCTAGGTCCTTGTCAATGGGTTCAAGAATCCCCAAGTTTCACTACACTTCGGACCAACCAGCCCTTACTCTTCTCTCACTCATCTCAAGGTGGAAAGGAGTCTTTGGAACGTGGTTAATCTCAGCACATCTTCAATGCTGCCTTTACTCCATTTCTGCTCACAAGTAGAACAACATGGTCACCAGAAAACTAACCTGCCTGCTTCTGTTTCCTTTAGTTTCAGTCTTGGAGGGGGATTTGTCATAAAGGAACTTGATTGCTTTACTTGGTGGCTTCCCAGCAAACAGCTTGCTTGTTCTTGTAGTAGGCAATCGGACTGCCATTTTTTGCTTTGGATTTTTCCCGCTGATCTTTCTTTCAAGAAGTATCTTCTGTTTCTGAAGCCTCACCAGGCTGATCTGCGTGTCCTTTAAAATGGGGATGTCCCACCTCAGAAGGTTCTGAATTGGACTCAGGATTCCACCTAAGGTCCTATACATTACAAAGGCTCTGCCAGAAACCTATTTCATTGGGCAAGTTCTAGAATCCCTTTTAAGTATTCCAATCAGTTATAGGCTGAAAACAGGCTTACAAGCTGACTGTAATCATGTTTCCCGATATTCCTTTCTATCCCACTCAAGTGTCTATATAACAATAGTAAAGAAGAGCATGAGCTGAGCGTGGAACCCCAACTAGGGAAGCAGCGACACCAGAGATGGAGGAAGAGGTGATGGCATGGAGAAATTGAGCAGCTGAGGACTCTAGACTTATGAAAAGATGGCTGTGTGCTGGCAGCCTGGAAGCTGGCTCCCAGAATGTGCCTTTTGAGTGTTTAAAGATTATATATACCTGTGTGGGTTGTTTTGGGTTTTTTTGTACATCAAAGAGAAGAAAAGAAAAAAAAAAAAGAGAGAGAAGGGTTTTTCTTTAAAAAAAGAAACAGTCTGTGGTGGTTTTGGTAATGGGGACGAAATTATATGTACACTAGAGGTTAGATACAAGTTGGCATAGGTGACAGGGCAGGCAGTGTACAATAGGAGGGAAGTTGGCAGAAGAAACATGGGGGTGGCAGGAGACACAGGGAGGAATGCAGTGCTTAAAGTGAGTAAAGGTAAATGCTGTTACCTGTTGCTATATGGAAGAGATTGCAACTATCTGTCGTGCTGTGGTGGATTGAGTTGCTGTGATTCTGAGGGCTATACCACCGGTGTTTTGGA
>NW_006408520.1:57431102-57434765 GCF_000296735.1 Chrysochloris asiatica
GTTGGCCCAGGATCGAACATTGTTTCGTTCTGCTGTGCATGGAGTCGCTATGAGTCGGTTCCGACTCGATGGCACCTGACAACAACAACAACAACAATAAAGGAAAGTATATGATTTGTTGAATGTAAAACTGATGATCTGCTCTATAAACTGTCATTCAAGTCACAATAAAAAAAGTTTAAATTACAAAACAACAACAACTATGTGGCCAAATATTTGACACCTTGGGACTAATTGTCTTCTCCTTATATAAATCCCAAAGTGAAATCCCATGAGACTTTGCTTCATCTGTTAGGAGAGCTATCAGGACTCCAGTTTCCCAGTGAGGCTCCTGGTGTGGCACAATAGGATAAGCATTGGACTGCAAACCACAAGGTCGTTGGTTCATATCCACCAACCAGCTGCTTTACAGAAGCCCTGGACAGGGTTGCTATGAGTCCGAATCGATTCTACAGCACTTAATAACAATAGTGAGACAGAGGTAAAGGAGGACCACAAATCTGGAATAAATATGAGCCACTCATTGACTGAAATCTTGTCATTGAAGTCTTGAGGAATGTTGAAACCTGCACCCCTCCTTGTTTGAGCAATTATAAAGATATACAAGACATGTCCAGAGGGCATAGCTCAGCAACCACATCCTGGGACATGCCATTAAAGAAGATTACTCATAAACATTCTGGAGTCCTGATGTAGTGCTGTGGGTTAATGCACTGGACTGCAAGGTCTTTTTGAACTGCCAGGTCAGAGGTTCAAGCTCACCAGCTGCTCCTTGGAAACCCTATACAGGGTCACTATGAGTCAGAACTGACTCGACGGAACTTAAAAACAATTGATCCATAAATATACTATAAATTTGGATTTTCAACTTTAACAATAGTCAATGTTTTTACATTAGCAACATCGTGAATTCTATTTCTATCTTATAGGTGTAGAAACTTCTTCCTATAATTTTAACTATATGAAAACTTGACTTTCATATCATGGTAGAATTATATATAATTTTTTGTTAATAGTATTTTTGATGAAAGTTTACACTGGAAACCAGGTACCCATAAAATAATTTCTGTGTATATTGATCACTGTGAGTCAGAACTGACGACAGCACTTAGCAAAATCAATACATACACGTATTGTTCAGTGACATTTGTTACATTTTTAACAATGCATCAGTATACTCATTATTTCCACTCTGGCTGTTCTTATTTCCACGAATCTAGCTTCCCTGCACCCCTTACCTTCTCATTTTTGCTTTAGGGTAAATCTTGACTGTTTGATCTCAGATAGATCATTATTTAAGGGAACACAGTACTCATGGATGATATTGTTTATTTTCAGAGTCCTGGTGTGGCGCTGTGGGTTAATGCACCAGACTGCAAAGCTGTTTGAACTGCAAGGTCAGTGGTTCAAGCTCACCAGCTGCTCCTCAGAAACCCTATACATGGTTGCTATTGGTCGGAACTGACTTGACGGCACTTAACAAAAATATCTATTACTTGGCTGAAAGGTAACCTCTGGAATGGGTTCAGTTCCAAGTTTAAAGGGTATCTCTGTGTAATAGTCTTGGGAGATCATCGAGTGTCTACCTGTATAGTGAGTCTGACTTTATTTTTTAAGAAATTTGAGGGTTTTTCTAGATTTTTCTCCATTTTGATCTTGGTGCATCTTTTGCATACCTGGTTAGAATGCTTGTCAGTGGTAGTTGAGGACCATCTAGTTATTCTGGTGTGAGCTGTTAGTCCCATAAACTATTTATTTATTCTTTGAATCTTTGCTTTCCTTTTCTTTTTGTTCCAGACACACACAGACTAATAGCTGTATATTAAATGGCTGCTTGTAATGTTTTAAGACCCCAGACATATCTCTTTGATATAAGAACTAAGATATAGAATAATACCTTTGTGAACTATGTTTTGTCAATTGGCCAAGTTGTCCCTCTGAGACTAAGGTCCTAAGCCTTTAAAACCAGTAAACCAAAACTATGAGATGTTTGACTCTGCCTAGGAAGTATCCTCAACTGTGCCTCCTATGTGATATAGATATATACAACTCTTATGTCTTAGGCTGGATTTCATAGAGAAGTAAAATGAATGAAATATATATATATATATAAATGTTGAAACTTGTACCCCTCTTTGCTTGAGCAATTATAAAGATATACAAGACATGTCTATCTATCTATCTATCTATCTATCTATCTATCTATCTATCTATCTATCATCTATCTATCTATACAGATATATAGATATACAGAGAGAAACAGAGAGAGACTTTTATATCAAGGAAATGGTTTACAATTGTAGAATTCCAGGTCCTAGCAGAAGAGAGAGTCTTTCCTGCATGTCCATTATATTGGGAGCAGGCCACACACCCAAGGAAACCAATGATTGACTCCTCATAGTTACACATCATAGAGTTAAGTATGCCTGCTCATAGCCAATCATCATAGCGTTAACTATTAACAGCTAAACCATTTGGGATCCTGGCCTAATCAAGTTGACACAGAACCTTAACATGGATATACACATGCATACAGAAACACCTATACATGCATACCCATATATACACATATGCATATATATCTAAGGTAGAATTATATTTTAACTATAATTTGATAAATATAAATCATTGATCATTTTCTACTCATTGATTCTGTTTAAAACAATTCCAATAGATTAGATAAAATTATTGTTTATCTTTATTTATAATTGTTTGACAAACAATTGTAAATAAAACAAACCTGTGAACACACCAGATATAAGAATGTTTTCTAAGACGTTAACTTTTAACTTGTGTATGAAAATGTGATATGAGAAAGAATGCTACCTTCTTCAAAACTAGATATTTTACATGTATGTCTCTTCTTTGTATACAAAGATTACAACTTTATCACTGAGGATAGCTTTGCATCTAAACTTTGATGGTTTGAGTAATATGGGACAGTATTTTCTTAGGTATCAAAATGAGATGTCTTGGTCAAAATATCTCAACTTACCTATTTTTAACTCTCCTTATGAGATGTTTATCATCATAGAACTGATACACAAATACAATATGATTTATTTATTTTAAATACAATAAAAATATCATAGTGAAGCACCAGTCAGTCTTACTCTTTGTTAGAAGTGAAAGCAAAGAGTTTCACTAAGCAGTAAAGAGATACATGCATTGGGAAACAAACTAGCACCCATGAAGAGTAGTGTACTATTCCAAAATTGCAAGACAGTAAGATTTTTTTATTGGGTATAGTAAGGAGTGAGCAAGGGGTTACAAGCTCACAAGCACAAGGGATACAAAGATTTACAAGAGAGTTGTTAAACTAAAATTATTCTTCATTATAATTCTTTTTTCCTAACCTCCTGGCACATGTTAGCTAAGGCATTCTTCCTTTTTTTTTAATGTATTATTATGAATTATGTGATAGTTTACATGGGAGAACATTAGTTTTACATTCATCCTATCGTAAATCATTTCATTGCCATGGTTACAATACATTCCATGCATCATCAACCAACCAAAGGGTATACACTACAAGCCTGACCCTCGGTCGTCAGCACATAGCCCCTCTCCCTCTCTGTGTCTAAAGTCACCAGCAATTCCATCTCTCCACGTCATCATCTCTGCCTCCGTCTCTGGCATCACTACTTCTCTGGGTAGGGTCCT
>NW_006408520.1:57434865-57438795 GCF_000296735.1 Chrysochloris asiatica
TCTTGACTGTTTGATCTCAGATAGATCATTATTTAAGGGAACACAGTACTCATGGATGATATTGTTTATTTTCAGAGTCCTGGTGTGGCGCTGTGTGTTAATGCACCAGACTGCAAAGCTGTTTGAACTGCAAGGTCAGTGGTTCAAGCTCACCAGCTGCTCCTCAGAAACCCTATACATGGTTGCTATTGGTCGGAACTGACTTGACGGCACTTAACAAAAATATCTATTACTTGGCTGAAAGGTAACCTCTGGAATGGGTTCAGTTCCAAGTTTAAAGGGTATCTCTGTGTAATAGTCTTGGGAGATCATCGAGTGTCTACCTGTATAGTGAGTCTGACTTTATTTTTTAAGAAATTTGAGGGTTTTTCTAGATTTTTCTCCATTTTGATCTTGGTGCATCTTTTGCATACCTGGTTAGAATGCTTGTCAGTGGTAGTTGAGGACCATCTAGTTATTCTGGTGTGAGCTGTTAGTCCCATAAACTATTTATTTATTCTTTGAATCTTTGCTTTCCTTTTCTTTTTGTTCCAGACACACACAGACTAATAGCTGTATATTAAATGGCTGCTTGTAATGTTTTAAGACCCCAGACATATCTCTTTGATATAAGAACTAAGATATAGAATAATACCTTTGTGAACTATGTTTTGTCAATTGGCCAAGTTGTCCCTCTGAGACTAAGGTCCTAAGCCTTTAAAACCAGTAAACCAAAACTATGAGATGTTTGACTCTGCCTAGGAAGTATCCTCAACTGTGCCTCCTATGTGATATAGATATATACAACTCTTATGTCTTAGGCTGGATTTCATAGAGAAGTAAAATGAATGAAATATATATATATATATAAATGTTGAAACTTGTACCCCTCTTTGCTTGAGCAATTATAAAGATATACAAGACATGTCTATCTATCTATCTATCTATCTATCTATCTATCTATCTATCTATCTATCATCTATCTATCTATACAGATATATAGATATACAGAGAGAAACAGAGAGAGACTTTTATATCAAGGAAATGGTTTACAATTGTAGAATTCCAGGTCCTAGCAGAAGAGAGAGTCTTTCCTGCATGTCCATTATATTGGGAGCAGGCCACACACCCAAGGAAACCAATGATTGACTCCTCATAGTTACACATCATAGAGTTAAGTATGCCTGCTCATAGCCAATCATCATAGCGTTAACTATTAACAGCTAAACCATTTGGGATCCTGGCCTAATCAAGTTGACACAGAACCTTAACATGGATATACACATGCATACAGAAACACCTATACATGCATACCCATATATACACATATGCATATATATCTAAGGTAGAATTATATTTTAACTATAATTTGATAAATATAAATCATTGATCATTTTCTACTCATTGATTCTGTTTAAAACAATTCCAATAGATTAGATAAAATTATTGTTTATCTTTATTTATAATTGTTTGACAAACAATTGTAAATAAAACAAACCTGTGAACACACCAGATATAAGAATGTTTTCTAAGACGTTAACTTTTAACTTGTGTATGAAAATGTGATATGAGAAAGAATGCTACCTTCTTCAAAACTAGATATTTTACATGTATGTCTCTTCTTTGTATACAAAGATTACAACTTTATCACTGAGGATAGCTTTGCATCTAAACTTTGATGGTTTGAGTAATATGGGACAGTATTTTCTTAGGTATCAAAATGAGATGTCTTGGTCAAAATATCTCAACTTACCTATTTTTAACTCTCCTTATGAGATGTTTATCATCATAGAACTGATACACAAATACAATATGATTTATTTATTTTAAATACAATAAAAATATCATAGTGAAGCACCAGTCAGTCTTACTCTTTGTTAGAAGTGAAAGCAAAGAGTTTCACTAAGCAGTAAAGAGATACATGCATTGGGAAACAAACTAGCACCCATGAAGAGTAGTGTACTATTCCAAAATTGCAAGACAGTAAGATTTTTTTATTGGGTATAGTAAGGAGTGAGCAAGGGGTTACAAGCTCACAAGCACAAGGGATACAAAGATTTACAAGAGAGTTGTTAAACTAAAATTATTCTTCATTATAATTCTTTTTTCCTAACCTCCTGGCACATGTTAGCTAAGGCATTCTTCCTTTTTTTTTAATGTATTATTATGAATTATGTGATAGTTTACATGGGAGAACATTAGTTTTACATTCATCCTATCGTAAATCATTTCATTGCCATGGTTACAATACATTCCATGCATCATCAACCAACCAAAGGGTATACACTACAAGCCTGACCCTCGGTCGTCAGCACATAGCCCCTCTCCCTCTCTGTGTCTAAAGTCACCAGCAATTCCATCTCTCCACGTCATCATCTCTGCCTCCGTCTCTGGCATCACTACTTCTCTGGGTAGGGTCCTGCTCTCTGCTTTTCTCCCTTGATGCTTTCAGGGACCTCCGCTCCTAGACTGCAAAGTTAATCACTCCCCTCCTTGCTACAAAAGTCTACCTTTACGTTTCCAACCCTCACAATCAGTCCTGTTAATAATTATTCACTATTGTATCAGAAGAGACCTATCCGCATTTCCTTTCATCAGCCTTGCCTAGACAGATTGGATACTACTCAGTGGAGATTCTACCTTCCTCCCTGCCCTCTGAATCTAGATTCCCTCTTGGAAGCTTGGAAGCCAGTCAATTTTTGCCTTTGTAGCTTCCCCCCCCCCGCCCCCATTTGGGTAGCCAATGTCCAGGTTGCCCATCCCTGTCTACTCTGTGGTATATGGAGAGGGTGGAAATGATCCTTGCTGTACAGATTTGTTCCCCCATTTGAGCTACTGCATCCATAGGTGTAGGTCAAGTTCATCAAATTGTATCAGATTACTCATTTTTCCCTCTTCTTTCTTCTTCTGGTTGGGCTCTGATCATCCAGTCATTGAAGCCAGGTCAAGTGGGTATTATCTGTAAGTGTGGGTGTTCTTGTGCATATGCCCTCTCTTCTTATCAGCTGGATACTTCACTCTCCACTCTAGTCGTCTGTGGCTATGTCACTGACTCTGGGCACAAGAGTCCCCAGGTCTTGCCACACTGCTGGCTGACCAGGTCTCCACCGGGCTTCACAGGAGTCTATTGAACATTGTAGGGCTTAGTTCACAGCTTCATTGCTGTTTTTTCCTCACTTCCCCTTATTGGTGACAAATGTGGTCTCCAATCAGAGCGTGTATTCCCATTGAGTATTAGTCTTGGAAGGGGGTATGCTCTGAGGGGCCCCAACCACTTGCCTTGATGTCTCCTGGGTGAGCAACTTGCTTGTTCTTGTAGTAATCAGTTGGTCTGCCTATACTGCTTTGTATTTTTCCTATTGGTCGTTCTTTAAAGAAGTTTCTTCTATTCATCTAGCCACTCCAGGCTTGTCTGCTCGTCCTTTCAAGTGGAAATTTCCCACCTCTGAAGATTCTGGATGCTTTTCAGGATTCTACCTATAGACTTATGTAATGCAGAGGCTCTGCAGGAAGCCTCCTTCACTGGGCACATTGTAGCCCCATTTTAGGTATTCCAATCAGTTATAGGCAGAAGACAGACTTACAAGCTTTCTATGGGGATATTTCTGGGTACACCTTACACTCCCCTTCTAGTGTCTATTTTATAATGGTATGCCAGGGAAACCAAGATTCAAAAGACAGCCAAGGATCTTAACATTATTTCCCCCTTTTCCCCATTCCAACCATGTCTCAATATCTGTATCCCAGAGCCCTGTTGTTCCAAGGCTGTGCATACATCATTATTTACCTCTGTCCCACTTAGCCCATGCAAATCTGCCTAATTGTTTTCTCATCCGCTTTGTTCTTCCATTGCCATCCCACTTCTAGTATATTGAACCCCCTCCCCAGCACCCAAACTAACCTGTGTCTATTCCCTGTCCTGTGCTCCATCATCCCCTCCCTCCCCTCAGT
>NW_006408520.1:57441103-57451356 GCF_000296735.1 Chrysochloris asiatica
GAAAAAGATTATTTCCCATTCTCTGGGTTCCCTTTTTACTCTTTTGGTGAAGTCTTTTGATGCACATAAGTTTTTAATTTTTAGTATGTCCCAGTCATCTATTTTGTCTACTTTTGTTTGTGTAGTTAGTGCCCTCATATTTGTCCCTATTTTTTCATTAATGGCCTTCATAATTCTGGGATTCACATTTAGGTCTTTAATCCATGTTGAGTTTGTTTTTGTATAAGGTATGAGGTGAAGGTCTTGTTTCAATCTTTTGCATATCTACTTTTCAGTTCTGCCAGCACCATCTGTTGAAGAGACTATCACCTCCCCATGCGATATATTTAGGTGTTTTGTCAAAAATCAGTTGGCTGTATATAGATGGGTTAATATCTGGATTCTCGATTCTGTTCCATTGATCTATGTATCTTTCATTGTACCAGTACCAAGCTGTTTTGACCACTGTAGCCATGTAGTAACGTTTGAAGTCAGGGAGTGATAGGTTTCCAACCTTATTCTTTTTCTTAAGTAATGCTTTGCTTATCCTGGGTCTTTTTCCTTTCCATATATAGCTTGTTATTGTTTTATCTAAGGCATCCTTCTTGTATTAAGCCATGCAAACACTCTTTTGACAAATGTATTTTAACAAATAATTTTGAGCACAAGCTTAAATATTTACCCTTGCTCCTTTTGGTTTATAAGCAACTAAACTTTTGTAAGACGCTGAATTGTCTCTTTAGAGCAACTGAAGCAGAGTTTTAAGTCCAAGCTATACTTTGATTCAAATGGAATTTAATTTTGATCTGAGGCAGTCATTTTAGTCATGACAAGTGCCTCATTTTGAGGATTCACTTATATGTAAGATTAATAATCACATGACAAGTAAGAATTTGGCAGGGTCTTATGAGAGTTAACGAATACTGGGAAAGCCGAGGTCGTTAGTAAGACTCAAAATGTGAGAGCATTGTCATGCCTGACTACAATCACAGTCATACATCTCTTATGCAATAAGCCAGTAAGATGCATCATATTTTTAAAGGCCAGGTACTTGAGGGCAAAACAAATGGCTAGCATGAAAAGGCTAAGCCAGCAGATACAATCACACAGTTTAGGGAAAGAAGTAGGATGCGGATTGCATGACTATCAATAAAAGCATAATATTGACATACTACTTCTTTGGGAGCAGGTGGGGAGAGTTCAGGAGAGGTAGGCTGAATAAACCTAGATCCCAGGAGACATAAAGCTGCTGCATTCTAAATGCATCAGAATTGATGAAGTATGCCCTCAGGTAACCTAGCGAATAATGAATTACAATCCTTCAACAGAGGCTAAAAATAAGGAATCAACCCAATTTCCTCTTCTTACTCATTGAGTCTAATGCTGGTGGCATTCTGTACAAAAAAAAAGACCTGCACTACTTAGCATGCCTTTCAAATATCAAATAATGTTATTATAATAGGTCATGCATATCTGTGTGACTTCAAATATCATTAAAACAGTCTCCATAGGTGTTAAGAATTTTAAAGCCATGCAGTGTTACCCAACAATTATTAAAGAAAAATATGAGGTATTTTCAATAATTCTCCTTTTTCTAAAAACACTTGGAAAATTTGTGATGGAATATTTTTATTTTGTTATGAGTCGGCAATTGTTTATGAAAAGAACCTAATGAGCATTCATTATGTATACTATTTATGTAGTTAGGTTTACTTGCAACAAACATTTATTTACAACAAACTTTTATTGAGCTCTTATGATATACTTGTCAGAAATTATGCTATTTCTGTGGGGGAGGCAAATATGTGAGAGACATGAGCTCTAAGCTAAAAGGGTTTATTGTATTATGCAAGGAGTTATATTATTAACTAAGTTATTTTTCTCATCTTTGTTAGTTGTCATCAAGTCAGTTCCCACTCATGTAGACCTCACATGTGTATAGTAGAACTGCTCCATAGGATTGTCAAAGTTGTGACTTTAAGAAGCAGATTGTCAGGCTTGTTTTTCTAAGTGGGTTGAAAGTATCAACTTGTCAGCTAGCAGTTCAGCAATAAACAATTTACACCACTCAGTGACTGAAACGAGTTTATGGTATAGCAAGCAATTATATAACTAACTAGGCTACAGTGTAGGAAATAATGAGTGCCAATGTTGTTGTTGGAGTCCTGGTGTAGCACTATGAGCTCATGCATCAGACTGTAAAGTCGTTTGAACTGCAAAGTCGGTGGTTCATCCTCACCAGCTGCTCCTTAGAAACCCTATACATGGTCGCTATGGGTCAGAATTGACTTGATGGCACATAACAACAACAATGGTGTTGTTAGGTGCCCTGAAGAAGTTCTGATTTATGGCAACCCTGTGCACAACATCAATCAATTCTTCTATGGTCATCTTTATTCACTGTCCAGCTCTTGCATGCATTTGAGATTATTGAAAATACCATGGCTTGTGTAAGGTGCACCTTAGTCCTCAACCTGACATCTTTGCTCTTTAACACTTTTGAGTTATGGTGTTGGAGGAGAATATTAAAAGTGCCATGGGCTGCCAAAAAAATAAACAGATTTATGTTGGAAGAAGTGCAGCCAGAGTGCTCCTTGGAGTCCAGGATGGCCAAAGTTCGTCTCTCATACATCAGACTTATTGTCAGGAGGGACCAGTTGGTGGAAAAGGATATGTTTGGTAAGGTGGAGGGTCAGAGAAAAAGAGGAAGACCCCAGCAAGATGGATTGGCAAAGTGGCAGCAACAATGGACTCAAGTGTGGCAACAATTGTGAGGTTGGCCCAGGATCAGGCAATGTTTCCTTCTGCTGTGCATAAGGTCGCTATGAGTTAGTACCAACTCGATGGCACCTAACAAAAACAACAACATACAAAACAGAATGAAACATTGCACCATCCTCACAATCATTGCTATATTTGAGCTCACTGTTGTTGAAAAAAAAAATAGACCCCTCTATCATGTTGGGGGTCTTCCCCTCCACTTTACCAAGCATGATGTCGTTCTCCATGGACTGATCCCTCATGATAACATGTCCAAAGTACAAGAGACAAATTCTTTCCAACCCCAGTTCTAAGTAGCATTCTTCCTATACTTCTTCCATGACAGATTTGTTTTTTTACTTCTGGTAGTCCACTGTACTTTCAATTGTCTTCTCCAACACCATAATTTAAATGTATCAATTGTTCTATGATCTTCCTTACTCATTATCCAACTTTTACATGCGTGAGGTGATTTTAAATACCAGGGCTTGGGTCAAGTGCACTTTAGTCCTCAAACTGACATCTTTGCTCTTGAAAACTTTAAAGCGGTCTTGTGCAACAGATTTGCCTGATGCAATATGTCATTTGATTTCTTGACTGCTGCTTCCATGAATGATGATTGTGGATTCAAGCAAAATGAAGTATTTGGCAACTTCAATAATTGCCCTGTTTATCATTATGTTACTTATTGACTGGTCCACTGGTGAGGATTTTTATTTTCTTCACATTGAGGTGCAATCCAAAATCTTCGATCTTCAACAGTATTTTAAGTCCTTTTCCCTTCCAACAAGAAAGGTTGTGTCATCTACATATCACAGGTTGTTAGTTTTCCTTTAATCCTGAAGCTATGTTCTTCTTCATATAATTAATTTCTTGAATTATGTTCAGCATACACATTGAATTGAATAAATATGGTGAAAGGATAAAACACAGGTGCACACCTTTCCTGATCTTAAACCTTTGTTGTATTTGAACAACTGCCTCTTGGTCTATGTACAGGTTCCTCATAACTACAGTTAAATGTTCTGAAATAATGATTATTTGCAATGCTATCCATAATTCGTTCCTATCAGTTAGCCAGGTCGCTGTCTTGAAAATTTCTTGGCATAGATGAGGAGCACCTACAGAAGCATTTCAACATGTATTCCACCAATTCCTGGAGCCTTGTTTTTTCCCTATGCATTCAGTGCAGCATGGACTTCTTCCTTCAATACCATCGGTTCTTGATCATATGTTACCTCTTGAAATGTTTTGGTATCGACAAATTCTTTTTGGTATAGTGAGTCCGAGTGTATTTATTCAATTTTCTTTTGGCATCATTCAATTATTTGACTCATAGAACCTTTTCAATATTGCAATTGGATATTTAAATTTTTAAAGTATTTTCAGCTAGAGAAATGCTGAGTGTGTTTTTCCCATTTGTCTTGTAACTCCAGGTCTTTGCACATTTCATTATAATACTTGACTTTGTCTTCCTGAGCTCCCCTTTGAACTTTTCTTTTCAACTCTTTTACTTCCTCTACATTTAAGAACAAGTTTTAGAGTCTCTTCTGATACCCATTTTGTTTTTTTTCTTTATTTTCTGTATTTTTAATGGCCTTTGGTTTTCTTCATGTATAGTGTTCATCATGTCTGAAGACCATGTATGATGATTGTCCCACAATTCTCCTGACTTTTGGTCATTAGTGTCTAATGAATCAAATGTGTTCCTGACATGGTCTCTAAATTCAGGTGGGGTATACTTAAGGTCATGTTTTGGCTCTTGTGAACTAGTTTTAATTTTCTTCAGCTTTGACTAGAATTTACATATGAGCAATTGGTCCGCAACCATCCCCTAACCTTTATTTATTTATTTATTTAGGCTAATTATATTGAAATTCTCCATTGTCTCTTCCCAAAGATGTAGTCAATTTGATTCCTGTGTATTTTATCCCGTGGTGGTGGTGGTCATAGCAACCCTGTAAAGGGTTCCTAAGGCTGTAAATCTTTACAGGAGCAGAAAGCCTTATCTTTTTCCTGTGGAATGGTTGTTTGTTTCAAACTGCTGACCTTTAACTTAGCAGCCTGACTCATACCCACTACACTACCAGAGCTTCTTTTCACCTGGTGAGGGCCATATATATAGTTTTCTTTTATGTTTCTGAAAAAAAGTATTTGCAATGAATAATTCATTGGTTTTGCGAATCCTATCATGTGATCTCCAGAATCATTTCTAACACCAAGGTAATATTTTCCAACTAATGATGCTTAATCTTTTTCCAACTTTCACTTTCCAATCACCAATAATTATCAATGAATCTTGATTGCATGTTTGATCAATTTCAGACTGAAGAAAATTGGGAGAATTCTTAAATTTCATCATCACTGGCTTTAGTATTTGATGTATCAACTTGAGTAGTAATGATATTAACTGGTCTTCTTTGTCAACCTATAGATATTCTCCTAACTCAAATAGCATTGTACTTCAACATAAATTTTGAAATGGTCCTTTTGATTATGGATGGGATGCCATTGCTCTTCAATTTTTCATTCCCAGCATAATAATCCATAGGATTGCCCAATTCAAAATGGCTAATACCAGTTCATTTCAGTTCACTAATGCCAAATATATTGCTCTTTATGTTTTCCATTTCATTTTTGATGACTGCCAATTTTCCTAGATTCACACTTTGTACAAATCCTTCGATTATCCATGGATGTTTGCAGCTGTTTTTCCTCATTTTTGAGCTATGCCCCATCAGCAAATGAAGGTTGTGAAAGCTTTGCTTCCTCCATTCAGATCAACTCTACTTTCTGGGGGCAGCAATTCCTCTTCACATTTTGAGGGCCTTCCAACCTGAGGGGCTCATCTTCCAGTGTTCCACTGCTATTCATAAGGTTTTCAGTGACTAACCTATTAAAAGTAGTCTTCCTTTCCTTATTCCAAGTCTGTCTTAACCTGGAAACTCTGCAGAAACTTATCCAACATGGGTGACCACGTATTTAAAATACTAGTGGCAACCTTTCCAGCACCACAACAGCATACCTGAATTTAGAGACCACTTTAAGAACAGATTTGATGATTAGATACTAGTTATTTGATGCATTAGACACTAGTGGCCAAAGACCAGAGGAGGTGTGGGATAACATCAAGAACATCATACATGAAGAACACAAAAGATCATTAAAAAGACAGAAAAGAAGTCAGCACCAAAATGGATATTAAAAAAATATTTTGAAATTTGCTCTTAACATGGAGAAGCTAAAGTGACTGGGGGAAAAAAATGAAGAAGCATAAGAACTGAACAGAAAATTTCAAAGGGCAACTTGAGAAGACAAAGTAAAGTATTATAATGAAATGTTCAATAAGCCTAAAGAGATGAAGAAGATACTCAGCATTTCTCACTCTAAAAGAACTAAAGAAAAAAAAAAAATTCAAGACTCAGCTTGAATTGAAGGATTCTGTGGGCAAAATATTGAATGACTCAAGAAGCATCAAAAGAAGATGTAAGGAATACACAGCCACTGGTCCAAAAAATCTGGTCGATGTTCATTGATTTTAAGAGGTAGCATATGATCAAGAACTTACAGTATTGAAGGAAGAATTTCAAACTGCACTGAGTTATTTGCAAAGTAAGGCTACAGGAATCGACAGAATATAAATTGGAATGTTTCAACAAACTGATGCAGCACTGGAGGCACTCAGTGGTCTATCTCAAGAAATTTGGAAAACAACTACCTGGGCAACTGATTGGAAGAGATTAATATTTGTGCCCATTCCACAGAAAGGTTACTCAATGGGAACCATAAATCATCAAACAATATCATTAATACCACAAGCAAGTAAAATTTTGCTGAAGAATATTTAAAATCAGTTGTATTTATAGGGAGCTGTAATAAATTCAAACCAGATTCAGAAAAGGACATGCAACAAGGGATATCAGTGCTGACACCGGATACTGTAAACCATGCCATCAATCATTCCTCTCAGACTCCTCTGTGTTCAGCTGAGTTCGATAATCCATTGCAATGGCCACATAGAATTCAGGCAGCATACTCATAGTTATAGGGTTTGTTGGGAAATTACCCAGCTACAGTGCAAGATCAGAAATGCTCAGAACACAATTCTTCCAGTCAGGATAGCCTCTCCTCAACTGCACTTGCAGGAAGGCCACTGTCTGCTCTTCAGTCCCTTGGATTGTCCTTTGCCCTGCTGAGCAATGTTATAAAACTCTTTTAAGTCTACTGATAAATTCCCAAAAGATACTCCACTCTGCTATAAGCCTCAACCTGAAGGCACTAAATTCCAGCTTTGTGTGTCAATAAACCTAACTCCCCCATTAAGGACCTGGAAACACCCCATACTACAAATGAACCTCCTGCCCAAAGGTACTCAGCTTCACATGTTCCATGGGGTAGGAAGCCCACAGTTCTCTCTGGTGCTCTAATTTTTGCTTCTGCTGCCTGTGTTCCTATGCCACTCCTTTGGTGTCACAGCTTTCTGTCCCTGGATTAAGGAGTTTCAATGCAATGAAGTCTCCTCTCCAAGTCCAAAAGATGAGCTCAATCCCTGACTTTACTTCTCTGATGGAAGTGAGATCCCCATTCCTGCTTCTGAGGTGATTCATTTTCTACATGTTAGAGTTTCAAGTCTTCACAATTAACTCTATAACAATCACTCACAAGTGAATCATATAATTTGCCAGCATCTCCACACACCTTCTCTTACTCAAACCCATCAGGAAAAAGTAATTTGGTGGGCGTTTACAGAGACTATGGCTAAAATGTGCATTATTAATTCACTACACTACAAATGGATCTTGGCTGAGAACAAAAATACCAGCAAGTTGTTTATTTGTGCTTTATTAACTAGACAAAGGCATTCAACTGTGTTTATGATAATGAACTATGGATAACATCAGAAAGAATGGAAATTTCAATAGACTTACTTATAGTCACGAGGCCCCTGTGCATAAATAAAGAGGCGGTCCTTGGCATATAATATAATTTTAAACTGAATTGCTTAAAATCAGGTAAGTTTAGTGTCAGAGTTGTATTATTTTACCACACTTATTCAATCTATATGCTGAGAACAAATAATCAGAAAATTTGATTATACAAAGTAGAATGTGGCACGATGATTGGATGAAGATTCATTTATAATCTGATATGCACATGAAAAACCTTGTTTGCTGGAAGGGAAGAGACTTTGAAACATTTACTGATGAAAACCAAAGACTATATAATATGGATTGCATCTCAGTGTAAAGAAACCACACATCTCGACCAATAACTCATCATAATACATGGAGAAATATTGAAGTTATCAAAGATTTCATTTTGCTTGGTTCCACAATCAATACTCATGGAACCATCAGTCAAGGAATCAAATGACATATTAGATAAATCTTTTGCGAAAGACCTCTTTAAATATTCAAAAGCAAAAATGTCAGTTTGAGAACTAAGCTGATCCAAACCATAGTGTTTTCAATCCCCTCATATGTTTATGAAAGCTGGACAATGAATAAGGAAGGCTTGAATGTAATCTATGCATTTGACTTATGGTATTGCGAAGAATATTGAATGTATCATGGACTATCAGAAGAATGAAGAAATCTGAGAAGAAATATGGCAGGATTTGTTACTTTTACTTTGGAATGTTATCAGGAAGGATCAGTCCCTGGAGATGGACACTATCCATGGGAAAGTGAAGTGTTAATGAAAAAGAAGATACTCAACAAACTAGATTGACACAGTGGCAACAGTAATGGGCTCAAACATAACAATCGTGAAGATGGCGCAGGACCAGGCAGTGCTTCTTTGTGTTGTACGCAGGGTCACTGTGAGTGGGAACCACCTCGATGGCACCTAACCTCAACACACCCTTTGTAAGTAGTTCCTTCCTTAAACTAGTCTAATTATACAGTTTGTGTGCAAAATTGTTATTCATTTGAACCCTGAGTGATACCACTTCTGAAAAATATATGTACAAATTTCTCCACTCCTATCCAGGAAACTTCAATAACTAAATACTATCAAGAACAAAACGTATTTTTATTTTTAACTTTACTACATCATCCTACACTCAAATTCCTACTTTATTGGTGAGATACTTGAATCTGGAGTTGGAAAGTGGTTGAAAGGAATGATTGCTCATTGAAGCAGAAAAGTTATTCTTAGAAATAACTGAGACAGTTGCGAAGTTTTGATTCATTGGAAAATGAACATGACTTAGAAACTAAAAGGGCTGAAATAATTAAATATTTCAATATGAGTATCCCAAAGAGAAATTTATCAAAATATTTTAAAATTTGTGCTTATGAACTCATCAGCATTAGTTCTTAGAAAAGGATCCTGGAGCCCTATCACAGAGTAAAATGTCCCAAGATGATAAGTGTTCTAGTACTAACTGAAAGGTTTTCAGTTCAAACCTACCCAGCAGTACCACAGGAGAAAGAGCTGGTAATTTGTCTTCATAAAGTTTATAACCAAGAAAACCCCATGAAGCTCAATTTTACTCTACAACGCATGGAATAACCAATAGTTGGACTCAATTTGACAGAAATGGTTTTGTTTTTTTGGCTTATCACAGAGCAATAGACAAAGAATATTGTCAAAATCAAAGGGAGAACAATAAAAGAATATTGATGAGTTAATGGTAAGCAAACAAAGCTGGATTAAGCAAAAAGAAGAGCAAAATGACCCAACTGTTCTAATAATGAGACACTTAATCCACAGAAGAATGTTGTCAATTCACTTCAATTTCTCAGAAATCCAGGACTATGAAAAGTTTAATACAGGAAATTGAGAAGTAGGTGTTATTTTGAAAAGGCAAGACAGAGCCATAGAGGCATGTCATGATGGAATGAACCTGAAAGAGGCACAGAGAATTCAAATGAGGCAGAACTTGTTGTTAAGTGCTGTCAACTTGGTTCAGACTTACAGTGACCCTATGTATGGTTTCTGAGAAGCATGTGTTGAGTTTAAATTGCTGACCTTTCAGTTCAAACCAACCTCGTCATACAGTGCTTATCCTACAGCAACACATCAGGACTCAAAATGAAGCATAAACAATGGATATCAAAGCAAGTTGCAGGTCCATGGAAGGTTCTGGTGACTAAAAAAAGGTACAAACCAAAGAAAGGTCTACATACAAACTTGCTTTCCCCCCCAGGACAAACACTACTGACTTCAACAGCAGGGAAGCACACTCTCTAAGCCCTATCTTCAAGTTTCTTGCTCATCTTTTCTGGTTTAACAGGAAAAGCAGAATCATTTCTAAATAGTTGGAGATAGGGGGAAAACATTAAAATATACTGGAACAATATTTACGTGTTCTATCTTGGTTGTTTGGTGAAATTGTTTCATTGAAGTAATTTTCAGCCAAACCACCTTGTATTATAAAATGAATCAAAAGACTGGTTATAAAGTATATATAATTATAATGGGGCCCTGATACGGCACTGTAGAATAAGCACAGAATTGCTCACCATAAGGTCAGCAATTCAAACCCACTAATCGCTCTCAAAAAAGAG
>NW_006408520.1:57453698-57461969 GCF_000296735.1 Chrysochloris asiatica
CAACAACAACAACAATTGCTCTCAAAGATCATATACAGGGTCACTGTGACTCAGAACTGACTTGTTGACAAAAAACAACAACACAATTTAAATAATGTTTATAAACCCCAATCCTTTAAGTTTGTATTTTTCAAGGATTATTAAAAGACCTTAAAGATTCAAGAAGGTGACAGCAAATTAGCTACTAGCCTAGGACAATGGCATGGTCTCATACAATTTTCTACTTGGGAGAGAAGAATCTGTAGGCAATTTTGTCACTGTAAATCCTTTTTCATTTAACAAAAATTACAAAGGTTTCTCCTCAAGGTGACAGAGAACACCAGGGATGGATTTAATAATGGGTTTACACTGAAAACAAACAAACAAAATACATTGCAACAACCCATCAGATAGAGCCTGTGTATCTGAATATCTCATTCCAATCATCCTCAATGGTGATGGTGTGCCATAGAGTAGGTTCCGACTCATAGCGACCTTGTATAGGATTTCTGAGGCTGTAAATCTTTACGCATGCAGAAAGCCTCATCTTTTTCCAGTGGAAGGGCTGGTCATTTCAAACTGCTGACCTGGGTGGAGGTTAGCAGGCTGACTCGTAACCACTTAAGCTACCAGAGCTCCTAGTCACCCTCAATAGTATTTTTATATTGGTATATAATGGAAATGTTTGGATCTAAATGATAACACCATGGGTGATAACACTGGAATTAAGAACAATTGATTCACCTATGTTCATGATACTAGGTTTTTAAAGGTAGGAAAAACTGTAAGATTAGGAGAATATTTTTAGCAATGGCATTTAAATGAAAATGTGTGTTATGGCTAGCCCAGATAAACAAGTTAATTAGAATATCAAATTTCCTGGTCATTCTGTGTAAATATATATCATTTTATGAATAAAATTACTGTTTATATAAATAACAATACGATATTTTTCGAAATACCTCAAATTTCTTCAAATTTAGAATGATAAATTTCTTACATTTCTTTAGTAGTACAAATACTAAGCATTTACGGAGTACCTACCAAGGACTGCAAGGCCAATTTGAACTGCAAGGTCAGTGGTTCAAACACACACGAGGTGGCTGACTCCATAGCACTTAACAAGAACAACAACCAAGAACCAGATGCTAAACATAATATCTCTGATTCTCATAATAACTTCATAATGCTATTATCACTTTAAAGATGAGAAAAATTAGGATCAATGAATACAAATATCTGAAACAATAATTGAAAGAAGTTAATAAGCATTTATACTACTAATAATTCTCAACTGAAACAATGCCTCAGAATCCCTTGTGAACTTCATAGAAATACAAACAAAAAGAACTGTGAATCAAAATCACTCTGATGCAATCTGTGGATTTTTTACTTTTTAAAATATCCAATAGTAATTCTGATCCAGGTTAATAGAGTTGTTGCTAGTTTGCATAAAGTTAACTCCAAATCACAGTGATCTAATGTATAACAAAACAAAATGTTGCCTGATTTTGTGTCATTTTCATGATTATTGGTACATTTGAGTCTACTGGTGTAACTATTGTGTCAGTCCATCTCATTGAAGGTTGCTCTTGTTTTCCCTAACCCTCTGGTTTACTAACCATGATGTCCTTTTCTAGCAATTGGTCTTTACTGGTGACGTTTTCAAAGTAATTGATTCAGTCTTACCATCCCTGCTTCTGAGGAGCATACTGGCTATATTTCCACTACGACTAGTCTATTCAGTGGGATCCTAGTTTGACACTGCAGGATGAGCACTGGACTACAAACCACAAGGTTGGTGGTTCAAACTCACCAGCCTTTCTTTGGAAACCCTATTTGGGTTGCTAAATTGGAACTGACTTGACAGCACTTAACAATAGTTTATTCATTATTTTGACAATTCTTGGTGTATTCGGTATCATTTACCAACACTACAGTTTGAATGCAACGATTCTTCTGTGTTCCTTTTTCATATTGCTGTTGTTGTTAAGTACTGTCAAGTCAATTCCAATTCACAGTGACCCTGTATAGGGTTCCCAAGGAGTTGCATTTGGATTTGAACTGCCAAACTTGTGTTTCAAACTAACTTTACAGTCTAGTATTTATCCTGCTGTGCAACACCAGTGTTCCATTGATGTTGTTATTGTATTGTTAAATGCCACCATGCCAATTCTGACTCATAGCGACCCTGTATAGGGTTGCTGAAGAGTAGCTGGTGGAGTGACCCTGTATAGGGTTGCTGAAGAGTGGCTGGTGGGTTTGAGCTGCAACCTTGTGGTTCACAGTTGCTGTTGTTACTGTTAATGCCAACTCATGGTGAGTTTGCTAACCTTTTGGTTAGCAGCCGAGTGCTTAACCACTGTGTAACTAGGACTTGTTTTTCACTACTAATCTGTAAATACTGATTACAAAAAAGAAATTGTTATTTTCTCCAATCAATTCCCACTTCAAGCCCCATTGTTGTAGTTGTTAGTTCCATTGAATCTGTTTCAACTCGTAAAAACTCTATACACAACAGATAGAAATACTACCTCATTCTGAGTCATCCTCACAATTGTTATATTTGCACCATTTTTTTGTTGTCTGTGTGTCAGTCCATCTCATTGAGGTTCTTCCTCTTTTTCTCCAACTTTCCACTTTAGCAAGCATTGTGTACTTCTCCAGAGACTGAACCATCCTGATAACATGCCTGAAGTCATGTTAGGAAGGTTCAGTCAAGAAAGGAAATCTCACCATCTTGCTTCTAAGAAGCATTCTAACTGTACTCCTTTCAAGACAGATTTGTTTGTTCTTCTGGCAGTCCATGGTACTTTCAAAATTCTTCACCAAGACCATAATTCAAATACATTGATTCCTCTACTTTCTTATTCATTGTCCAACTTTCAACCTGTGTATGAAGCAACTGAAAATACTATGGCTTGGGTCAGAAGTTCCTTATTCCTCAAAGTGACATCTTTGCTCTTTAACACTTTAAAGGGGCCTTGTGTAGCAAATTTGCCTAAAGCAATACATCACTTGATTTCTTGATCGTTTTTCTATGAATATTGATTGTGGATACAAGCAAAATGAAGTGTTTAACAACTTAAATCTGTTTCCTGTTTAACATTATTTTAGTTCTTGGTCCAGTGATGAGGAGTTTTGTTTTCTGTACATTAAGATGCAATCTACACTGAAGGTTGTGGGTTTGATCTCCATCACTAAGTATTTCAAGCCTTCTTCATTTCCAGCAAGCAAGCGGTGTCTTCTGTATATCACAGGTTGTGAATGACTCTTTTCCAATCTTGATGCCACATTTTTTCACACAATCCAGCTTCACAGATTATTTGCTCAGCATACAGATTGAAAAAGTATGGTGAAAAGATATGAACTTGACACATATATTTCCTGATTTAAAACCATTCAGTATCCTATTGTTCTGTTTAAAAGACTGCTTCTTGGTGTATGCACAGGTTCCTCATGAGTATAGTACGTATTCTGGATTACTCATTCTTTGCAAAGTTGTCCATAGTTTGTTATGATCTACAGATCTGAATGCCTTTGCATAATCAATAAAGCACAAGTAAACATCTTTCTGGCATTCTTTGCTTTCAGCCGAAATCCAACTGATGTCAGCAGTGATACACCTAATTCCACATCTTTTTCTGAATAGGCTTGACTTTCTGGCAGATTCTTGTCAATGCACTGCTATAACCATTTTTTAATTATCTTCAGCAAAAATTTACTTGCATGTTATATTATGATATTGCTTAATAATTTCTGCATTCCATTGGGCCACATTTCTTTGGAATGAGCCCAAATTTGGATTTCTTCCACTCAGTTGGCCTGGTAGAGGTCTTCCAAATTGATTGGCACAGATGACAGAGCAACTCCAGCACTACATCAATTTGTTGAAGCATTTCAGTTTGTATTCCAACAATTCCTGGAGTCTTGTTTTTCTTTAAGGCCTTCAGTGCAACTTGGACTTTCTCCTTCATTAGCATTGATTCGTGATTATATGCTGCTTCTTGAAATGGTTGAACATATACCAAATCAATATTTTGCCCATAGAATCCTTCCATATTGCAACCTGAAGCTTTAATTTTTTCTTCAGTTTTTTTTTTTTTTTTTTTTTGTCTTGAGAAATGCTGAGCATGTTCTTCCCTTTTAGTTTTCTAACTCCAGATCTTTGCACTTTTCATTATAGTATTTTGTATTCTACAGCTTCCTTTTGAAATCTTCTGTTCAGTTCTTTTACTTCATTATTTCTTATAGTCACTTGAGCTTCTGTAAATTCAAATACAAGTTTCAGAGTCTCTTCTGACATCCATTTTGGTCTTTTTGTTCTTTCCTGTCTTTTTAATGACAGTGTGATTCTTCACGTATGATGGTCTAGCTGTCATCCCACAACTCCTCTGGTCTTCAAGCATTAGTGTTTAATGCATCAAGCCTGTTCTTGAAATGGTCTCTAATTTCAGGTAGGATATAGTCAAGGTTATGTTAGCTTTTGTGGCCTCATTTTAATTTTCTTCAAGCCCCTAGAGCACATCAATTATGATGCCTTTTTTAGCTTGAGCATTTATTAAATTGTTTGATTCATTTGTTGGTTT
Source organism: Chrysochloris asiatica (assembly GCF_000296735.1). Taxonomy (NCBI): domain Eukaryota; kingdom Metazoa; phylum Chordata; class Mammalia; order Afrosoricida; family Chrysochloridae; genus Chrysochloris; species Chrysochloris asiatica. The sequence continues at coordinate 57,458,267 of NW_006408520.1, forward strand.
GGTTTGTTGACTTGCCTTTTGAATTTGATTCATTGAATTTAATTTTTCACTCAGTTAAGCAAAATTGAAATAATCCTTTGGTGACATTCAGTGGCCCAAGAAGCCCAAAGTTAAGAAAATATCTGCCATAGCTGTTTTTAATTTTTAACAAATAGATCAAACGAATTGCCATATTTAACTATACTCCAGTCTTGTGTGTTTGCCATAAGATTGATTATATTTAACTAGATAAGCATTCTTAGCAAAGGTTCTATAAAGGATAACATTAGGAATAGTATAAAGGGCAGTGAGAGGTAATGAAGATAAGCACATATATTCACTTTTAGTGCTGAACACTCTGTAAGACAAATCTAGTGATAATAAAACTTATGACAACAATTTATAAAGCTGCCTTTATATTTGTTGTTATAGGTGAGAATTAAACCTATTTTATTTTGTCAAAAGTGAAAATATGTTTATACAAAAATAAAATTCTGCATGAAAGATCAAAGAAGTTATATTGACTATGAGAAGGAAAAAATATCTTCACTCCTAACACTTTTCATGAAGTAAAATATTTCTCCTAAATGTTCAAACCATCGCACCTATAGTATTGCATGTGTTCAGTAAATACTTATAGAATCAAGGAGTGGATTAAATGAAGTACCAAGAAATCTACTTGAATTGAATATTGTGACTTTAAATAATCTCTAAAAACTATATCAGAAAAATTTCAAGTATTCATTTTATTGTGCGTTCAATTTAGTGAAATTAAAACAAAAAATATATAATCTCTGGAGTGGTAAAAACTTATCTGAAACTTTAAATCTTTGTAAATATGAATTTAGTTAAATCTTTTAATTAAACTTTTTTGTAATGTAAGTGACTTTTCATTTTATGATAGGATTTTTCCCCCCTGTATATAAATGATTTAGGTTAAGATCCCCACCCCACCCCCATATATAAATCAGAAAGCATATTACCTAATGCATTTTGTTTAAAGGAGATGGGGTTTTCTTCTTTACTTAACTTTTTTCAAAACAGTTTAGAGAACCTCATTGAACCTTTAATTAACTTCATAAAGAGTAGCTAGTATGTTCTATTCTGACTTTGTAATTACCAATTATATTATTTTTTCTCAGGAAGAAGAAACTTTTCTGGACTTGCTTTGATTGATTTTTATCAGTAAAGCTCTCTTGCATCCTAAGTAAAATCTTTTATAAAAAGAGTTTTACTCTTTTATTACATCTTTTTTTAGATGTGCAGCTGGAACTACACATCTAAATCAAATTTTAAAAATTGGAAAAGTAACCTCTCCAGCATTCCAAAACAGTGGGAAAATGATAGCTATTTGAAGGTAGTTTTTGTCTAGCCACAAAAATCTTCAATGGAATACCACTCAGCGTCTCCAACTGTTACAAAAATTCTTAGTTTATGACAATAATAACATTTACATTTTTAATTATTAATATATTCAGATGCTTCTTTTTCCTTATATATTTTTCCATGTATTCCTGTCATCCTTTTCCAGGCCCACTAATTCTAACCATTTCTAAAATATGGTATTTTCCATACTTTATTCTTAATCTTTTCCCATTTTAGTGTTTCTCCTGTCACTTTTCTTAAGAGTTCCTGATCCATGTTACCCAACTACTTGTTCTTTTTTTTCCCCTCCAAAATACTATACTAGACAACTAAGCAATATAGTGTAACCTATGAACACTTTCCCCAAAGTAAATCTATTATTTTCCCCATTTTCCTTCATTCTGGTTCTTTTTCCTGCTTCCCTCACTTAATTGTCATGTCACTGTAAACCTAAATATCTAGAGAAATTAATTTAAATCCCTTTCCTCTCTCACTCTCCTTGTTGATGCTGCAATGTCTGACTAATTCTGCTGCCTACGTTTACCCCACTCTCTACTGTATGTCTCTAACACAGATCGGAATCTGATCATCTCTGATGATACCAGTGAATTTCCATTATCCCTTGCCTCCAGATATCTGGACCACATTTGTCTCTTTAGCTGGAAGTGACACCTATTTCTTCCTCAATCCAGCTCTTTTTGATGAAGTTTATGAAGACAAAATGTTGTGGGCTCCTGTCAGTCTTACTGCCTAACCCTCTCTTTCCCAGGAAACATATGCACCTGGGAAAGAGTGCCCAGGGGGCATTGTTGCAAGAAAAGTCTCAAATACAACTTTTTAAATGAACTACTCCTCTTTTGGTATATTTAGCTTCACTGCTAAGTCTTACACCATGCTTACACTTGACTTGAGTTGTTTCTGCAAAGAATCATGTTGATTCTTCCTGTTTTCATGCTTCCTAAGAGACTATTCCTCCCTCAGTCCGTTAACTATGCCCTCCCCTCCCACTGCCCTGAACTCCCACCCTTCCTTGCATCTATCAGCTGTGTCTGGAATGAACTTTAATTGTGGATGAGTTTATGAACCTTCCTATGGGACTCCTGAGACAAGGACATATCAGGGAATGTGTCTGGACATCTGTTTGTGTCCCTGAGCATCGAATTATGGTTAAGGAGACAGTCTGTCCAGAGAAGCTGGAGAACTTCCAGCAGAGTGTTTCCTAATTACACTTGCTGGTACATGAAGGAGGTACCCCTAGTCCAGTCCAGGTACACATTGTTATGCATTATTTCCCTAAAGCTCAGTGATAACATAATCTGATCTGATTATTCAAACTTGGATTCCCTAGTCATCATTTACTCAGATTTTTGCTCATCTTGGTTTCATCCCCTGTTTCTGTATGTTTCTGAAAATTAGAGGCCTTCTTCTTGCTGTAACTGACACCTCAGGATTCTATAATATCCTCAGTTAAAATTCAGATTGAAGACCAAGAGAAAACCAAAGAGAAACATAAATTTCTTCTTCAAGGGTTTTGAGACCTGCCTTTCCTAAATGATAGAACACTTGGAATGCTAACCTTCTTTGTGAGGTAAAAGGCCCACAGAGGCTTAGCCTAACTTAAGGATTTAAACTAGCAATACCAGAAACCAAGATATTCACCACACAGACACACACACACACACACACACACACACACACACACCAGAAGTGCTGTTACGACTTCTGAAGGTACACATTGGCTATTGGCTAAAGTCTAAACTCCTGAGCAAGGCAAAGAATACCTTCCCCAGGTGGCAACGAGCAGAGGTTCTAGTTTCATATGCTGCCTCCCTACCTGAGCCTTCTCTAAAAGTTGATTCTCTTATACTTCATCATGTTAACTACCAGCCATTCCTCACCTAGGCCATGCTTCCTGACTAGATACCTTTTTACATTCTGGTGTCTTTACCTGATGACCCCATCCATCTCTCTGATATAAAAAATACCCAACTTTTCTCAGTAAAATTGTCATTTGTTTTTCAGACTTCCACAGGCCATTTTTGGAGTCAAAAGGGTGTTGATGGCATAACAATTCAGCACTCAGTTGCTAATTAAAATACTAGAGAATTAAGTCCACTCTAATTAAAATACTAGAGAATTAAGTCCACTAAAAGAAAAACTAAGTAATCAACTTCTAACAAATCAGCAACTGAAAACCCTACAAAGCACATTTTTTCTCTGACACGCATATATGAGATAGGCATGAGTTAGAATCATCTCAAAGGCAACATTTCTTTTAATATTTGTTGTTGTTGTTCTTAGTTGCCATTGAATCAGTACTGACTCATAGCGACCCTATGCACAACAGAATGAAACTGCT
>NW_006408520.1:57462894-57468644 GCF_000296735.1 Chrysochloris asiatica
TCTGGAATACTCATACTTTAAAATGTTGCCCACAGCTTGTCATGATCCATACAATCGAAAGCCTTTACGTAGTCAATAAAGCACAGGTAAACATCTTTCTGGTATTCTCTGCTTTCAACCAAGATCCATCTGACATAAGATAACCCTCATTCCACGTCCTCTTCAGAATCCAGCTTGAATCTCTGGAAGTTCTCTGTCAATGTATGTTTGCAGCAGTTTCTGTATTACCTTTAGTAAAACTTTACTCACATGGGATATCAAAGATATTGCCTGATGATTTCCGCATTCCGTTGAGTCACCTCTCTTTGGAACGGGCACAAATACGGATCTCTTCCAATCAGTTGGCCAGATAGTTGTCTTCCAAATTTCTTGGCATACATGAATGAGTGCCTCCAGTGCCACCTCACTTTGTGAAAGATTTCAGTTTGTATCTATTAATATTTTGTTGTTGTTGTTAAGTTCCATTGAGTCAGTTCCAACCCATAACGACCCTGAACAGGGTTTCTGAGGCTGCAAATCTTAACGGGAGCAGAAAGCCTCATCTTTCTCCCATGGAGCAACTGGTAGTTTCAAACTGGTAACCTTGTGGTTCACAGCCCAATTCATAACCACTATGCTACCAGAGCTCCTTATCTATTAAAATAGTATCTATTAAATGTGTATATAAACTAGTAGACTCTACCTGATGTGAAGCTAATATCAGTAATTAGTGAATAAATAATGAAATCTTTCTGATGTTTTCCCCATAAGCTCCCAATACTTCTTTGGATGATAATTGTCAGTACCAGAATATGACTGATTATTGTATCCTTACTGTTCAAGGCTTGAGGGAATAGGCTTCCTCATTAATAGGAATGGTAAAAGCCTAGAAAAGCTATGCTTCTCCTTTCACATGACAGACACCACAAATCACTTGCAGCACTCTTTTCTTTGATGATATGTTTCAGGCTGGGTTCTCTAAAAGCAGCACTGAGATGGAGTGAGGGTAAAGTATATTGACTAAAGATAAGGACTGTGGAAGAGAAGAGGAGGAAACCAAATGGGTTGGAAGGAGAGTGGAACTGTGATGCTGACCTGACAGAATTTCAGACAAGAGCATAGCAGGCTCTAGAGCCTACATCCATCAGTGTTGTCCTTTTATGGGACAAAAATGATAGAATCTTCATGTCCTAATGTCCTAGTCAAATTAGCTATTGGATGTAGGCTGCTTTGGTTGGGGTGGTTCTCTATAGCTGAGTCAGACAATGAGGGAGCTGAAAGCTGGAAGGTGTCCACTGACTGCTCTCTCAATAGTTGGGGCAACAAATCCTCTCTTAAAGAGGCTCTGATTGGCCCACATCATATCTGCCACACGCAGCTATGAAACAGGACTTTTTATCTCCATTACACTCTAGTAATCATGACCAATAGATCAGATTTGCAGGTAATGTGAAATCATTGTCATCCTGCATGAATAATTTCTTTTTGAAACATCAGTATGAGACTGGTCCCTATTAATTGGAGGCTAAAGATATATCTATCAACTGCTCAATTTTTCCAACATGTCCTACCACTCCATAATTCTCGATCTCAATCACCACTTCTCCTTTTCCTCATGACCCAGGATTTTGCAACATGCCACAATCTCTCACAAAACTCATTGCCAAAGGAAATGTTTCACACAATTGTAGAGGCTGACAAGTCCCAAATCTGTAGTTCTGAGATCATTGTGGAAGAATCTCCTCTTCCACATAGTCCCAGTAACTGAGGAACCCAAATCAGAAAATCAGAGAACATGTTGTTGATGCCTGAGGCTGTGGGGGATGGTGAGTTAGGTCAGGTGATCACTCAAAATCCCAAGAACTAGAGGTCAGACATAATGATTCAGATGCAAGACCCAGGGCAAGACAGAGAGTTGTTTGGAAAGTAGTCCTTTAAATTGGAATCAGACCATTGCCTGCAAGTGAAATTAAGGGTGGTATGGTAGAGACATCCTTAATCCTTAGTTCAAATGTAAACCCCACCTTAACCTTACTCCTTGTTATTGTTAATGCAGTCAAGTCAGTTCTGTCTCATAACCAACTTGTATAGGGTTTCCAAGGAGCCATTGGAAGTTTGAAGCACCCACTTTGTGGTTAGCAGTCCATTGCTGATTCTACAGTGCCTCATTAACTTCTCACTTCAGAATGGGTCCATAATCACACGCATAAAGTCTAGGATTTACAATATATCACAGAACAACAACAAAAATTGTCTAGAAGGGCCATAATAAATAATGTCCTGTCCTGTTCATTCCTACTCTTGAAATTTTAGGCCCCATTCTCCCTGGTCTTTCCTTGTTTGAACTTTCAAAATGTTGTGCCTTTATCTAAAGTTTCAGGAGTCCTGATGTTGCACACTGTAGGATAAGCACAGGACTCAAGGTCAGTTTGAACTTCAAGGTCAGTGTTTCAAACTCACCAGCGGCTCCATGGAAACCCTATATAGGATTGCTATGAATCAGAACCAAATCAACAGCATTTAACAACAATAGCTTCCATAGTTTCAGGACTAGGGACAAAATGAATGTTGAAAATTAAGAAGTGTTTGTTAACATTCAAATAACTGCTATGCCAATAAAGTAACACTTTAAGCAGTTAAAAACAAAACAAAACTGAATAGTCTTTCCTATCAGGCAGAAACTGGGACTACTCAGTATTTTCACTGTATCCAGTGGACTGCAAGATAATTAACACTGAAAGAAGTTCTACTCCATCTTTCTTTGCTACCCACTTCTCTCCCTCTTTGCCTCTTGTGCTTTCCTCTCTTTCCTTTCCCTCTAAATTGTTGGTGAATTTTAATCAAATTTGACCATTCTAGAGCTGATGTCCAGAGAGATGATCTGATTTGTATCTTTCTCACAGAAACTATTCTGTAAAAATATTCATATTAGAATATTATGAGGGAAGCCAGCCATAAAAGAAAATAGTGAAAGGAAAGCTTGATTTTCTCCTAAATTTTCTAAACTAGAAAACATATGCCACAAATATTTCAAATGGCTCTAGATGCCAAGGGATATGCTAGAAACTGCCTTTGACAAAGGATAGCCAATTTCATCCCAGTCGATGATAAATTCTTGTTAATGGGCTTCTTTACTCTTCTAAAGGGAATTAGGGAGTTTGGTGAGTATATTTGTCTGAACAAATATAATTCAGTGTAAACTAATAGAGCTGTGCTGTATTTCTCAGAGTAAACTCCCAGTTTAAATGTTAGTATCTGCTAAAATGGAGTTTTAAATACTTGTAGAGTTGAATTACATTTAAACATTGTTGGGTTTAGAGCTGCATTGTACTATGAAACATCAGTTAATGGGCTGTTTCTTGTGCTAACCAATGTAGGAATCCAGTTCAACCTTTGTTTTATACTTACTATTGTGAAATAATATTTTTTGGAACAGTGTATTTTTATGGTGTTTAAAAGTTTTCTTATAGCTTCAAGTAATATTACCTGTATGAGCATATTATTATGAATATATTCAGTCAAGATCCATCTGTTGGATGTTTGAGATAAATAATTGTTGTTGTTCAGTGCTATTAAGTCGGCGCCAACTCACAGTGAACCAATGCACAACAATTACCCTCTCATGCTCCAACCTCACAATCACTGCTACATTTTAACCCATTGCTGCTTCCACTGTGCCAATCAATTTCGTTGGGGATCTTCCTCTGTTTTCTCTGACCCTCCACTTTACCAAACAAGATATCCTTCCCTAGGGACTGGTCCCTACTGATAGTATGTCTGAAGTATGAGAGCTGAGGTCTGCCCATCATGGATTCCAAGATGCATTATGGCTGTACTTCTTCCAAGAAAGATAGGTTTGTTATTTTAGCAGTCCATGGTACTTTTAATACTCCACTCCAATAATAACTCAAATGCATCAATTCTCCTAAGGTCTTTCTTATTCACTTTCTAATTTTCACATGCATATGAAGTTATTGAAAGTGTCATGACTAGGGTCCGGCACAACTTAGTCTTCAAACTGACAGCTTTGCTCTTGAACATTTTAGCTATCTTGTGCAGCATATTTGCTTAATAAAATACTTCATATGATTTCTTGATTGCTATTACCATTTGTTGATGACTGATTCTAGCCAAATGAAGTCTTAGACAATGTCAATCATTTTTCCATTTATATGGATGTTGTTTATAGGCCCAGTGAGTAGGACTTTTGTTTTCTTTACATTGAGGTGCAACCCATATGGAAGGCTGTGGTCTTTCATATTCATCATTAAATATTAGCTTTCAGCAAGCAAGGCTTTTCATCTGCATATTGCAATTTGTTAATGAGTTTTCATCCAATCCTAATACCCTGTTATTCTTCATATAATTCAGCTTCTCATATTATTTGCTCAGCATACAGATTGAATAATTACGGTGAAAGAATGCAACCCTGGTACAAATCTTCTCTAACATTGAACTGTCTGGTATTCCCTTGTTCTGTTTGAATAACTGCCTCTCAGTCTATAAATGGGTTCCTCATAAGCATACGTAAGTGTTCTGGAATACTCATTCTTCGCAATGTTGTTCATAGCTTTTTATGACCCACATAATCAAAAGCCAGTGCATAGTCAATGAAGCAAAGGTAAACATTTTCAGGTATTTTCTGTTTTTAGCCAAGATCCATCTGACATCAGCAGTGATATCTCTTGTTTCACATCCTCTTCTGAATCTGGCTTAAACCTCTGGAAGTTATCTGTCAATGTATGGTTGCAACCATTTTTGTATTATCTTTAGCAAAATTTTACTTGCATGCAATATGAATGATATTGTCTGATGATTTCCTCCTCATTCCATTGCGTCACCTCTCTTTGGAAAGGATAAAAATATATATCTCCTCCAGTCAGTTGGCCTGGTAGCTATCTTCCAAATTTCTTAGCATAGATGAATGAGTGCCTCCAGTGCTGCATCAGTGTGTTGAAAGATATCATTTGTATTGCAATTCCTGGTGCCTTGTTCTTTGCCAATGCCTTCAATGCACCTGGAACTTCTTTTAGTATCATTGGTGATTTTTCATATGCTACCGCTTGAAACATTTGATCATCAACCATTTCTTTTTGGTACAGTGACTCTGTGTACTCCTTCCATCTTCTTTTGATGCTTTCTGATCATTCAATAATTTGCCCAGATAATCCTTCAATACCACATGTCGAGGCTTGAAGTTTTTCTTCAGTTCCCTCAGCTTGAGAAATGCTGAGAATGTCCTTCCCTTTTGGTTTTCTAATTCCAGGTCTTTTCATACTTCATTATAATATTTGACTTTGTCTTCTCGAGCTGCCCTTTGGAATTTTCTATTCAGCATTTTTACCTAATTTTTTTACATTTGATTTAGCATATCTACAATGGGGAACAAGTTTCAGTTTCTCTTCTGACATCCATTTTGGTCTTTTCCTTCTTTCTTGTCTTCTTAATGACCTTTTGCTTTCTTTCTGTATGCTGTACTTAATGTCATTCCACTACTGATCTTTGGTCTTTAGTGTCTAATGCATCACATCTATTTTTCAGATGATCTGTACATTCAGTTGAGATATATTGAAGGTCATATTTTGGCTCTTGTGGACTTGTTTTATTTATCTTCAGCTTCAGCCTGACCTAATATAAGAGTGATTGGTGGTCTGTCCCACAGTCTGTCCATAACCCTTTTTTTTAGCTTTTTATATAGTGCTTTTCTACTGTTTTTTTCCAAAGATGTAGTCAATTTTATTTCTATTTATTCCATATGGTGAGGTCCATTT
>NW_006408520.1:57470704-57476764 GCF_000296735.1 Chrysochloris asiatica
ACAATTTCTATCACCAATGCCATGTTTTCCAACTAATGATCCTTTCTTCCTCTTTGTTTCCAACCTTTGCATTCCAATCACAAGTATTTATCAGTACATCTTGATTATATGTTTGGTTCATTTCAGACTGAAGAAGTTGGTAGAATTCTTCAAGTTCATTGTCTCTGGCTTTTGTGGTTGGTGAGTAAATTTGAATAACAGTGGTATTAACTGGCTTTCCTGTACGCCTATGGATATTTACCTATCACAGACAGCATGGTACTTCAAGATTTGTTGTTACTGTTAAGTGTTATAGATTTGTTTCTGACTCATAGCAATGTTGTATAACATTTCTGAGGAGCAGCTGGTGAGTTTGAATCGCTGACCTTGTGGTTCAAACCTACCATGCAGTCCATTGCTTACCTTACAATGCCACACCAGGACTCCTTCTTTTTGATGATGAATGCAAAGCCATTCCTCTTTAATTTGTCTTTTCTGGCATAGTAAACCGTATGCTTGTCAAATTCAAAATGGCCAATACCAGTCCATTTCAGCTCACTAATGCCTAGGAAACCAATCTTTATGCATTCCGTTTTATTTTTCACAACTCCCAATTTTCCTAGATTCATACTTCATATAGTCTATGTCTCAATAATCTGTGAATGTTTACAGCTATTTCTCCTCATTTGGAGTTGTTCCCATTAGCAAATGAAGGTCCCAAAGGCTATACTCCATTTGTGTCATCATGGTCAACTCTCCTTTGAAGAGGCAGTTCTTCCCCAGTTATATTTTGAGTGCCTTCCAATATGGGGGCTCATCTTCTGACACTATATCTGACAATATTCTGGTGTTATTAACAATGTTTTCATCTTCTGGTATTATATATGACAATGTTTTACTGCGATTTCAGAGGCTAAACATTCTGAAGTAGTCTGCCTCTCCTTTCTCCTAGTCTATCTTATTCTGAAAGCTCTGCTGAAACCTGTTTGCCATGGGTGTCCCACTGGCATTTAAAATACTGGTGGCATAGCTTTGACCATCACAGCAACACAAAAATCACCACACTGCAACAAATTGACAGACAGGTGGTGAAAGAAGAAGAATTTAGTGCTGTTTAAATAATATAGAGATGATTTTACATATATTAGGGGATGTTTGTAGGTTATATGCAAATACTACGTCATCTTCTATAAAGGACTTGAACATCTACAGGTTTTGGTTTCCTGGATACCATGGGATGCCTGTATTTGCATAGAAATGTCATATATCCTGTATACTTGAAATTATCTCCATATTACTTATATGATCTGCTACAGTATAAATGTTGTGTAAATAGAACTTTAGCCTCCCTGTTTGCTTTTGAAGGATTGCTTTGACCACTGCATTGTTCTTTTTTGGGTTGTTTTTCTTGAGTATTTTACATATGAGTTTAGTTGAATCACATATGTAGACTATGTAGATTTAGAAGACCAACAATATTTGGTTCAAAGCAATTTGATTTGTCTAACACTGTGCTTGCAATTTATTTTTAAACATACCTTTTTCTCTATAGTCATAATTACAAATATTATGGGTTCTGACTATACCTCTGTGAAACTACAAGTTAAAACTTTCTACAAACTGAATTCTGGAAAGCTATTTAGTATGCCACCTTAATTATTCTGAATTCTTAGCAAACATTTTGATTCCACCTTCTTGGTTTGCTCTATGTTCCTAGTTTGTTTTAATGTTCATATCTCTTAGACCAAGAGACAGTAATTAGAACAAGGGGTTACTAACTGGTTTAAAATTAGGAAACGTATACACCACAATTGTATGATTTCATCTTACTTATTCAATCTTTCTGCTGAGTAAATAATCTGAGAAGCTGAATTATATGAAGAAGAACATAGCATCAAGACTTTTGGAAGACTTATTAACAATATATGATATGCAAATGATACAACCTTGCTTGCTGAAACAAAAACAACTTAAAATACTTACTGGTGAAGATTAAAGACTATACAGCCTTCAGTATGGATTGCACCTCAATATAAAGAAAACAAAATTCTTCACAACTGTATTAATAAATAGCATCATGATAAGTGGAAAAAACACTGAATATGTCAAAGATTTCATTTTGCTTGGATACATAATCAACACTTATGGAAGCAGTAGTCCGGAAATCAAATGACAATGTACTGCAATGCACAAACCTGTTGCAAACTATCTTTTTAAGGTGTTCAAGAGTAAACATATCACTTTGTGGCCAAAGTGCACATAAATCAAGCCATGGTACTTCCAATTGCTTCATATGCATGTGAAAGTTAGACAATGAATAAGGAAAACCATAGAATAATTGACACACTTGAACTATGGTATTGGTGAAGAATATTGAAAGTACCGAAGACTGTCAGAGCAAGCAAATCTATGTTGGAAGAAGTACAGCTAGAATGCTCCTTAAAACGAAGATGGTAAGACGAAGTCTTGCCTACTTAGACATATGATCAAGAGGGAACAGTCTCTGGGGAAGGACATCATCATGTTTTGTAAAGTGGAGGGTCAACAAAAAAAGAGGAAGAGCTCCAACAAGATTCACTGACACAGTGGCAACAGCAAAGGAATCAAACATAACAAAGATGGTGAGGATGGTGCAGGATCAGGCAGTGTTTCAGTCTTTTGTTCAAAGGATTGCTCTGAGTTGAAACTGACTTGACAGCATCTAACAACATATGTGGGATGAAAAAGGAAATGATATATAGTAAGTGAAAGAGCAGACTGAGGTAGGGACTGGCTAACTTTAACAAGACCAGTTCTTCTTTCTCCTTGATTCACATTTCCAACCTTTCTTGACATTGGTTGGGCCCATAAATTTAAGTACTGGCCAATTGAGTATACACATATGTCAGATATGAGCCTGGCTCATAACATGATGCCTCATGGTCTTCTATTTTTCTCTTCCTTTGCCTTGCAGTTAGATGTTGAATACCAAAATTGACCATAGATGTCATATTTTGAAGATGTCTGAGTTTCCTTCAGTTTATTTCCTTTAAAACCCACGTGTAGGAGGTGGTAGTGGTTGCTGTATGTCATCAAGTTGGTTCTGACTCACAGAGACTCTTTATAGGATTTCCTAGGCTGTAAATCTTTACAGGAGCAGAAAATCAGATAATTTTCCTGTGGAGTAGCTGGTAGATTAGAATTGCTGACAATGTGTTTAGCAGCCCAGTTCATAATCCACTACATTACCAGGGCTCCTTCACATAGAGGAAAGTACCTCTCAACTCAACTATACAACTATTTGACCTTGGCCTATATAAGAAACCAACTTTACTAGAGATGTTACTAATGATAAGTGCCATTGAGTTGGTTCTGACTCATTGCAACTCTGTGTAAGGTTTCTAAGAAGCAGCTGGTGTATTTGAACTGCCAACCATGCTGTTCAATCTGAACTTGTGGTCCAATGCTTATCCTACAGCAACATACCAGGACTCCTTACTGGAGAAAAGCCAATGAAATTTCAACATTTGTATGTTATGTATTCTTGTAGTTGTGAAGTGCCATGGAGTGGTTCCAACACATAATGACCCTGTATAGGATTTCTGAGGAATAGCTAGTGAGCTTGAACTTCTGACTTTCAGATCAACTGGCTTTTTAGGCTAGCGCACTAACCCACAGCACCACACTAGGACTGTTTAATACACCTAAAAAAAATTAACTAGTCAAAATAAACAGTTGCTAAAAATTCAAATGAAAATAGCATGGTTTAATATTAAGAAATCCAAAATAATTCATTGGTTATTTTAGTTGAGATAAAATTGGAAATTAAAAAGTGTGTAGGTTTATGAATATTATCCTATGACAGGCAACATTGTATTTCAAGATAGTTCTTGAAATGCTGTTTTTGACGAATAATGTGATGTCATTCCTCTTCAATTTGTCATCTCCAGCATAGTAAACCATATGACTGTCCAATTCAAATTGTTAATACCAGTTAATTTCAATTCACTGAAGCCTAGCATACCCATCTTTATGTATTCCATTGCATTTTTGACAACTTCTAATTTTCTTAGATTCATAGTTCATACTTTCCATGTTGCAATTCCACAAGGCAATAAGAATGTATTGATAAGTACTGGTGATTGATATGCAAAAACTGGCAACAAAGAGAACCAATAATTTCTTCACTGCAAATACTTTTTTTAAATAACATAAATGGTAACCATACATGTAGAACTCGCTAGATGGAATATGCAAGAATCAAATTGGTTACATATGTGGCAAAAGACAATGAAGAAGCTCAATATCATTAGCCAAACAAGGTCAGGAGTCGACTGTGGAATAGACCATGAAATTCTCATATGCAAGTTCAGGCTTAAGCTGAAGAAAATTAAAACAAGTCCACAAAATCAATATATGACCTTGATTACCAGAATTTAGAAACCTCTTCAAGAAAAGATTTGATGCATTATAGGCCCTAATGACCTAAAACCTGAGACTTGTGGGGTGGCATCAAGAACATCTACATGAAGAAAGAAAAAGGTCTTTAAAAAACAGGAAAAAAAGAAAACACCAAAGTGCACGTCAGAAGAAACTCTGGAATCAGTGCAGTGCTTCTGCATATATCCCATTCACTTGTAGTCTTGATCCAGTGACACCATGCCCAAGTGCTCCAAGTGCAACAAGGACGTGTACTTCACTGAACGAATGACATCCCAGGATAAGGACTAGCATAGACCCTGCCTGAGTGTGAGAAATGTGGAAAGACATTGGTATCTGGGGCAACGCTGAACATGAGGGCAAGCCCTACTATAACGACCCCTGCTAGTAGGCCATGTTCCGGCCCAAAGGCGTTGGATGAGGTGAAGCTGAGAGGTACACTTTCAAGTAAAACCAAGTACCTGCCCATCCAGCCCAACCACCCACTCTGGCCTCTTGATGGTCCTTTGTCCTAGAGCATACTGGGTGGGAAAAGTGCACATTCTCCATTCTCTATGGGCAGAACCCATTGCCCTGCTGCCCACCAAATGGCTGACCCTTCAGACAGATGCCAGCCCTTGTCCCCTGACATCCAAAACTCTCTTGCAACCCTTCACACCTTCAACTTTAAACATCAGGGGAAAAAAAAAAAAAAGAAGAAGAAACTCTGAAATTTTCTCTTGAATATATAAAAGCTAAAGTAATTGGAAAGGAGCTCTGGTAATATAGTTGTTATGAGTCAAGGCCAGCGGTTTGAAACTACCAGATGCTCTGTGGGAGAAAGATGAGGCTTTCTGCTCTGGTAAAGATTCACAGACTTGGAAACCCTACACAAGGTCGGTATGAGTCAGAATCAACTCCATGGTATACCACCACCACCACCAATTACTATATGCAAAATATTGAATGACCCAGGTAGCATCAAAAGAATACTGAAGGAATACAAAGTCACATTTCCAAAAAAAATGTTGTTGTTGTTAGGTGTCATCAAGGCAGTACTGACCCATAGCGACTTTATGCACAGCAGAACAAAACATTGCCTGATCCTGGGCCAACCTGACTACTGTTGCCACACTCGAGTCCGTCGACTTGACCAATCCATCTCATTGGGGGTCTTCCTTTTTTTCTCTAAACCACCACCTTACCAAACATGATATTCTTCTCCAGCAAATGGTCCCTCATGACAATATGTCCAAAGTGTGAGAGATGAAGTTTGCCCATCTTGGCCTCTAAGGAGCACTCTGGCTGCACTTTTTCCAAAATGGATCTATTGGTTCTTTTGGCAGCCCATGGGACTTTCAATACTCTCGTCCAACACCATAACTCAAAGGCATCAATTCTTCTAGAGTCTTCCTTATTCAGTGTCTAGCTTTTACATCCATATGAGGTTACTGAAAATACCATGGCTTGGGTCAGGAGCACCTTAGTCCACGAGCTGACATTTTTCCTCTTCAACACTTTAAAAAGGTCTTGTGCAGCAGATTTGCCTAATGCATTACGTCATGTGATCTCTTGACTGCTGCTTCAGTGAGTGTTGATAGTTGATCCAAGAAGAATGAAGTCCTTGACAACTTCAATCTTTTCTCCATTGATAAGAATGTTGTTTATTGGTCCAGTGGTGAG
>NW_006408520.1:57477551-57479168 GCF_000296735.1 Chrysochloris asiatica
TTGTCTTCCAAATTTCTTGGCATAGATGAGTGAGTGCCTCTTGTGCTGCCTCACTTTCTTGAAAGATTTCAATTTTTATTCCATCAATTCCTGGTGCCTTGTTCTATGCCAATTCCTTAAATGCGCCTTGAACTTCCTCCTTCAGTATCATTGGCTTTTGATCATATGCTACCTCTTGAAACAGTTGACATTGACCATTTTCTTTTGGTATAGTGACTCTGTGTATTCCTTACATCTTCTCTTGATGTTTTCTGCATCATTCAATAATTTGCCCAAGAGAGTCTTTCAATAATGAAAGTCAAGGCTTGAAATTTTTCTTCACTTCCCCTAGCTTGAGAAATGCTGAGCATATTCTTCCTTTTTGGTTTTCTGACTCCAGATCTTTACACATTTTGTTGTAATATTTGGCTTTATCTTCTCAAGCTGATCTTTGAAATTTTCCGTTCGGCTCTTGGACATCCTCATTTCTTCCATTTGCTTTAACGTCTTTATGCTGGAGAGAAAGTTTCAGTGTCTCTTCTGACATCCTTTTTGACCTTTTGCTTCTTTCTTGTCTTCTCAATGACTTTTTGCTTTCTTCATGGAGCCTTGTTTTTCACCAATGGCTTCAGTACAGCTTGGACTTCTTCAATACCATCAGTTCTTTCTTTCTTTCCTTTTTTTTTATTGTGAACTGAGTGATAGTTTACATGGGAAAACATTGGCTTTACACGATCGTTTCATTGCAATGAAGAGCAAGACAAAGACGAGTACTTACAATATTATTTGAATCTAATTTTAAAATAACAACAAAAATGTCCTTTTAAGAATGTGAGCATCTGTAATACACGTTTTTCTCCAGTGCACATGGAACATTCTCCAGAATAGACCATGTCTTAGGCCACAAAACAAATCTCCATAAATTTACAAATATGAAAGTACTACAAAGTATCTTCTCAGAACACAATGCTATCAAATTAGAAATCAACAATAGGAAGACCAAGGAAATAAAGTCAAATACATGGAAACTGAATAATACCCAACTGAAAAGTGCCTGGGTAGTAGAAGAAATTAAACTTGAATTCACAAATTTCCTAAAACAAATGTGAACGAAAACACAATATACCAAAATCTTTGGTAAACGGCAAAAGCAGTGTTGAGAGAACAATTTATTGCAATAAAAGCACACATCCAAAAAGAAGAAAGAGCTAAAATTAACACATTAACACAGAATCTATAATTGAAACAGACAAAGAGAGCCTACAGTCACCAAAAGAAAAGAAATAATAAATATTAGAGGAGAAATAAATGAGATAGAAAACAGAAAAACTATACAAACAATCAATAGGACAAGAAGCCGGTTCTCTGAAATGATTAACAAAATTGGAAAACCATTGGCAAACCTAACAAAAGAAAAGAGCGAGAAGACACAAGTAACATGCATTAGAAACCTCATGGGTGATGTCACAATGGAATCAAAGGAAATCAAAAAGATAATAACAGACTACTATGAAGAGTTGTACTCCAAGAAATTCAAAAACTTAGAAGAGATGGATACATTTTTAGATAAACATGACCTACCTAAACTTATACACAGTGAAGTAGAAAACCTGAACAGACCCATAACAAAAGAAGAAA
>NW_006408520.1:57480165-57481047 GCF_000296735.1 Chrysochloris asiatica
AATGCACCATGTTCCTGGATAAGAAGACTTAACATTGTGAAAATGTCAATACTGCCTAAAACAATTTACACATATAATGCAATATGAATCCAAATTCCAACAACATTCTTCAATGAGATGGAAAAAAAAATTACAAACTTTATATGAAAAGCAAAGAGACCCAGTATAAGCAAAGCACTGCTTAAGAAGAAGAATAAAGTTGGAAACCTCTCACTCCCTGACTTCAAAGTTTATTACATGGCTACAGTGGTCAAAACAGTTTGGTACTGGCAAAATGAAAGATACATAGGTCAATGGAACAGAACTGAGAATCCAGAAATTAACCCATCCATCTATATACAGCCAGCTGGTTTTTGACAAAATACCTAAATATATCACATGAGGTGATAGTCTGTTCAACAGATGGTATTGGTAGAACTGGAAAGTGATATGCAAAAGATTGAAATGAGACTTTATCTCACACCATATACAATAACCAATTCAGCATGGATTAAAGACCTAAATGTAAATCCCAGAATTATAAAGGTCATCAATGAAAAAATAGGGACAAATTTAAGGACTCTAATACAGGGCACACACACTACCAAACATTGTGAAAATTATACAAACAAAAGACGACCAAATAGATGGTTGAAACATCCCAAAAATTAGAAACTTGTGTGCATCAAAGTATTTCACCAAAAGAGTAAAAAGGGAGCCCACAGAATGGGAAAAAACCTTTTGCAATGACACATCACACAAGGGACTTATTTCTAAAATATGTAGGAAACTACAATACCTCTACAAGAAAAAGACAAATAACCCAATTAAAAAATAGGTGCAGGCCATGAATAGATACTTCATCAAGGAGGAGAACCAGGCAGTCAACAAACATATGAAGAA
>NW_006408520.1:57485690-57487592 GCF_000296735.1 Chrysochloris asiatica
TCTGTCTTTGTTTTGTAGCTCATCTGAAACCTTTCCACCATGGGTGACCCTGCTGGTTATTTAAAACACTGGTGGCATAGCCCTCAGAATCACAGCAACCCAGACCACCACAGCACGACAGACAGACGAGTGGTGGCCACTTGGTTTTATGTCTACACTAGCCATTAGAGAGATGCAAATCAAACCATCAATGTATATCATCTCACATCAGCAATAGCAGCAAAGACCACAAAAGTAGAGGACAATGAATGCTGGCAGGGATGTGGAGGGACTGGGATGATACTGCATTGCTAGTGGGATTGCAAAATGTTCCTCTCTAGAAAGCAACATAGCACTTCCTCAGAAGTTTGGAAATAGAAATAACTTATGATCCAGCAATTTCTCTACTTGGTATTTACCCACAAGAAATACAAGCCATAACACGGGTAGATATATGCACACCAAAGTTCATAGCAGCACTATTTACAATAGCACAAAAATGTAGACAGCCAAAGTGCCCATCAACTGAAGAATGGATAAACCGTGGTACATATAAAATGGAATATTATGCTACCTTGAAGAATAACAAGGAAGCTGCAAGGCACCACATAACCTGGAGGACATTATGTTGAGTGAAATTAGTCAGTCACAAAAGAAGAAATACTGCATAGGACCACTAATGTAATAGATTAAGAAAAAGAACCCTTACTAAAGTGAGGCTGGGCAGATTTTTTGTTGGTTATTGGGATGTGGGGGATGGAGTGAGGGGAGAGGAGAGAAGGTGGAGCACAGGGCATGGAATAGACACAGGATAGTTTAGATGTTAGGGAGAGGGGCAATATACAAGAGGAGGGAGGGGAATGGAAGAACAAAGTGGATAGGAGAACAATTAGGTAGGTGTGCATGGGCTAAGTGGAACAGAGGTAAATAATGATGTACGCACAACCTTGGAACAACAGGGCTCTGGGATACAGGATTGAGGCATAGTTGGAATGGGGAAAAGGGGGAAATAATGTTAAGATCCTTGGCTGTCTTTTGAAACTTGGTTTCCTTTGCATACCATTATAAAATAGACACTTGAGGGCGAGAGCAAGGAATAGCCATAAATATCACCATAGAAAGCTTGTAAATCCATCTTCTGCCTATAACTGATTGAAATAACTAAAATAGGGCTACAACATACCCAGTGAAGGAGGCTTCCTGAGGAGCCTCTGCATTACACAAGACTATAGGTAGAATCCTGAAAAGCATCCAGAATCTTCAGAGGTAGGAAATTTCCACTTGAAAGTACAAGAAGACCAGCCTGGAACAGCTAGAAGAACTGAAGATACTTCTTGAAAGAAAGACCAACAGGAATAATACAAAACAATATAGGAAAACTGACTTATTGCTACAAAAACAAGCAAGTTGCTTGTCTAGGAGACATCAAGGCAAGTGGTCAGGTCTCGTGACGGCAAATCCCCTTCCAAGACTAAGACTCAATGGGAATACATGACCTGATTGGTGACCACGTTCATCACCGATAAGGGGAAGTGAGGGGAAAACAGCAATGAAGCTGCGAGCTAAGCCCTACAACATTCAATAGACTCCTGTGAACCTGATTGGAGACCTGGTTGGCCAGCAGTGTTGCAAGACCTGGGGTCTCTTGGGCTCAGAGTCAGTGACATAGTCACAGAGGACTAGAGTGTAGAGTGAAGTATCCAGCTGATAAGAAGAGAGGGCAGGAACAAACCAGATGGCGGATCGGGCGGACGTATAGCAGAGAGCTCCGCCAACATCAACACAGAATACCCGACCAAGAAGGCTCAGGGAATGGTCCCAGAACTCTGAACCACATATAAAGGAATACTTAGAAGGTTGGAAGGCTCACAGCTGGGGGAATTTGTGGCAGAAGCTAGAAATCTATTGCTTTCTAGTCCGGGA
>NW_006408520.1:57489057-57492902 GCF_000296735.1 Chrysochloris asiatica
ACATAACAACTACAGAATGACGTACATGGCAGCATCAACCTGAACTCAGTCGACAAATGAAAGAGTCAAGCACAGAATAAAATTATAAGAACAGAAAAAAGAAAAAAGAAGAGAGGGCATATGCATAAGAACACCCACTCTTGCAGATAATACCCACTTGACCTGGCTTCAGTGACTGGATGATCAGAATTCAACTAGAAGAAGAAAGAAGAGGAAAAAAAAGAGTAATCTGTTACAATTTGATGAACTTGACCTACACCTATGGATGCAGTAGCTCAAAAGAGGGAACAAATATTTACAGCAAGGATCATTCCCACTCCTTCAATACACAGAGTAGACAGGGATGGGCAACTTGGACATTGGCTACGCAGAGTGGGGAGGCTATAAAGCAAAAAGTGACTGGCTTACAAGCTTTCAAGAGGGAACCTAGATCCAGAGGGCATGGAGGAAGGTAGAATCTCCACTGAGCAGTATCCAATTTGTCTAGGCAGGGCTGTTGAAAGGAAATGCAGATAGGTCTCTTGTTATACAATAGTGAATAATTGTTATCAGGATGGATTGTAAAGGTTGGAAATGTAAAGGTAGATGTCTTGTAGCAAGGAGGGGAGTGATTAACTTTGTAGTCTAGGAGCAGAGGTCCCTGGGACCATCAAGGGAGAAGAGCAGTGAATGGGACCCTACCCAGAGAAGCAGTGATGCCAGAGATGGAGGCAGAGATGATGACACGGAGAGATGGAGCTGCTGGGGACTTTAGACACAGAGAGGGAGAGGGGCACTGTGCTGATGACAGGGTTGCAGGCTTGCAGGATATACTCTTTGGTTGGTTGATGATGCATGGAGGGGATTGCAACAATGACAATGAAACGATAGGATGAATGTAAAACTAATATTCTCCCATGTAAACTCTCACATAATTCACAATAAAACATTAAAAAAAAAAAAAGAATATGTTCATCTGTATGTGGTTCTACAAAGGGGCATATAGTTTTGTAAAAAAAAAAATGGAATTAAAAGATAATCATATTTTTTCATGAACTTTTTGAAGTCCATTCATATGAACATACAGGAAAATATAGAAAACTACGTAGAAGATTCTGAATCTGTGTTATCCACATGGGGAAACTATGTAATGCAGAATAACAAGAGAAAGAGCACAAAGAGGTATATGAAGAAAAGAAGTAAAAGATTAGCAAACCTAGTGTAAACAAAGATTTCTAAAAACATATGAATAAATGTACAATTAAAATTGGTATGTTGGAATTATCAATTGTAATTGCACTGGAATATAAACTGCTCATGTTGGAAGGCATTCAATATATATGACAGTGTAAGAGCTGTCTCCTTAAAGTACATCATGGGTGGGGTAAAATTTGGGGGACCTTCATTTGCTGATGTGGCACGACTCAAAATGAGAAGTAACAGCTGCAAACATCCTTAGTAATCAGAAAATGTAATATAAGAAGTACGAATCAAGGAAAATTAGAAGTCATCAAAAGGGAAATGAAATGCTTGAAGATCAATATCTTAGGCATTAGTGACCTGAAATGAACTAGTATTGGGCATTTTGAATCAGAAAATCATATTGTTTACTGTGCTGGTAATGGCAAATTAAAGAACAATGCTGTTTTTATTGTCAAGAGAAACATTTCAAGATTTATCCTGAAGTACAGCACTGTCCATAAAAGGTAACATCTATATGCCAGCAAGGAAGACAAGTTCATATGTTTATTATTCAAATTTCAGTACCAGTCAATAAGGCCAAAGATGAAGACATTCAAGATTTTACTAACTCCTGTGGCCAGAGAATGTTCATATGTGCAATCAAGGTGTATTGATAATTCCTAGTGATTGGAATGCAAAAGTGGAAACAAAGAAGGATAAATAGCTGAAAAATACTGTAATAGAAACAACCCTGTAAAGTACATGATACAATTATTCTTTGGACTATTTTTCTTGAACAAAACAAACATGACTACATGTGTGAACCTCACCAGATGGAGTACACAGAAAGCAAATCAACTACAACTATGGAAGACAATGATTGCTGTTAGGTGCCATCAGGTCTGTTCCCAGTTATAGCGACTTTAGGCACTACAGAACAAAACACTGCCTAATCCTGCACCATCCTCAGAGTTCATGTTATTTGAGCCTATTGCTGCTGCCACGGTGTCATTCCAGTTTGTTGGGGAATCTTCCCTTTTTTTACTGACCCTCCACCATACCACACATGATGTCCTTCTGCAGGGACTGGTATTCTTGACAACATGCCCAAGTTCTGAAAAATTGAACATACCATGACTTGGGTCAGGTCCACCTTAGTCCTCAAACATCTTCAAAATTTGTTCTTCAACATTTTAAGGATTTTTTTTGCAAAATATTTTTCTAATGTAATATAGCCTGTGATATCTTTTTACTGCTGCTTCATATTTTCTTTACAATGAGGTGCAATCCATACTGAAAGCTATAGTCTTTGATCTACATCAGTAACTACTATAAGTCCTCTTTGTATTCAATGAGCAATGTTGTGCTATCTACATATTGTTAATGAGTCTTCCTCCAATCATGATGCCACATTCTTCTTCTTCATATAATTCAGTTTCTTGAAGTATTTTCTAAGTATCATGTTGAATAAGTACAGTAAGAGGATATAACCCTGGCACAAACCTTTCCTGATTTTAAACTATTCACTGTCCCCTTGTTCTGTTCCAACTACTGCCTTTGATGTATGTAGTTTCTTCAAGAGCAAAAATAAGTGTTCTGGAATATCCATTCTACATAATGATACACATAATTTGTTCTGATTTATACAATATAAAGTCTTTGCATAGACAATCAAGCACAAATAAACATCTTTCTGGTATTTTTTGCTTTCAGTCTACATCTATTTAACATTAGGATTGATAACCCTCATTCCACGTTCTCTTTTTGAATCCAGTTTGAATTTCTGGCAATTCCCTGTCAATGTACTTTGGTCTTTTCTTTGTTTCCTGTTTTTCTTATGACTTTTTACTTTTTTCATGTATGATGCTCTTGATGTCTGCTTCTGGTTCTGCCATCAGGATGTAATGCATGAATCTGTTCTTGAGATGGTATCTAAATTCAGGTGAGATATAATCAATTTTTTATTATGGCTTCTGTGGACATCTTTTCATTTTCTTCAGTTTTAGCTTGAATTTGCATATGGGCAATTGATGGTCTGTTGCATAGATGGTCACTGGTCTTATGGGAGCAAAAAGCCTCCCATGAGTGACTGGATTGGTATGTTCAAACTACTGTCCTTGCAGTTAACAGCTCAGCTTGTAATTCACTATGCTACTAGGACTCCTTATGTATACACACACATGCACATATGTAAATCATAGAGAGTATATAGATAATATTTGTTGTTATTAAGTGCTATAAAGATTTACAGCCTCAGAAAACCTATAGAGGCTCACTAAGCATCAAAAACAACTCAGTGGCACAAAACCACCACCATCTATTTAAGTATATAGATATATACATCTATATATCTATATACAACTATATATGTACATCTATATATCTATATACAACTATATATGCACATCTATATACATGTATATGTGTATATATATATATTGAGCAAATAGTATGAGAAGCTGGGTTCGATGAAGAAAAACGTGGCATCAGGATTGGGGAAGACTCATCAACAACCTGCGATATGCAGATGATATAATCTTGCTTGATGAAAGTGAATAGAACTTAAAACATTTACTGATGAAGATCAAAGAACACAGCCTTCGGTATGGGTTGCATCTCAATGTCAGGAAAACAAAAATCCTCACCACTGGACCAATAAACAACATTCTTATCAACGGAGAAAA
>NW_006408520.1:57493502-57509723 GCF_000296735.1 Chrysochloris asiatica
TTTTTTTTTTTTTTTTTTTTTTTTACCAAAGCAGACTGACACATCTTTCTCCCACAGATCAGCTGGTAGGTTCAAACAGTTGATCTTTACACTACATTATTATGTTGATCTTAAAAGAGTCTTGGTGACACAGTGGTGAAATGTTGAGCTCAAAGCTACGAATTCTTCTACAATTTTCTTTATTCACTGCCCAACTTTCACATGTATATAAAGGTATTAAAAATACCATGCACCTTAGTCTTCAAACTGACATCTTCACTCTTCAACACTTTAAAGAGGTCTTGTGCAGCAAATTTGCCTAATGCAGTAGATCATTTCATTTCTTGACTGCTGCTTCCATGAGTGTTTTTGGTTGATAGGAGCAAAATGAAATATTTCACAACTTAAATCTTTTCTCCATTTATATGGATGTTATTTGTTGGTAGAATGGTGAGGATTTTTGTTTTCTTTACATTGAGGTGCAACCCATACTGAAGGCTGTGGTTGTTGATCTTCATCAATAAGTTATTTTAAGTCCTCTTCATTTTCAGCAAGCAAGGTTGTATCATCTGCATATTGCAGATTGTTCATGAATCTTCATCCAATCCTGATGTCACGTTTTTCTTCATATAAAAAAGCTTCCGTGATTATTTGTTCAGCATACAGATTGAATAAGTATGGTGAAGGAATACAATCCTGTCGCACACCTTTCTTAATTTTAAAACATTCAGTATTCCCTTGTTCTATTCAAACAACTGCTTCTTGGTCTATGTACAAGTTTCTCATGAGCACGATGGAATGTTCTGGAATACTCATGTTCAGCAATGTTATCCATAGTTTGTCAGGATCCACACAACTGAAAGACTTTGCATAGTCAATAAAGTACAGATAAATATATTTCAGATATTCTTTGCTTTTATCCAAGATCCATCTGACATCACAAATGATATCCTTTTCCATGTCCTCCTCCATAGAGCTTAAACCTCTATAAGTTCTCTGTCAATATGTGGCCATTTTAAATTATCTTTAGCAAAAAAATTTTTTTTACATGAGATATTAGTGATATTGCCCAATGATTTCCATATTCTGTTGGGTCACCTCTTATTGGAATGGCCACAATTATGGATTTCTTCCAGTCAGTTGGCCAGGTAATTGTCTCACAAATTTCTTGGCATCGATGAATGAGTGCCTCCAATGCTCCAATCTTTTTGTTGAGAACTTTCAATCTGTATTTCATAAGTTCCCAGAGCCTTCTTCTTTGCCAAAGCTTTCAATGCACTTTGGATTTCTTCCTTCAATATCATTGGCTCTTGAGCTTATACCCTCTCTTCAAACGGTTGAATATCAATCATCTCTTTCTGGTACAGTGACTCTATGTTTTATTTCCATCTTCTTTTGATGATTTTTGAACAGTTAAATATTTTGCACAAAGAATCCTTCAATATTGCAAGTCGAGGTTTGGATATTTCATTCAGTCCCATCAGCTTTAGGAATGCTAAGCGTATTCTTCCCTTTTGGTTTTCTAACTCCAGGTTTTTTCACATTTTTAAATAATATTTGACTTTGTCTCTCAAGCTGCCTTTTGAGATTTTTCTATCCAGTCCTTTTACTTACTTATTTCTTCCATTTGATTTAGCATCTCTATGCTGCAGAGCAAGTTTCAGAGTCTCTTCTGACATCCATTTTGGTCTTATTCTTCTTTCTTATCTTCTTAATGACCTTTTGATTTCTTCCTGTATGATGTTTTTTGTTTTATCCCACCATATCTCTGGTCTTCAGTCTTTAGTTTCTAATGCATCAAATCTGTTTTTATGATGATCTCTAAATTTAGGTGGAATATGTTCAACATCATATTTTGACTCTTGTGGACCTGTTTTAATTTTTTTCAGCTTAAACCAGAACTTGCAAATAGTCTGTTCCACAGTCTGCCCCTGGCCTTGTTTTGACTCTTTCCACAGATGCAGTCAATTTAATTTCTGTGTATTCCATCTGGTGAGGTACATATGTGTATTCATCTTTTATATTGTTTTAAAAAAGATATTTTCAATGAAGAAGTCATTGGTCTTGCAAAATTCTATCATGTGACCTCCAGCATCATTTGTATCACCAAAGCTATATTTCCCAACTCCTGAGCCTTCCTCTTTATTTCTAACCTTTGCATTCCAATCTCCAGTAGTTATCAATGCATCTTGATTGCATGTTTGATCAACATCAGACTGAAGATGTTGTTAGACTTCTTCATGTTTCAACATGAGTGGCTATAGTGGTAGGTGCATAAATTTGAAAAATAGTGGTATTAACGGGTCTTACTTGTAGGTATGTGGATATTATCCAATCATAGACAGCATTGTACTTCAAGACAGATATTGATATGTTCATTATGATTGTGATGCAATTCCTCTTCAATTTGACATTCCAGCATAGTAAACCATGTGATTCTCAGATCCAAAGTGGTCAATGCCAGTCCATTTTATCTTACTAATGCCTAGGATATCTATGTTTATGCATTCCATTTCATTTTTGACAATTTCCAATTTTCCTAGATTCATACTTTGCACATTCTATGATCTGATTATTAAGGGAGGTTTACAACTATTTTTCTTCATTTTGAGCAAATGAAGGTCCCAAAAGCTTTATTCCATTTGTGTCATCATAGTCAACTCTATTTTGAGGAGGCAACTTTTTCCCAGTCATATTTTGAGTGCCCTCTAACCTGAGAGTTTCATCTTCTGGCACTATATCTAACAATATTCTGGTCCTTTTCATCATGTTTCATTATTCAGTGTTCTGGTGTTAATGGTGTTCCACTGTTACTCTAAAGGTTTTCAGTGACGAAATATTCAGGAGTACTCCATCTCTCCTTCTTCATAGTCTGTCTTCACCTGCAAGCTCAGTTGAAACCTGTCCACCATGGGTGAACCCACTGGTATTTAAAATACCCATGGCATAGATTCCAGAATCATAGAAACATGCAATGTAGTAGTAGTATAGTCATTTAAAATCAGACAATCATATGTTCTACTATGAAAGGATATTAAACGTATCATGGACTGCCAAAATAAACAAACAGATTTGTATTAGAAGAAGTACAGCCAGAATGCTTCTTGGAAGTCAGGATGGCCAGACTTCATCTCTCATGTTGTTGTTGTTGTTGTTGTTGTTCAGTGCCATCAAGTTGGTACCCACTCATAGAGACCTTGTGCACAGCAGAACAAAAAACTGCCCAATCCTGGCCTAACCTCACTACTATTGTCACGCTTGAGTCCATCGATGCTACCACTTGGCCAATCCATCTCATTGGGGAGATCTTCCTTTTTTCTGATCCTCTACCTTACCAAACATGATATCCTTCTCCAGCAACTAGTCTTACCTGAAAATATGCTCAAAGTACGAGAGACGAAGTTTGGCTATCTTGACCTACAAGGAGCACTCTGGCTACACTTCTTCCAAAACAGTCTATTGGTTCTTTTGACAGCCATGGCACTTTCAATATTCTTCTCCAACACCATAACTCAAAAGCATCAATTCTTCTATCGTCTTCCTTATTCATTGCCCAACTTTCACATGCATATGAGGTTATTGACAATACCATGGCTTGGGTCAGGTGCACCTTAGTCCTCAAGCTGAAATCTTTGCTCTTCAATACTTTAAAAAGGTCTTGTGCAGCAGATTTGCCTAATGAAATACATCATTTGTTTTCATGACTGCTGCTTCCATAGTTGATCCAAGAAGACGGAAGTCCTTGACAACTTCAATCTTTTCTCTATTGATAAGCATGTTGTTCATTGGTCCAGTGGTGAGGATTTTTGTTTTCTTTACATTGAGATGTAATCCATACTGAAGGCTGTGCTCTTTGATCTTCATCAGTAAATATTTTAAGTCCTCTTCACTTTCAGCAAACAAGGTTGTATCATCTGCATATCGCAGATTGTTAATGAGTCTTCCTCCAATCCTGAGGCCACATTTTTCTTCATAGAACCCAGCTTCTCGGATGATTTGCTCAGCATACAGGTTGAATAAGTATGGTGAAAGAATACAACCCTGTTGCATACCTTTCTTAATTTTAAAACATCCAGTGTTCCCATGTTCTGTTTGAACAACTGCTTTTTGGTCCAGGTACAGATTCCTCATGAGCACAATTAAATGTTCCAGAATACTCATACTTCACAATGTTGTCCATAGCTTATCATGATCCATACAATCAAAAGCCTTTGCATAGTTAATAAAGCACAAGTAAATATCTTTCTGATTTTCTGCTTTCAGCTGAGATCCATCAGACATCAGCAATGATATCCCTCATTCTACGGCTTCTTCTGAATCTGGCTTGAACCTCTGGAAGTTCTCTGTCAATGTATGCTTGAAGCCATTTCTGTATTACTTTTAGTAAAACTTTACTCGCATGGGATATCAAAGAGATTATCCAATGATTTCCACATTCTCATACTTTGGACATATTATCGAAAGGGACCAGTCACTAGAGAGGGATATCATGTTTGGTAAAGTGGAGGGTTAGAGAAAAAGAAGAAGACTCCCAGTGATTTGGATTGGCAAAGTGGAAGCATTAATAGGCTCAAGCATAGTGACAATTGTGAGATTGGCCCAGGACCAGGCAGTGTTTCAATCTGTTGTGCATAGGGTCACTTAGAATAGGTACTGACTCGATGGCACCTAACAACAACAAAAACATATGTATGTGAAAGTTAGACAGTGAATAAGGAATACCATAAAAAACTGATGAATTTTAATTATGGTGTTTGAGAAGAATATTAAAATACCATGGACTGCTAGAAGAAGAAATGAATCTGTGTTGGAAGAAGTACAACAAAATGCTCCCTGGAAAACAGGTTGGCAAGACTTCATCTATCATACTTTGGACATATTGTCAGGAGGACCAGTCCCAGGAAAAGGATATAATGCTTCGTAAAGTGGAGGGTCAGCAAAAAATAGGAAAGAATACATTGATTGGAACAATGGCAACAGCAATGGGCTCAAGCTTAAGAAGATTGTAAGGATGGTGCATGACTGGCCAGTCTTTTGTTCTGTTGTGTATAAGGTTAGCTATGATTTGGAAGCAACTCAACTGTATCTAATAAATCGATAAAAGAGTGAAATTGTCAAAGATTTCATTTTACTTGAATCTACAATCAATACCCATGGAAAAAGTAGTTAGAAAATCAAAAGAGATTGTTTTATAATATCTGTTTAAAGAGTTTTCAAGCTAAGATGTCACCTTGAGGACTAAGGTGCATTTAACCCAAGCCATAGTATTTTCAATGAACTCATATGCATGCAAAAGTTGGACAATTACTAAGGAAGACTGAAGAAAAACTGATTCCTTTGTATACAAAGAATACTGAATATACAATGGACTTCCAGAACAAACATATTCCTCTTGAAAGAGAACATGGTGTTTCATTCTGTTGTAAATAGGGTCACTATAAGGAGCTCTGGTAGCGTAGTGGTTACGAATCGGGCTGCGAACCTAAAGGTCAGCGGTTCGAAACTACCAGCCGCTCCACGGGAGAAAGATAAGGCTTTCTACTCCCGTAAAGATTTACACCCTCGGAAACCCTGTACAGGGTCGCTATGGGTCGGAACCGACTCGACGGCACTTAACAACAACAACAACATAAGTCCAAACAAACTCCACATCATGTAAAAATAACAACACATGTTATGTTAACTGTCTTGGAAGAAGTACAACCAGATGCTCCTTAAAGACAAGGATGACTAGACTTTATCTCACAATTTTAGACAAATTATCAAGACATCCTAATCCCTGGAGTAGGAGGAAGACACTCAATGAGATAGATTGACAAGTGGCTACAACAATGGAACCAGACATAGCAACAATTATAAGGATGGCATAAGCCCGGAGAGTGTTTGTTCTACTGTACAGAGGGTAACCATGATTCTGAATGGACTCTGTGATATCTAACAACCCAGCACATTAATAATTGCCCAGAATGTTAGCCATTGCTTTATTATTTTTCTTCTTTCTTTTCCCTCTGACTTCATCTTGACACATAGATTTTGCTAACTTTCTTTCTCTATCTATAGTTACTTCTCTAAGTAAATGTTAACCAAACCTCAATTTTCAGTTTTATATAGTACTGTTGTGTTGTTAAGTGCCTTCGAGTCAGTTTCAACCCATAGCGACCCTGAACAGGGTTTCAGAGGCTGTAAATCTTTACGGGAGCAGATAGCCTCATCTTTCTCCCACGGAGCAGCTTAATTTTAACTGTTTTATAAATATAAATTACATCTCTAAAAGACAAATGTATTTGACTGCCTTGTAGTAATTAAAATAGCACTCTATTTCTATAGATAAATAATTTTTGAATATATATATTGCTCATTTCGGTTTTTTTCTCAAAACAGCAGATGGTACAAAATTTACCATCAAAAACTAATCACTTCCAAAATCTTTTTTTTGTTTGTTTCTTTTTAAAGTATTTTGATTATGATAGAGTCAAAAAAGCAGGGGGAGGATACAGGAATTAAAATTTAATTTACTTGATAATTTAAAAGCAGAAAATATATACTGCTAGTCTCTGAAATGTTTTCATATTAATATTCGGAGAGAAGATAGTATTTTCCAGTTCTTTCAAGAGTGGTGCTTAACATTGAACTTTAGTATCACTCTAGGTGGTAACACCCTAACAAAAGCTTGTCATTGCTTTAAATTGTTTGTTAGTCTCATTATTATTTATTGTAATCTTACTTTTATGAATTGTTGTTGTTGTTAAGTGTCACTGAATAGAGAAACAAATCCACATGATAGAAGAAAAGTATCAATATACTTAAATAAGCATTATTTTAATATCTGCATGTCTCTACACTCCATTCCTCATCAGATAATCAAAATCCAAAGATGATTTTTCTAATATCTGTTGTTAATTTTAGTACTATTTTGTGTAAAATATTGCAAATGTCATATATTTTTTGCATACTTTACAGCTCCTGCACATTAGTTTCATAAGTGTGTTATAGCAATACTTTTTTATTTGCTGACTTTCACTTCCTTTTTTTTTCCTGTACAATTGATTTAATGTCAAATTTCCATTGTAGTCACTGTTGACATGGAAGTTCATTCCTAGTAGCAGACCATCACCAGCCTACCCTCAAACTGCCCCTCTCCTGGCAGGATTCCTTTATTACTCTGAAAACCACTTTCTTCGATGCAAGAATAAATTACTATTCCTATCCTGAAAATAGTCCTTTCTAGGATGGCTAGCTCTTGTCAGTAGATGAACAGGTCTGCACACCCTGGGCCAGCAAGGCCACTCAGGAGGGCAAGGCCCTCATGCAGCATGCAGTCCATTCTGCATCTGGCTGGCCAGCCACCATATTCTGGCTGCTTGAACTTTCCACCCTGTGTAGACATAGCAGGCAATCATGAGAGCCATGGCACAGAGGGATCACTCATCCATTGCTTGGACAAGACTGGTCCAACTGGTCAACAGGGGTCTACCTGGGGTCTCACTTATACCGTTAGCCACCTGGCTTCACATAGGCCAGCACCTCAGAACCAGCCTGTGTTGGGCTGGGACAGCCCCCCATGCAGCACTCCTCCTGATAGTCTCCTTCTCTCTGGTGTGATGTACCTGGATGCATATCAGCTAGAAGTAACTCTACCATTCTCAAGGCCAGCCTAGAACTGCACATGAGCAAACACAAGTTTTCCTAGTTTACAACTGTAGTGCTATCAAACTCTATCTGTGATTTCTTGGCCATGAATTATACAAATCTGATCAAAAGTAACATTTTTGGACCATTGAATGATGGTGAATGAGCCCAAAATAAACTTCTGGAACTGTCAGGAGATATGCACAGTGTATGTGATACCACACCTTTTTTTTTTTTTACCAATTTTGTCATTTCTGCCCATTATATGTATGGGTGTTATTTGCCTGGGCATTCTATTTGAAAAAATGTGGTAACTGTTGGTCCCAGAATTTTAAACCCAGTCTTGACACTGTGTCCCCTTTGCAGTTCTACTACACATCACTTGAATTTGCTTGCCCTTTCTGTAAGGAGGAAGATAATTACATATCAGAGGAGTGATGTAAGATTTCCTGGTTAATATTTGCAAAGTGCTTTAGTGATTAAAGGGGTTGTCAAATTGGTGATTACTATTATAGAGACCAGCACAGTCAAGTGATATAACTAGAAGATTGGAAGTCTATGAAATTTTAGGTTGATGGCAAGAATTCTCATTATTAGAGTATGGCTCCCTTAGAAAAGATATATTTAAATCTTAACATTTGAGGAGCAAACACTTCCATAGATAAGCATATGCTTTGAATCCACAATTATGTATGCATCTTTCCTATGCCTTCTCAATGTCTTTATTTTTTAAATTCTGTAGGTGAAAGACTGAAGTTCAGACTCAAGGTCACTGAAGCGGCTATGATTTTATTACTATGCTCATTGAATGTGCTATAGAAATGTAATTTAAGGCATTAATATGTACACACTTAATAAAACTACACAAGCTGAGGGAAAGTAAATTATTTAGGATTCAGGATTTTTTACAGTTATAGAAATAAATAATGTAATGCGTGTATCTCGGAAAGAATGTAAACTCAGTTTATACAGCAGAAACTATAAAGGAAAACTAAACAATGTTATTATTCTATGAGGAGGGTAATTTCATTGATGACAGGCTTTCATAATTTTACTCTTACAGATAGCAAATAATTTTTCATATTCTTTATTTTATTCCTCTTTTGGATTGCACTCCTTGTTGGAGTTTCACCTTTTGCTAATAATTCTTCAGGAAATGTATTTTCACTGTTTTTCATACGGCAGTTACTACTGGCAGTACCTTGTTGAAACTAACAGAATTACAACTCTCTTCAATATCCTTACATGACATGGGTAATATTTCAGTGTAATCCAGGGGCATGAAATGAGCCAGGAACAACCATTTCAATTTCTACTGCAGTTTGTTTAGGCTTAACATGGGCTAGCTAGCATACCCTCTCTCGGTGAACCATATTAAATTGCTTACAGAGACCTGCTCAGAAAGCAAAAGGCCTTACTTTACTGTTCTCATGACATGCCTTTGCCTAATAATCATGAAAACTATAAAAAGAAATCCGCCACAGATGTTCCTGAAAAGATCCATATTACCAACCAATGACCAAGTTCCCATCAAAAGAGTCAAATAACTATTAAGATTATTTCACTTTTGTATAACATTCTATATAGTACAATATTCCTTTCAAAATAAGGGCTTTCATTTGTAATAACAGACTGGTTTGATTTCCCTGTAGCCATGTCCATAATAACAGGAGTCTGTTACATACTTACTTTGTGAGAGATTAATAGTACAATGATTTATCCATACTCTCAAAAGTTCCGTAACTGAGGGCATAGGTTTACAAACGACTGACTGAAGTTAAAAGAATTCTTTGTAGCCACAGATGAAAGCAGGTTGGTTCCCAAATGAAATTGTTTTGAAACAGGGAAATGTGCTTATAAAGCTTATTTGGTTCACTTAAACAATATAAATATGATTGTTTGCATAAAAAAACCATAATTATTAAGGAGATTATCAATGAACAGACACAATAGATAAGTGTAATGCATAGTATACATACAGTAAATGCTAGTTAAATAAATAATGAAGGCATATGCTGTGACTTATTCCTTCTATGTGGGTATAAACACACATCACTACACATAAAGCTGAAAACATATAAGTAAAAATTATCATGTTAAAAAATTAAGGCTTCAAAATACATTTTCATAAATTATCAGAATAGCTGATGGACCTATGTACTTCTCACCAACGTTTATAATTTTTTTTTTTTTTTTTTTTTTAGCAATGATGAGTAGAAACTATTTTAAGTGAACAAAAAAAGCTGGTAACTGAATTTCTTGCTCTGGTTCCACTAATTAGTTTTAAAAACTGAACAAAAGACTTCAACAATCTGTGCATTAGGCTCTTCTCTTCATAATGGAGTTGGACTTTGAGTTACTGGCTAGCCTGTTCTAAAATGCAGTTATCTTTGACAATGTAGAGCAAGATATTTTGATTAGTTCATTCTGCTTCTCTCATGTCAGTTTCTTCTGCAGTATTTAGTGGTCATTGGCTAGGTTTGAGATATTAGTCTGTTACTGATTTACTGAGCAAATATTTATTTATTTATAATGTGTCAAGAAACTGGTCTTTCAGCAACTCTTTTTGCTTGATTAAAAACAATGTGCTTATTATGTTTTCCATATTTTCATTTTCATTTTCAACATGCCACTGTGTAGTAATGTAGAATGTATGCAGAAATAGTGATTTTACTTTATTCTTGTCCCTGATGACACAGTCATGGAAAAAATTATTTGTTATCATTCAGTGATGTCATGCAAGGTTTGAAAATAATATCATTTCTTACATTACAACCAGTGTTGGTTTTGAGAAAGTCAAATTCTTCTAAAAATGTTTGAGACTGACCTATCTTTACTCCCCTAAATATCCTATTGTATGGCATGGATCAATGCACTGAAGCTTCATGATTCCCTGAAGGTTTTATAGTACACTAGTAATGCCACTTACTTATATTCAAAACTTCTTTGGGAAAGACTAGACAATGTATCATTTGCTTAGTTTTGCTCTCTTTCCTTGTTAAGCTACTGATCTCTTCTATCAACTTTGCCTCAGCACGACTATCTTTTAAGCAGATGTCTGCTTCATCTTATGTACTTCTAATAATAACCAGACATTCCTTGATTCTTTTGCATTTAACAGACTAAGAACTATTTATACTGATATTAAATTGATTCTAAAATTTTTGCATACAATCATATGTAGTTAATTTTCAAGACACTGCTCTAACTAAAGATTTGCAATAGAAAATGAAACAAAACAAAAATTATGACCTATGTAATATGAAAATTAAGTGTGAAGTTTAAATGCTTTCATAATTGAACATGGATCACCGATAGCATTGTACGTCCATGCTATCACTGACAGCAGTGTATTTAAGAATAGTTTTCAAATACATATTTTTAAATTTTTTGGTGAATTGAGTGAAGTTTTGCAGACAAGAGAACCAGTTTTACATTCAACATATCATGTACTTTGTTTTCTCTCAATGACTGTAATCCCTTACATGCAACAACAGTTATCCCACTTCCTCCCTGTGGTTCCTATTTCCGTTCCACCCACCTTCCCATCCGTTTACAATGTTGCCCTTGGGTAAATGTTGTCCTTTTGATTTTAAATGATTAATCATTTCATCGTGAGCATACCTTGCTAGTATTGCTGCACACTCACATCTTTATATGTATCTAGTGCTTGGTTAAAAATTGGGCAACAAAGTTTGAGTTATTTTTCAGAACTGAAGGGTGATCAGAGGCCATATAGTCTCAGGTTCCTCCAGTCTCCTTATGCTCAGCAAGCCCTACCTTTTATTTATACATATATAATTTTGAGTTTTGCATCACATTTTCTCCAGTTCTATCTGGGACCTCCTAATGTGGTCCCTTTCAGATCAATTATTAGTGGTAATCAGGCACCCTCTACTTTTCTGGTCTCAGAGTTGTGGAGACTGAGGTTCACATGTTCCATTAGACCACTGGATTGATTGCTTCCAAGCCTCTTCAATTCTTATCACTCTTCTTTTTTTCCCACATGGAGAGACCAATTCCTGCATCTTAGATGGCTGCTCATGAGCTTTTAAGATCCCAGACACTGTTCAACAAAGTTGTTGTTGTTGTTAAGTGCCATTGAGTCCGTTCCAGCCCCTAGTGACCTTGTATAGGGTTTCCAAGGAGCAACTAGTGAGCTTGAAGCACCAACCTTGCAGTTCAAACCAACTTTGCAGTCCAGTGCATTCACCCACAGTGCCACACCAAGACTCCAAATGAGGAGTTGTTGTTGTTGTTGTTGTTATGTGCTGTGGAGTCAGTTCCCACTCATAGTGACCCTGTACAGGGTTTCTGAGGCTGTAAATCTTTACAGGAGCAGAAAGCCTCATCTTTCTCCCACAGAAAAGCTGGTAGTTTCTAACTGCTGACCTTGAAGTTTGCAGCCCGAATCAAACTAGGAGTAGGATGTAGAATATTGTCTTTGTGAACTACGTTATGCCAAATGACCATGGTGTCCCATGAGACGATGGTCCTGAGCCCCCAGGCTCAGCAACTAATTGCCTTAAGATGTTTGATAATATCTAAGGTTTTGTCATTTTGCCTGTTCATAGTTATATTTGCAGCAAAGGTAAATACCCATGTATAAATATCATCTATCAAATCTTTGTTTATTTATGGGTATAGTCCCATATTTCCTCCCATACTCATTCAGCCTCTGTATCTGTCCATTCATCTACCCAAAGTACACTGTTGTTCCAATGTTGTGTATATAACACTATTTACTTCTATCCCATTTAGCCCTTGCATACCTCTCTGTGTCTTCATATTTCTTCTGCCAGCTCCTGCTTCTTGAGTATTCCACTCCTCCTCCTTGTATATTGCCCTCCCCATTATTTGAATTAACATGTGTCTACCCTCTAACCAGTGAACTACTCTACCTTCCTTCCCCCCGCCCCCACCTGTCCACTCCCAGTAACCAAAGAATGTTTCTTTTAGCATAAAAACCATTTCTTGATATGAAAACAATAGTGGTCTAATGCAACGTTTGTCCTTTTGTGTTTGACTAATTTCACTCACAATGATGTCCTCCAGGTTCATGTATATTATGAGGTGTTTCACAGATTTGTTGCTGTTCTTGAGATGGCATAGTATTTAATCGTATGTATAGAACAAAGTTTATCTATTCTTCCATTGGTAAGCATATAGGATGTCTCCATCTTTTTGTTATTGTTAATAGTGCTGCAATAAACATGGGTACATATATATCTA
This sequence comes from Chrysochloris asiatica, assembly GCF_000296735.1. Lineage (NCBI taxonomy): Eukaryota > Metazoa > Chordata > Mammalia > Afrosoricida > Chrysochloridae > Chrysochloris > Chrysochloris asiatica. The sequence continues at coordinate 57,506,343 of NW_006408520.1, forward strand.
GTCATGTCCTGCCTCTTATTTCTTGTGAATATATACAAAGTAAATGGATTGCAGGGTTATATGGCATTTTTATTTCTAACTTTCTGAGAAAAAAACAGTACTTTTCCAAGAGAGGTTGAACCATTTTACAGCCTTGCTAGCTACGTAGGAGGACCCCAGTCTCTCCACAAACTTGCCAACATTTGTTGTTTTCTGTTTGTTTGAATTTTGCTATTTATAGAAGGGTGAGATGATATCTCATTGTTGTTTTGATTCGCATCTTACTAATTGCTAATGGCCATGAACATTTCTGCATGTTTGTTCGTTGCCTGAGTGTCTTCCTTGGTGAAGTGTCTCTTCATGTCTTCTGTCCATTTTTCATTGGGTTATTTGTTCTTTTCTTCTAGAAGTGTTGTAGATTTCTAAAAATTCAGATATTGGTACCTTCTTGGATATGTCATTGCAAAACTTTTTACCTGGTCTGTGGGCTCTGTTTTCACTCTTTTCATGTACATAAATATTTAATTATTAGGACTTCCAGTAATCTACTTTGTCTTCTACTTTGTGTGATTTTAGTTTGTGTGGTTTTAGTTATGTCTGACAATTTGTTCATGGCATGTATTACAGGCCCTAAGTTTGTCCTTATTTTTCCATTGATGATCTTTATAGTTCTAGGTTTTACATTTAGGTCTTTAATCCACATTGAGTTTGTTTTTGTATATGGTGCTCTTGTTTAATTATTCTGCAAATGGACTTCCAGTTTTGCCAGTACCAGTTGTTGAAACGACTATCTCTTCCCTATTCAATGTGTTTTGGCCCTTTGTCAAAGATCAGCTGACCAGATTTATTGAGCTTTATCAACTGACGGTTTTAGTTCTGGGTTCTCAATTCTGTTCCACTGGTCTATGTGTCTTTTATTGTACCAGTACCAGGCTGTTTTGACAGATTTTCAAAATCTATATAGTAGATTTTGAAATAAGGGAATGAAAGGACTTTTTGCCATAAACTCTATTTTATCGTAAATTAATATTGCCACTCCAGCTCACGTTTGATTGTTGTTAGCTTGATACATTTTTCCATCCTTTTGTAGACAGCATATTGAAGAATCCTGTTTTTTGTTTTTGTTTTATCCGTTCTGCTACTCTTTTTTTCTTGACTAGTTCTTTTAATCCATTGATGTTTAGTAATTATCCATAAGTATCCTGTGTGGGTTTGTTTTTGTTTTTTTTTTGGTGCTGCTGGTTTCTTCGTTTTGCACAATTTTCTGTGCTGAGTTCATTTTGTTTGTGCGTTTTCTTGTCAATGTCTGCTATTGTTTTAATGTTTACTAAATCTTCATGTTTTCTCTCTTGTTGGTTAGACGTTAATATGTACTAATTATCTTTGAGATTACTCTATAATTTTAAATTTCTTTCCCAGTTTAAAATAGTCTGCTTTTTCTTTAAATCTACTGTACATCCTTGATATTTGGAAGTTCTATAGCTACACTTTTCTCTCTTTATGCTTTGCGGTTGTCTTCATTATAAATTGATATCTCTGATTCCCTACTTTCAGTGTTGTAAATTTGTTTTACTTTGTTGTTATTAGGTGCCACTAAGTCAGTTCCAACTCATAAAGACCTTATGCACAACAGAACAAAACACTTCTTTACTTTGAATACCTCTATGTTTGAATTGAATTCTGGGTATCATGTATGTCAATCTCAGGTTGTTTTCTGCTGTTATTGGTTCTTAGTTCAAAGGACTCCCTTTAATATTTTTTGTAAAGTTTGCTTGTTAGGACAAATACCGTTAAACTCTGTTTATCTGATAATTTTACTTTTGAGGTTAGATTTGATGGACAGTTTTGCCGGGTATATGATTCTTTGTTAGCAATTTTTTTTTTTTTTTTCTACTAGAGTTTTGTATATGTCTCCTCATTGCCTTCCTCCTTCTATGGTATCTTCTGAGAATCAGAGCTTAATCTTTTTAGTTGTGCTATGTTAATAACATTTCAGTTTTCCCAAACAGCTATTATGATTCTTTCACTGTTTTTGATTTTAAAGAGTTTACCTATAATATGTCTTGGTGACTTTTGTTTAAAGTCTATCCTATTTGGGGTTCATTCACCTACTTGCATGCTTATCGTCTCATCTTTCATAATGTTAGGGAAATTTCCTCCCGACAACTCTTCAACTACCTTTTCTATGCTTTCTTTGTCTCTTTCTATTCTAGTATTCTGATCATGCCTAAGTTAAAACTCTTCATGTTGCCCCATATAAATCTTAGATATTTTTCAGATTTTTTCTTCTTTTGTTTTCTGATTGTTCTTCTAGATTACTAATATTGTGCGACTTATCTTCAAAGTCACTAATCCGGATTTCCATTTATTCAAATCTATTCCTTTGCCCTTTCAATATATTGTATGTTTCTGAAATCTTAGCATTAATCTGGATTCCTATTTACAGGTTTTGCATTGTCTCCAATGCTTTACCTATTTTGTTTGATCATTCCTGTAGTGTTTCCCTGAATTCTTCCTTTAAAAAAAAAACAAAAACTTTTTGTCAATCAATTTGTTGTTTTTGTTGTTAATTGCTGTCGAGTTGGTTCCAATCCATAATAACCCTGTACATGGTTTCTGAGGAATAGCTGGGGAGCTTGAATCTCCGATCTTGTGGTTCAAACTGACTTTGCAGTCCAGAGCATTAACTCTCAGTGCCACATTTGATGGTACCTAAATATCATTCTCTTGAATTCTTTTTCTGGTTGTTATAATGCCTTTTTCCCCCAAAGACATTTCTAGCTCTGCCTGCTGTTTGAGGAACTCTGTCTTGTTTTTTCATGTGAACAGAAATTATCTGCTCCTTATGAGACATTGTGTTTTTATATTTGTATTAAGTGGATGATTGTATGTTGGTGTATTCTTAGACACTCACCAACTGATTCCTGATGGGTGTGATTAAGGGATGAGTATGTGCACCATTCTGTGTCCAATAGTCTTGCAGTTCAGTTCAGGATGGATTTGATTGAAGGTGTTTACAATGATCTAATTATAGCAGCTTATATTGGCTCTTGCCCAATAGGAATAGTTGTACAGGGTACGGTTATAGCTGGACTATATGAACACATTTGCTGTGTCCAGTTAGATGAGACAAGAAGAGAAAACACATATATAAGAGAGAAGGAAAACAAACAATAGGGAAAAAACAAAATAATGAAGGAAAGAAATACAGTCAGAAGCTAAAAAAAGAACACAGAAACAAAAGAGAGAAATGACAGAGAGGAAAACAAAAAATATTGGAAGTGATCAAAAATGAAATTGAACATATAAAGGTCTATATCCTAGGCATTAGTGATCTGAAATGGATATTGGCCATTTGGAATTAGACAATCATATGGTTTATTATGCTGGGAATTACAAATT
>NW_006408520.1:57511141-57523779 GCF_000296735.1 Chrysochloris asiatica
CTCCTCATTTCTTCCATTTGCTTTAGCATCTCTATGCTGGAAAGCAAGTTTCAGAGTCTCTTCTGACATCCATTTTGACCTTTTCCTTCTTTCTTGTCTTCTTAATGACTTTTTGCTCTCTTTACATATGATGTTCTTGATTTCATCCCGCAATTCTTCTGGTCTTCAGTCTTTAATGTTTAATGTATTAAATCTGTTCTTCAGATGATCTCTAAATTCAGGTGGGATATATTCAAGGTCATATTTAGGCTCTTGAGGACTTGTTTTCATTTTCTTCAGTTTCAGTTTGAATTTGTATATGAGTAATTGATGGTCTGCTCCACAGTCTGCCCCTGGCCTTGTTTTCACTGATGATAGGGAGCTTTTCCATCTCCTCTTTCCACAGATGCAGTCAATTTGATTTCTATGTGTTCCATCTGGTGAGGTTCATGTGTATAGTCATCTATTATGCTGTCTAAAGAAGGTATTTGAAATGAATAAATCATTAGCTTTGCAGAATTGTAACATGCATTCTCCCGCATCATTGCTATCACCAAGGCCATATTTTCCAACTACTGGACCTTCCTCTTTGCTCCCAACCTTTGCATTCCAATCACCAGTAATGAGCAATACAAATAAAATAATGAAGGAAAGAAATACAGTGCCTCACTGCATGTCTACCTGATCCCAAAACAAGCATATGAGACTAAAATATGACCTTTAACATATCTCACTTGAATTTGGAGACGATCTCAAGAACACATTTGATGCATTAACTACTAATGACCAAAGACCAGAAAAGTCATGGGATGACAGTAGGAAAACAAAAGGTCATTAAAAAGGCAAGAAAGAAAAAAAGACCAAAATGGATGATAGAAGAAACCCTGACACTTGCTCTTGAGTGTAAAGATGCTAAAATAAATGAAAGAAGTGAGGATAAAAGAGACAAACAGAAAGTGTCAAAGAGAAGTTCAAGAAAACAAAGTCAAGTATTATAACAAAATGTGCAAAGACTTGGAGTTAAAAAATCAAAATGGAAGAACTCATTCAGCATTTCTGAACCTGATAGAACTAAAGAAAAAAATTCAAGCATTGACGTGCAATATTGAAGTATTCTATAGGCAAAATATTGAATGATATGGAAATTATCAAAAGAGGATGAAAGGAATACCAAGTCACTGGACCGAAAAAAGTGATCAATTTTAACGATTTCATGGTAACGAACTGACATTACACAAGGAAGAATTACACACTGTTCTGAAGACATTGGTAAAAATCTAAACTTCAGGAATTGATGGAATACAAATTGAAGTCTTTGAACAAACTGATGAAGCATTGGATTTGCTCTCTTGCCTCGGATTCTGAAAATGACCGTGAAGATAGAAAACTTAAAGAATCTGGCTACTTACTTGAAGTGAAGAAATGGAGAATGAAGAACCACCAAAAAATTAACATTTTGGTAAATCATTTTGTCTTGCCAGCTTGAATTAATTTTTGTTTTTTGAAAACAGAAATGATAAAATTTAACCGTTGTAAACATTTTCTTCCTTAAAGTTTCTAGTATCTCTAAAATTTACTGTTGTAGCTTTAAATTTTTAATTTCTTAGTTATCTAGTGCTACTATAACAGAAATACCATTAGTGGATAGCTTAAAAAGTCCTTGCCTACTTTAAGCATCTATATAACCAATATTCCTTGGAGATCACCATACATCTTGGTATCAACTGTCCACTGTATCTAGGAGCTTCACAGTGTAGGGGATCCTGGTCCAAAGGAGTACTCCACTCTAAACTCTTCAATCTTGATGGCGGTAGGTTCCTTGGAGCTCAGCTTTTATATCACAACTCTTATATTTCAAAAGAGAGTGACTCAAAATAAAACCTAATCCTGTAAATTGCATCTGGCCTCATTAACATCACAGAAGTAAGGATATTAGATCAGTGCTGATCAAAAGAGACCTTGGAGTTGACTGCATCATTTTAGATTTCATCATGGAGGTGATAACTACATCTTAACTGTTAAATCACTGAAAATTCTGGCAAGTCAAATTGAAAGAAAACTTTAACTATCACACTCTTCTTTCTCACACTATTCTCTCCAAACAAGCATGTGCTGTTTTTTCTGGGTGGTAGATCATTTGACTTGTTTCAGTGGTTTATATAGCATTATTTACCTAATCTTTTTCTTGGGAATCGGTAACTATTTGAGCTGATTAAATCAAATCATTGCTGACTCTCTCTTCCTTCCAAATATTTTAGACTTTATCTAAGCATTTTTTCAAAAAGAAGAACACACGAACTAATATAAAAATCAAGAATTTCAAAGCACCAAAGAGTTAACAAGATGGAACACTATAAAAGATTATTTTAATTCAGAAATGTATCCCCAATGAAATATGCTGTATTCCTCTTTCAGAAATCCTAAATCAGCCTTTCAGTACAGTTTATGGAAGACATATTCTTCAGCTAGTTCTTGATGTGAGAAAAGCTTTAATTTTAAGGCAGAAAAAAGTATTTTTTGTAAGCTGTTGTAGGCTCTGGTTTAGCAGCTGTGTTCTGAATGGTTCCTACACAGCTTATTCTTCTAATTATGCTGCTGACAGCTTCCCTAGTGGATTAAAATCTATACTCGGAATTCTCTTATCTTTAACCTTTCATCCCCATGACTCCCTACTCCACAGATGCTTCTCCTAATGCACTGTTTTCTAAGTATGGGGACTGCTTAGACCCCTTGCACAACAATAAAAGGAAAATGTGGGTATAGTCTTTCTTTGATCTCTGTTGTCTAATTTCTACACAAATATGAAACACACAAAAAATGAAACAATGATCTATTTATAATACATATGTTATCTAGCCCTTCATTCATCTTTTAGCAAGTGATGAACCTTTAATGTTTCTATGTAGAGCAACTTATTGGGGAAAATGAAAAAAGAAGGGGGTTTCACTATATATAGTAATATCTCATTTGAATGATATTAAGAAAGGTTGAGGTGACCCCAGGCAGTTAATTGTTGACATAACTAAAGCTTACTCTTTCATAAGTCAAATCTTTAACCTTTTTTATTGGTCCTGAATCTTTCAGGAGGATTCTTCACTAGATGATAGGTTGCTGAATGGTACAAATGATTTGCACTAGAATCCAGGTGCTAATAAGAAAGTTTGGGAGTCCTGGTATGATGCTGTAGGATAAGCACTTGATCATAAAGTCAGTTTGAACTGCAAGGTTGGTGATTCAAACTCATCAGCTGCCCCTGAGAAACCTTATATAAGGTCACTATGAGTTGGAACCAACTCAACGGCACTTGATAACTTAACAACAATAATCCTAAAGTTTGGAAGTTTGAATCATGGTTTCAAAAAGTTTCCTATGTTTCAGTCATGGCCAATGAAGGAAAACCAGAACAAGTTAAATGTTTAAAATTTGACTTATCCATAATACTAACTGGAACAAGAAAAATTAGCAGTCAAAGCCCTGAATGGGAAACTTGGAAGAGATGTAGTGATCCCATTCAGGAGACTAATAACACACATTTGAATGAGTGGCACACATTCAAAGTATCATGGTTGACTGCCATAACTGAGTCAGGCACTGTTATTTTCAACTTAGTCTAGAGATTTGGTTGCTATGCTATGCACATGCTGCCCTTGTTTTCTAAGAAGGAGCAATAATTTGACCCAGAATTTTTCCCATTGTGATTAGTGTTCTGGCTCACTCACATTTTTAAAAGTAGGATCTGTTCCAGTGTCACATCATTCTCTGTGTCTTAACCAGACTGAGCCTGTTTAAAGTCTTGATTTGAATTCACCCAGTAGCATTGTGGAAGAAAGATCTCATCATTTATTTCAGAAAAACTACACGATTGACAACCCTATGGAGTACAACCCTCATTTAAAACAGAAGGGGTCACAATGCATTAGAATCAACTCAACAACCATAAGATGCTGAAAATAATTAAATATTTCTTTATTCAGTATAGTACTTCACAATATTCTTGCTAGCAAGGGAATACCATTTGATTCATTTTGACTCTCCATCTTCCTTCCTCAAAATCTCTCCGCCGAGACTAGGCTGCTTACCTGTACGGATAAATGTATGCTTGTTTTGTTCTCATTCTCTTCATTCCCATTGCATTTTCAGTTTCAATTACCTGCTGAAGGTAAGGATAACAAATACCTACGTTTATTGTGAATTCTCTATTAAGTGTCAAAAATAAAGTTGTGGGGTTTTTGCTTTGCTTGGTTTTGTGAATGTGTGTGTGTAGAAACTGCTCAAGAATTAGTCTTTTTAAAATCAGACATGAACAATGTCCTGAAGACTTTAATGTATCAAGGTTAGTTATGAGATTTTCAGTACCAAATGTGATTACATAACCTTAATGTGTTTTTTCAAAATTATCACAGTTCCTTGAAAGTTGAAGAATTAGAAACATAGAAGGTTTCCTTAAAGGGAAGGAGATCATAGAAACATCATTAGTTTCAGCACACATCTAAAAGATAAATTGCTTTCTGTGAGAGTGCTAAAAGGAAAGTGATGGGTCCAAGGAGGTTGGTTGCCTTGGTACAAAGATGCATCAGAGAGAACATAGGCCCTAGGCAGATTGAAATTTCTTCTCTGGACTCTTCCAAGCTCCACAGATTCATAAAAAGTCAAAGTAGAAATGTGGGTGAAGGGAAAGAGCTACAAGACTTCTGACCTTGAGGGACAGACAGGACAAAGACCAAATGACATATCCAATAACTATGTGTTTCAAACATCACACTACAGGTTCTAGTCTTTAGATCTTTACTGTCTACTCCATTATTTGCCTTTCCCTTGTTCTCTCTGTATATCAGGGGTGCTGTACTTGGGAGGCTACATTTCTGCTAGTTTGTAGTTGAGTTTAGATGAGGGGAAACACTGGATGAAGGCTGGAGCTTGGGAAAAGAGGGAAGCCAAAGTATTTTTCCTTCTCTCTCTCTACTTCTGGGAGCATCAATGTCCTACATGGTTCCCATCCAAACAGATCTATTATAGGTTCAGGCTTACCAAAGCCAATATAATCTTTGGGTTCTAGAAACACTCTTTGTTCCCCAGTTTAGAAGTAGTGCTGCCTGCTACTACTAACTACCATGTTGCTACCTATATTTTATTTGATAATTGGCTACTCCATCATATTGGTAACACATTTTCTTTATTCAGCTCATGGTGGTTTCGTTTTTCTGGTTAGGGCTTAATAATATACAAGATGTTTTACATCTTACTTAATTTTAACAAGCTCCCTGCAAGATAGTAATTAAGTAATTGTTATCTCCATTTTATAGATAATAAAAACAGATTATGCAAATTTAAGGTTGTTGCTCAAACCTTAGTTCTAAAATTCACATTGTGTTCTAAAGTTCTATTACATTTCTCTACCTGCCAAGGGCAAATGGCAGAACCTGGGGAACAGCTAGAATAAAATAACTCTAGGCCTAAAAGTTAACTTAAAATTTAAAACCATGCTAAAAGTACTAACTTAACATGCACAATAGTTATGCATTTGGCTGCTAACTAAAAGTTTGGAGGTTTGAGCCCATCAGTCACTCTGCAGAGAAATGATGTGGCAGGCTGCTTCCATGAGGATCATAGTCTGAGAAACCCTATGGGGCAGATCTACTATGCTATGACCCAGAATCAACCTGTGAGCAAGGAGATTCTGTGTCTGCGTATATATATAGCTGTCCTAGGCAGTAACTGTACTACTAAGGAGACCTCTATCTTCACTGAGTATTGGGAGGTATCCTAGTTCCAGAGAATAGTACCCTACTCCAAAGAATTGATGCTGTCACATCCTATACAAAAAAAAATGTTTGTTCATTGTGGGGACCACAGAATCAAAGCCATTGGACACTAAGCCTGAATCACATATATCTGAAGTTAAATATTCTGGTGACCTACTTCCATCTTTTGCCAATTAAAATTTTTTCCCAATCTTTTATTTTGCTCTTTCTGTCTTTGGACATATTTATGTGATATTATATTATTTTAACATTAATCATTAACCCCAAGTATTCAGCCTTTCAGTTATGTAACTTGTCATCCATGGGTGGTAAAAATAGTTAATGTACTTGGCTGGTCACTGAAGGTTGGAGGTTACAGTCCACTCAAAGGCACCTTGGAAGAAAGTTTTGGTGATTTTCTTCTGAAAAATCAGGCACTGATTATTTTCAGCAGTTTTACTTCAAAACAAATGAGGTTTCCATGAGTTAAAATTGACTTGAGGACAGTAAAAAAAATCTCAAGAAGGGAAAATTTACCTAATAAGCATGCTAAACATTTGCTTAAAACATCAAGCAGACAGGGTTACAAGTTTTACAAAGTAAGACCCATAGGTGACAAGCAAACAGGACACAGGAAAAACTAGCAGCACCAGAAATAAAGTTGATATAGGGTCATTGGGATGCCCACACACAAGGGTGTTTGAGCTATGAGGCCCACACCAACACCACTTCAGTACCTTTATTGACATATGTATCCTATGGACCACTCCAGTGTAATTGAAGTTCAGCAGGTCTCAGGAGTACATTATTATTTTTTTTTTCTAATAAACAAGAGGAAAAGTGGGCTGTTTAATATTACTCTCGCTACTTTCATTCAATTATGCAACTGGATGAATCATGAGCAGTTACTGGGCAAAGAAAAATCATATTAATAGATAACAGGTCTTGGATCCATGTCTGCTGACTTAGCTCTTTGCCATGATACAAGCACAAAGTTATGCTCCTGTGCATGTCCTGGTAAACAATCAATGGTGACTCCAAGTCTAGAAGAAAAACAAAAGTGAGGGAATTCAAATAAGTGGACCACTGAGTGAATTCAATCACTATGCTTTATAACTATATAGGACTTACCTGAAGAGGTATGTCCTAAATTTAGTAAACAATGATGTTTATAACTTAAATGTTAAATTATGTTTAGTATATGCATGGATACACTATGTTGTTGTTAGGTGCCTTAGAGTTGGCTCCAACTCAGAATGACCCTATGCACAATATAATGAAGCACTGCCTGGTCCTGAGCCATCAAAATCTTTGTTAGGCTACAGACCATTGTTAATGCCACTGCGCCAATCTGTCTCACTGGGGATTGCAAAAAAAAAATGAACCAAACCATTACTCCCACAACCCTTTATGCTCCACTGTGTTCAGTAACTCATTGTAAATGCTACAAAGAACTCAGAGATAATACTCAAAGTTAAGGGGTTTCTTTGAGCACCTACAGTGTTGCATCAGTTTATTGAAAGATTTCAAATCTTGTTCCATCAATTCCTGAAATATGTTTTATTACTTTTTTTGGCCAATGCCTTCAATGCACCTTGGACTTCTTCCTTCAGTACCATCAAATCTTGATCATTGGTATCTCTTGAAATGGTTGAATACTAACCATTTCCTTTTGGTAAAGTGACTCTTTGTACGCCTTCCATCTTCTTTTGATGTTTCCTGCATTATTCAATATTTTGTCTATATAGAATCCTTCAGTATTTCAAGTTGAGGCTTGAATTTTTTCTTCAGATCTTTAAGCTTGAGAAATACTTAGTGTGCTCTTTTGGTTTTATCACTCAAGAACTTTGCACATTTCATTGTAATATTTTAGGTGATATACTACAACATACATATAATGTGATACTCACATGGGTAATAATATAACAAGCAAACATTGAAAATATTTATATTTATCTATCATGAAAAATTTTAATTTATGTATCCACTGAGTTGCCTTTTTTCCTATCTGCTGTGTGGGACAAAGGACTTGCTATTATTGTCTGTGTGCTAATAATAAAAGGTAATAGGCAGATTAAGAGCATACAAAATCATTATTTATATACCATACAAAATATGCTTCTGCTCTGCCACAGTGAGTGTGTTTCTAAATTTGTCTTTCAAGAAAGCAACAAAGGACATTTATCAGAATATTATGTTTATATTTTATCAGCATTTTTGCATACCTCCATAAAAATATATTGAACAACTCCTTGAGGAAATAAATTACATGAATAGATAAGCAAATTACAACTTACAGCAACCCTTTTTAGGGTTTCCAAGACTACAAATCTTTACGCGAGCAATCAACCTCATCTTTCTCCCACAGAGTAGCTGGTGGGTTTGAACCTCCGACCTTGAAGTTAGCACGCCAACATCTAATTAACAGTGTCACCAGGTCTTCTTAAATCAATATGTGTTGTTGTTGTTGGTAAGTACCATTTTGTTGGTTTTGACTCACAATGACCCTGCATAGTGTTTCTGAAGAGTGACTAGTGGATTTGGACAATTGACCTTGTGGTTAGCAGTCCAGTGCTTATCCTACAGTGTCACACATACAAAAAATATATAAGTGCATTTTATTTTCCACTTATTTCAGGCTGACTTTCTTTTAAGAAACTCTTACTATGACTCACAAATTATTACTATGACTCACAAAACAAGCTTGTTTATTGAGAAGTGGTGCTATTATTATTTCAATTATGTACATGTCTCCAAATAAGAGAGCTGAACAATCCAACAAAGAAATAAAAATGTACATTTTATAAAATGTTTATATGATAGAAATTATTTTTTTTAAATTTATGACCAATTGAGCATAACCTCCCATCCATTTCTCTCTGATTTACCAAATAAGAATGTCATTGGCACTATAATAACATGAATCATGACACATTAAGTCCTCTGCAAAATAAGCCAAAATGAGCTTTAGATTGAATATATCCTTGTATTTGTATCTTGCTCGTTACAATCACACTCACCTTTGTCATATATTAGTAATAGTACAACAAACTATGAAAACACAGCACCAAGGTGCAGAAAATGAGCGCCCAAGCTTTGAAGTGTTATTTGAATATGAAAACATTTGTGCATATCTGTTAAGAGCCCATCAACCCATTAACAAACATCACACTACAAATAAATGAAATTATGTTTGACTGCCTTGAAAATACTAATTTTTTTGCCTATTCCAGAACCAAAGAACAAAATAAAATGTTCCACATCAATTTTTTCACATGGCACAAGGTCAGCAGTTCACACACATCTTATAAATGCTATACAGAGTTGTAATGAGTCGGAACCTACTTGATAGCAGTTAACAACAACAAATGTACATCAAAATATTTCACCAAAAGAATAAAATGAGAATCCAGAGACTGAGGAAAATATTTGGCAATGACTTATCAGACAAAGGATTAATCTCTAAATACAAATAATCCAACTAAAAAATGGGTAAAGGACAGAGACACTTCACAAAGAAGATATTCAGGTAGTCAATAAACACATGAAGAAATGTTCAATTCTGACTCTCATTCAGTTGATTCTGACTCATGGTTACTTCATAGGACACAGTAGAACTATTCTAGAGTTTCCAAGGCTATAAATCTTTACAGAAGTAGACTGCCTCATCTTTCTTCTGTGAAGTGGTTGTTGGATTTGAACTGCCAACTTTTGGACTAGAAGCACCAGGCTTGACTTTTTGCACCACCAGGGCTTCTACTCATTAACCATTTTATTGTTGTTAAGTGCCATTGAGTCAGTTCAGACCCATAGTGACCCTATATAGGGTTTCCGAGGAGTGACTGGTGAGCTTGAACCACATACATTGCAGTTCAAATGGCTTTGCAGTCTGGCACATTTACCCACAGCACCAGATGCAAATCAAAATGAGATATCATCTCATCCTAACATTAATAACAAGATTAAAAACAAACACAAAAACAGGAAAAAAGAAATGCCAGCAAGAATGAGCAGAGATTACATTCCTTGCTAGTGGGATTGTAAAATGGCATAACTGCCATGAAGAACCACCACTCATTTGGCAGTTTGTTGCATTGTGGTAGCTTGTGTGTTGACCTGTGTGTTATGTGATACTGGAAACTATGCTACCGGTATTTTATATACCAGCAGGATCACCCATGACAGACATGTTTCAGCTCAGTTTCCAGACTAAGACAAACTAGGAAGAAGCAGAGAAGGATTACTTCCAAATGCCTAGACTCTCAAAATATTGTGAATAGCAGTGGAACACTGTCGGATAGCAACAGAATACTGAATATTGAAACATGAGGAATAGCACCAGAGTATTGTCAGTACCAGAAGATGAGCCTCTTAGGTTGGAGGCACTCAAAATATGACTGTGAAGAACTACTTCCTCAAAGAAGAGTTGACCGTGATGACTCGAATGGAGTAAAGCTTTTGAAACCTTCAATTATTGATGGGGCACAAATCAAAATGAGGATAAACAACTGTAAACATCCATTAATAATCAGAATATAGAATGCTCAAAGTATGAAATTTAGAAATTGTCAAAAATGAAATGGATTGCAAAAAAATCGATATCCTAGGCATTAGTGTGAGCTGAAATGGACTGATATTGGCCATTTTGAATCTTACATTAACATGGTTACTATGACAAGGATGAAAAATTGAGGAATGGCATCACATTCAATATCAAAAAGAACATTGCATGATCTATCTTGAAGTATAATGCTGTCTGTGAAAAGATAATATTCAAGGAAAACCAGTTAGTACCACTATTATTCAAATTTATGCATGGACTACTAAAGCTAGTGATGATGAAATAGAAGAATTCAACCCACTTGTTAAGTCTGAAATTGGTCAAACATGCAATCAAGATGTACTGATAATTACAGGTGACTGGAAAGCAAAGGTTGGAAACAAAGAGGAATATTCAGTAGTTGGAAAATATGGCCTTGGTGATAGAAATGATGGTGGAGATTGCATTGTAGAATTATGAAAGACCAATGACTTATTCAATGCAAATACTTTTTCTAATCAGCATGAAAGACAACTATATGCATGGATACAACCATAAGAATACGCAGAAATCAAATTGACTACATCTTTGGAAAGAGACGGTTGAAAAGCTCCATGTCATCAGCAAAAACATGGCTAAAGGCAGACTGTGGAACAGACAAATCATCAATTGCTCACATGAAAGTTCAGGCTGAAGCTGAAGAAAATTAAACAAGTCCACAAGAGCCAAAACATGACCTTAAGCATATCCCACCTGAATTTAGAGATCACCTCAAGGATAGATTTGATAATTAGATACTAATGACTAAAGACCAGAAGTGTTGTGGGATGACATCAAGAACATTATACAGGAAGAAAGAAAAAGGTCATTAAGAAGATAAGAAAGAAAGAAAAGGTCAAAATGGATGTGAGAAGAGACTCTGAGGCAGCTGCTAAAGCAAATACAAGAAATGAGATGTAATAAGAGCTGAGCAGAAAATTTCAAAGGACAGATCAAGAAGACAAAGTCAAATATAGTAATGAAATGTGCAAAAACCTAGAGTTAGAAAACCAAAAGGAAGAACATGCTTAGTATTTTTCAAGTTGAAAGAAGTAAGAAAAAATTCAATCCTCGACTTTCAAAAGTGAAGGATTCTATGGGCAAAGTATTAAATGATGCAAAAGCATCAAAAGATGATGGAATAAATACACCATCACTGCATCAAAAAGAAATGGTCAATGTTCAGCTATTTCAAGAGCTAGCATAGGACCAAGAGCCAATGGTATTGAAGGAAGAAGTCCAAGGGGTAATGAAAGCATTGGCAAATAACAACCTGCGATATGCAGATGTTACAACATGCTTGCTGAAAATGAAGAGGACTTAAAATATTTACTGATGAAGATCAAAGAGCACAGCCTTCGGTATGGATTGCATCTCAATGTCAAGAAAACAAAAATCCTCACTACTGTACCAATAAACAACATTCTTGTCAACGGAGAAAAGATTGAAGTTGTCAAGGACTTCATTCTTCTTGGATCAACTATCAACATTCGCGGAAGCAGCAGTCAAGAAATCAAATGATGTAATGCATTAGGCAAATCTACTGCACAAGACCTTTTTAAAGTGTTGAAAAGCAAAGATGTCACCTTGAGGACTAAGGTGTGCCTGACCCAAGCCATGGTATTTTCAATAGCCTCATATGCATGTGAAAGTTGCACAGTAAATAAGGAAGACCATAAAAGAATTGATGTTTTTGAGTTATGGTGTTCGAAGAGAGTATTGAAAGTGCCATGGGCTGCCAAAAGAAACAACAGATCTGTGTTGGAAGAAGTGTAGCCAGAGTGCTCCTTGGAGGCCAAGATGGTCAAACTTCGTCTCTCACACTTTGGACATATTGTCAGGAGGGACAAGTCACTGGAGAAGGATGTCAAGTTTGGTAAGGTGGAGGGTAAGCGAGATGGATTGGCTAAGTGGCAGCATCGATAGACTCAAGCATGGCAACAATAGTGAGGTTGGCCCAGGATCAGGCGTATTTCATTCTGTTGTGCATAAGGTCGCTATGAGTCAGCACCGATTTGATGGCATCTAACAACAACAACAAGTAACTGATGGGATGCAAGTTTAAATCTTCCAATAAGCTGAGGCAGAACTAGAGGTACTTACTCATCTATGCCAAGAAATTGGGAAGACAGCTACCTGGCTAACTAATTGGAATAGATCCATATCTGTGCCCATTCTAAAGAGAGGTGACCCAATGGAATACAAAAATTGTCAGACAATATCATTACTATGACATGAAAGTAAAATTTTAGTAAAGATAATTTAAAAATGGTTGCAACTGTAGATGGACAAGAAACTGCCAAAGGTTCTAGCTGGATTCAAATGAGGACATGGAATGA
>NW_006408520.1:57523962-57526442 GCF_000296735.1 Chrysochloris asiatica
AAACTACCAGCTGTTCCATGGGAGAAAAATGAGGATTTCTGCTCCCATAAAGATTTACAGCCCTGGAAACAATATTGCAGGGTCGCTATGAGTTGGGACTGACTCCACGATACACTACCACCACCACCATTCAATCTACATGCTGAGCAGATAAGCAGAGAAGCTGAATTATATGAGGAAGAATGTGGCATCATGATAGGAGGAAGACTCACTCATAACTTGTGATGATATGCAGGTGATACAACCTTGCTTGCTGAAAGTGGAGAGCATTTAAAATACTTACTGATGAATATCAACTAGCACAACCTTCATATGAACTGCAACTTAATGTAAAAAAAAAACAAAAAAAAAACTTCACCACTGGGCCAATAAATAATGTCATAATAAGTGAAGTTATGGTCTTGGAGAAGAATGTTAGAAGTACCATAGACTGCCAGAAGAAGAAACCAATCTGTGTTGGAAGAAGGAAAGCCAGTATGCTTCTTAGAAGCCAGGATGGTGAGACTTCATCTATCATATTTTGTACATTTTATCAGTAGGGACCAGTCCCTGGAGCAAGGCATCATGCTAAGTAAAGCGGAGGGTCAGATAAAAACATGAAGCCTCCCAAAGAGACGGATTTGCACACTGGCAGCTGTAATTGGGCTCAAGCATAACAATTGTGAAGTTGGCATAGGGCCGGGCTATGTTTCGTTCTGATGTGCATAAAGTTGCTATGAGTCTCGACTGACTGGGTGTCACCTAACAACAACTATAAAAAATAATATGGCATTTCTTTAAAAAAAAATGGTAATTGAAATACCATATGACCAAGTAATCAATCCCACTACCAGGTTTATATCCTAGAGAAATAAGAGCTGTGACACAAAATACTTCATGCAGAAGTATTCATTATAGCAAAAAAGATGCAAACAACCGAAGTGGCCATCAACCAATGAATGGATAGACAGACCATGTGATATACACACAATGTAATACTACACAATGTTAATGAATAATGATGCATTTGCAAAACACCTTATAACATAGATGAATCTGCAAAAAGTCAAGAAAATGTTTTCATACAAAAAGAAATTTTATTGTTAGGAGTGGGAGGGTAAATCACTAATTGGAGGGTATGCATACATTAATTCAACTGAAGGGGGAGGCAATATACTTTAAGTGGGATGTTAGCAGAAGATGATCAAGGCAAAGAAAACACTGGGAAGAGTACATGAATGAAAGGCAACAGAGGTCAATACAATTGTATACATGATACTGCAATAACAGTAACAATAATCTATTAGTAAAGCTCACCACCCGCTACTCGGAAACCCTATACAGGGTCAATATGGGTCAGAACCAACTGGACAGCACTTAACAGCAACAACATTAGTGAATACATAGATAGACAAGCAAGCTAAAAATGTAGTGTTGTGGGATAAGTACTGGACTGCAAGGTCAATTTAAACCTCAAGGTCAGCTGTTTGCACTCATCAGCCGCTCCTTAAAAACTCTATATAGGGTCTCTATGAGTCAGAAATGACTCGACAACACTCAACAACAACATATATACCTATGAACATATAGAAGTTTGGGAGAATATTCTACATATATATTACATATGCTACAAAAATATCCATAAATATAGTAAAGCATACTGAGGTCAAAATTATAAAACAGTTCTTAGACACAATTAAATATCTTGAGGGAATGAATCATTGAGCTTTGGGGATCTCAATCAAGGACAATTGGCACAACATAATCCACAGAGAAAATGTTCTACCTCCAAAATTTTTGAGTACGTACTGGGCTCTTAAAAACCTGTAAGCAACCATCTGCAACAAATAAGTAAAGAAAATCATGGAAACCATTAGTTCAGTGAACTTCAGCCTCCATGACCCTGAGACCAGAATAACTACATGGTGATAAACTAATACTCTACCATGCCTATGTCAGTTCGTTGTACACTGGTGGCTTGTGTGTTACTACAATGCTGGGATATTTTAATACCAGCAGAGTTATCATTGGTAGACAGGTTTTAGCAGAGCTTCAGGATTAAGCCAAACTAAGAAGGAGAGACAGAACACCTATTAATGGTTAGCAACTAAAAACCTTATCAACAGCAGCAGAACATTGACTGATATAGAGCTAGAAGATGAATTAGAATGGGGAAGAGCTGCCTCCTCCAAGTTGAGATGACCTTAAAGACATAAATGGAGGAAAGCCTTTGGAATGTTCATTTGCTGATTGAGCACAACACAAAATGAGAAGAAACAGCTGCAAACATCCATTAATAATCAGAACAAGGAATGCATGAAGTATGAATCTACAAATATTGTAAGTAGACAAAAATGAAATGGAATGCATAAAAATTGATATCTGAGGCATTGTTGTTGTTGTTGTTAGGTGTCATCGAGTCAGTACTGACTCATAGTGAACCTATGCACAACAGAACAAAATACTACCTGGTCCTGGGCCAACCTCACAATTGTTGCCAT
>NW_006408520.1:57527032-57532576 GCF_000296735.1 Chrysochloris asiatica
ACTGAAGGCTGTACTCTTTGATATTCATCAGTTAGTATTTTAAGTCCTCTTCACTTTCATCACTGAGGCATTAGTGAACTGAAATAGGCTGGTTCAAAATTGACCATTTTGAATCAGACAATTGTATGAGTTACTATGCCAGAAATGAAATGCTGAAGAGGACTGGCATCACATTCTTCATCAAAAAGAATATTTCAATACCTACCATTACCAAAGACTGATATAGGGATCATATTAGAAGGTCCTGTGTAGAATGGGAGAAAAATGTCAAATGAAACTCAAAATCATAAAAATGACCAGGCTTACTGGTCTGATAGAGACTGGTGGAATCCCTAAGATTATGACCTCTCTTCAAGCCTGGAACTGAACTCACCCTGTCGCTCAATTTTAGCAAAATGTTGTTGTTGTTGTTAAGAAGCATCAAGTTAATTCAGACTCATAGCTACCCTCTACAGGGTTTCCAATGAGTAGTGGGTGAGTTCAAACCACCTACCCTACAGCTCAAATCTTTGGGTCCAGTGCATTATCCTGCAGTGTGAAACAGAAAGAAATGCACTCCTTAAAACAATAACCATTTGAGATTTATAAAGACATAATTTACCCAAAATCAAAGTTCAAAAGGCAAGAAGAGTTAAGAAAGGAGGAGGAATGGAAATGAGAAACATGGTAGAGAAATGCAGTAATTGATTGTGGGGATTATAATTGACAAATTGTGTACGAATTGTTGAATGACAAATTGATTTGCTATGTAAACATCATCCATTTCACACTAAAAAGTAAAAAGAAGAAAAGAATCTGTGAATCCCTTAAGACATTTTTTAAATTAACACTTTTTAAAAACGTATGAATTGGAAGAGACTCCTATTAAATGTTTAAAAGTAATGGATATAAATCATTGTATCATAGTGGTTACAAATCAGGCTACTAATCTCAACTTCAACAGTTTCAAATGACCAGCTGTTCCTCGGGAGAAAGATGAGGTTTTTCTGCTCCCGTAAAGATTTACAGCCTTAAATACACTATAAAGAAACACTATGCATCTGTTCCAACTCCACAGCAATTAACCAACAACAATGAGCACTATTGGTGCTAAAACTACTTATAAGAATACAAATGAAAGACTTTTGCAACTGTTTTTTTTTAAAGTTTTTATTGTGAATTGAGTGATAGTTTACATGGGAGAGCCTCAGCTTTACAGTCATCCTATCGTATTTCATGTCTTTGCAATGATTTAAATCCCCTCCATGCATCATCATTCAACATCATTTGCTTTTTGCTTCCAATACCTCTGTTTTTGTTTTTGTTTTTGCATGTACATTGAAGCACTCAGGAATATATAAGCAATCAAACAACCAAAGGATATATCCTGAATGCCAGCCCCAGCCACCAGCACACAGCCTCTCTCCCTGAGTCTAGAGTCCCCAGCCACTCTGTCTCTCCACTGCATCCATTTCTTGCTGTACTAAAAAATTAATAATGATGCAGAAAGTGAAATTATTTTCGAATCCGAAATTGTCACATCTGCAGATACTCAAAATAACAGAAAGACAGATCCTGCTTTGTGGAATAGTTTCTCTTCTAATGATGTAAAATTTTTGGATTGAAAGAGAGCCAAATAGTTGTCAAATCACAGTGGACCATTTGAAAATTTCTGCATGGCTAGCATACAAGGTTCTGAAGCCAGAATATATTTTTAGGTTGAAAATTATAAGAGGGAATAGTTACTTTATTCTTCATCTTTTGGCTCTGTATATTGTTTTGCTTGCAAACTATTCAGTCCTAAATCATTTAATTTTCAATTTGCTACGAAAGTATTTATCTATTGTTGCAACTCAAATATGATTGATAAACATGAAAACAATTCAATTCACAATTTGTATGTTGTCATATTAAATCAAAGACATGGTCTTGGCTTACTTCATGAACTATAAACACAAATTAATACAGATCATCAGTTTTAGAGACCATGTTACAACGCATTGTAGCTATCACTAAAGCAATCTCTGAATGTGTCCTCATTTTGGGGAAGAAATGGAGTGTTTGGGTCCCTACAAAATGCAAATTTGGTGAGTTTATTTGAACTTTTGCTCAGTTTGATTAATTTTTATCGAGTCCCATCTCAAAATATGATAACATATGAAAGGAAAATGCATTGTGTATGTCTAAAATAATGAAGAATTAATTAATATAATTAATAAGTGATTAAGTTCAACCCTTATCGCTTGTTAACTATTACACATCTGTCAGTTTGTCATACTGTGGTGGCTTGCATGTTGTTGTGATGCTACAAGATATGCCACTGGTGTTTTTCATACCAGCAGGGTCACCTACGGTGGGTAGGCTTCAGCAGAGCTTCCACATTAAGAGACTTGTTAAGTGCCATCAAGTTGGTTTTGACTCATAGCAACCCTCTACAGGGTTTCTGAGGAACAGCTGGTGAGTTTGAACTGCCAACCTTGTGGTTCTCAGTCCAGTGATGAGTTTACAGAACCCAGCTAAGGAATACAATTGAGGAAGACCTACTATTTCAAAGTAGAGTTGACTTTTGTGACTTGGATGGAGCAAAGCTTTCAAGACCTTCATTTACTGGTGAGGCACAATTCAAACTGAGAAGAAACAGCTGCAAATCTCCATTCGTAATCTGAACATGAAATATGCAAAGTATGAATCTAGTAAAATTTAAAGTTGTCAAAAATTAAGTGGAAAACATAAAGATAATTTTCAAGGCATTACTAAGCTCAAATGGATTCATGTTGGCCATTCTGAATCAGAAAATCATATGGTTGGCTATGTGTAGAATGACAAATTGATGAAGAATGGCATCACATTCATCATCAAAAAGAACATTTCAAGATCTATCTTGAAATACAATGCTGTAAGAGGATAATATCTATATATATTTTGTTGTTGTTGTTAAGTACCGTGGAGTCAATTCCGACTCATAGTGACCCTGCACAGGGTTTCCTAGGCTGTAAATCTTTACGGGAGCAGAATGCCTCATCTTTCTTCCGCAGAGCCACTGGTAGTTTTGAGCTGCTGACCTTGAGGTTAGCAGCCCGATTCATAATCACTACGCTACCAGAGCTCCTTATATATCCTTCATGTTTGTTTCCAATTTTCACATTCTAATCATCAGTAATTATCCATGGATCTTGATTGCATATTTGATCAATTTCAGAGTGAAGAATTTGGTAGAATTCATTTTCTTCATCATTGTCTTTAGTGGTTGATGAGTAAAATTTGAATAACAATTATATTAAAGAGTTGTATCCTTTCATCATATTTATTCAATTTGTATGCTGAACAAATGATCCAAGAAGGTGAACTATATGAACAACAGGGTGAAATTAGGATTAGAAGAATGCTCTTAAAAGCATGCAATATGCAGATAACATAACCTTGGTAGCTGAAAGTGATGAGGACTTGAAACATGTGTCCATGAATATCAAAGAATAATCCTGGTGTGGCGCTGTGCATTAATGTGCCAGACTGCAAAGCCATTTGAACTGCAAGGTTGGCAGTTCAAGCTTACCAGCTTCTCCTCGGAAACCCTATACAGGGTCGCTATGGGTTGGAACTGACTCTACGGCCCTTAACAACAACAACAATCAAAGAATAAAGGCTTCATTATGGATTGCAATTCAGTTTAAAGAAAACAAAAATCCTCAGAACTGGACCAATAAGCCACATAATAATTAACAAAGAAAAGACTGAAGTTTACAAGGATTTCATTTTACTTGAACCCACAATCTAGGCATGTGGAGGCAGCAGTCAAGAAATTAAGATGATACACTGCAATGAGCAAATCTGCTGCAAGGAAACTTTTTAGAATGATGAAGAGCAAAACTGTTACTTTGAGTGCTAAGATGATTTTGACCCCAGCCATAGTATTTTCAATCATCTCCTAAGCATGTGAAAACTGGGCAGTGAATAAAGAAGACTACTGAAGAATTGATGCATTTGAATTACAGTGTCACCAAAAAATATTAAAGGTACTGCCAAAGAACAAACAATTCTATCTTAGAAGTACAGTTAGAATGGTCCATAGAAATGGTGGCGGTGGTGGTTATGTGCCGTGGAGTTGGTTCCGACTCATAGTGACCCTACACAGGATTTCCAAGGCTGCAAATCTTTACAGGAACAAAAAGCCTCATCTTTCTCCCATGGAACAGCCGGCAATTTTGAACTGCTGACCTTGAGGTTTGCAGCCTGATTCATAACCACTACGCTACCAGAGCTCCTTCTTACATACTTTAGTCATGTTATCAAGAAGGATCAGTCCCTTGAAGAGGTCATCATGCTTAGTAAAATGGAAGGTAATGGAGAAAGAGGAAGACACCTCCTCACCCCTAGGAGATGGATTGACACAATGGCTACAACAATAGGCTCAAAGATAACAATTGTGACAATGGCTCAGGAACAGGCATTGTTTTGCTTTGTTGTACATGGGGTTACTATAAGTTGGAACCAACTCTACAGCACCTAACAACACAACTACAAAGTTTGTTCCACTATTTTCAGTGAAGTAGATATAGCACAATATTTCAGTTTGTCTGATGATTCCAGTTTTGTCATTTCCCATATATATCAATCAGCTAAGTATTTGAAAAAATACAT
Source organism: Chrysochloris asiatica (assembly GCF_000296735.1). NCBI lineage: Eukaryota > Metazoa > Chordata > Mammalia > Afrosoricida > Chrysochloridae > Chrysochloris > Chrysochloris asiatica. The sequence goes on from NW_006408520.1 coordinate 57,531,650, forward strand.
ATCTCCAGCAGATGGAAAACCTGTCATGCAGTTCATCACATTTACTAGCATAAAAAGTCATGCGAGTGAACAAACTGCAAATCAAGTCCTTCACTATTTATATGAAAAATTGCAAAATTTATATAAGTAGGGCCAATGAGACAAGGCTTCCAATATATGAGGACATTATAAACATATACAACAGAATACTTTATACATAATTTTCCATTTCCATATAATGTACCATTGTACATTGATTCAATCTCATAGTATAGAGTACAATGAATTGTTGACCAGAAGCAGATTATTTTTTTAAAACCACTGGTCAGTTATTCTACACATTATTTTGCTACCTCTGCTTGCCAATGGACAGTTCTTAAAATGTATTTAAGCAATGATTAAATATTAAAATTATTTCTAGTATACATTGGAAAATACTTGCTATAGCATTGAGTTCAGATACCTTAGAAAATATTGCTAGAAGACCAGACACAAAAAAGGAGATGCCAATGACAAGCTGAAAACATTGGCAACAAAATACAAATACTATAGTGTGTATTTATGTCAGTTATGTGGAGTCCTGTTGTGGTGCTCTAGGATAAGCACTGGGCTACTAATCACAAGGTTGGTGGTTCAACTCCACCAGCCACTTCTCAGGAACCCTATCCAGGATTGTTATGAGTCAGAACTGAAACGAATGCACCTAACAACACCATGTGGAATAATATATTGCAAAGTTTTCATAAGATGTGTCAAGCTCTCCAAGATCCAGAGGTTAATTTAAAGACACCCAGATCTGTACTAGTAATTTACAGGAATTTTACATAATTGAAGAGAGGATTGTGATAACACAACAAAACAAATTCTACCAAATACTGATTATCAAGCAGTTCCCTGTCTCAGAAGTATTAGAAGGAAACAACTAAATGGCAGAAATACTCCAGAAAT
>NW_006408520.1:57533179-57539138 GCF_000296735.1 Chrysochloris asiatica
GGGATTGTAACCATAGCAATGAAATTATATACGATACAAGGAATATAAAACTAATGTTCTCCCATGTAAACTATCACATAATTCACAATAAAACATTAAAAAAAAACACTTCACCAGAAGTTACTGATGAAGATTAAAGAGCACAGCCTTCGGTATGGATTACATCTCATTGTAAAGAATCCAGGACATGTCATTCTGCTAAAATTACATATACCACTTTTGTATTCAATCACTAATACTATACCAAACCAAATCCACTGCCTTCGAGTCAACTCAACTCATAATGACCCTGTTAGGGTTTCCAAGATAGTACATCTTTACAGGAACAGAAAGCCTGATTTTTCTCCCACGGAGCAGCTGATAGATTAGAATTGCTGACATTGTGGTTGCCATCACGTAACCACTACACTAGCAGGGATCTTAGAGTTTCTGAAATTGCAAATCTTTTTGGGATTAGGCAGTCTTATTTTCACCCCAAGGGAAAGTGAAGTTTCACCATGGATAACTAACACACACACACACACAACTCACAAAGTCCACTCAAATGTGTGCGTAAGCAGATCGGGGGGGAACCACAGATTACTAGTGTTTAGGACCTTCACATGCCTTAATCTAGTATGATACACATGCTCACAAGTCTATCAAAATGATAGAAAAGTCCAGGGTAAGGCCTACCTTGGAGAATGTCTTGAATAGGATTTATATGTTCTATCAGGTGCTTGATTTCTCTTATCTATTAGCTTTGATCTTTACTCTAGCTTTCACTCTATCCTCAAATGGTTACAAGATGTCAGTAGCAACTCATGAGCTAATATTCTCTAATTTTAAGTGGCATAAGGAAAAGCTTCAAAGATGCTCATATTTAGTTACTGAATTGCAAAAGCTACTTTTTAACACAAATTAGGACAGTAGAAGATATTTGAAGATCCTCTTGGAAATATCTTGGTAATATCCTTTAACCCCTAAAGATATTCTAAGCACTCTTATTAGATTTCCTTGTAGTCTAAGTAAGGGAAAGATTGATAATTATGAAATGGTTTACTTATAGCAATTCAGATTTGTTTGTCTCCATTCATCATGGCCTGTCTAAATGCCAATAAACTTCCCATCTAATAAATGTGCCATGTAACTTGATAAAATAAATTCAATTATTAGGATATATGTAACTGTATGAGTATCCCCCACACTGAAATTCACCAGGAATATTCAGCCTGGAATTGATATAAATTATTTTAAAAGAAACAAACAAATAATAAATAAAACAAAACTCCAGAATTATCCTTGCTTCAGTTTCCTACCCAATGCAGCAGGAAAGAAAAAGTGAGGACTATAAGAAAGACCATTTTATGGGTTTTAAAGTGCTCTGTTTCTCCCCAGCTTTTCTTATTCCTCTGAACAAAAACAGCCTGTGTTGCTTTGCCAGTCCTTTCTTTTATGTACTACAGAACACCTGGTGGCCAATTGCTAGGTGGAGGATAATTAGCCCTTCAATTATCACCAGTTTATTTTCACCTGTTCCACTAGCATTTCACTAGAACTTGAAGCTTGTCTAATTAGTCTTTTCTGACCCATTCCCCACCATCAGACTCAATAAATATCCCTTCCACTAAGTAATTAACCCATGGTAGGCCAATCCTCCATCTTTTGTTTCAACTTTTGTTGTCAGAATCATTAGAATAAAATGAACAAAGAAACATCGTGAGACAGAGTAATAAGAAACTAAAAAGTTCTGCCTTTCTTCTCCCTTTGCCAGTTTCCAAATCCAAATTATAGAAACCTTAAGCACAGTGACATTTAGTCAGACACATATGTGCTTGCTGTTGAATGTCTTCAAAAAGCAAAATAGCACTGCCAGAATTATCAAGTTCAGTTCTTTGAAATGCCATAGAAAATATGGTGTTTATATTATACCTAAAAGGTGAAAGAGAGCAAAAAATAATCCAAATTTTAAAACACAGGCCAAAATTGTTAAACCTTTTCAGGATGCTGTAAATGAAACTTAAAATTTCTACTTTATATTAATTATTTTAGTAGATTAGCTCTTCTAAGCTATTCATGCACATGCATAAAAGTCTTATTTTGCTTTATCAAACAAATTGATAGAGAAATCCAACATATATATTTATGAGGTTAAAAGATGTCTCATGCTTATTCTTTTATTAAAAAATATTGTTGAGTGCCTACCATATATCAGGTATTTTGGTAAAGTCTGGAATACAGAAAAAAATGGAGGATTCCTCCTGGAACTCAAAGTTTAATATTTCCCAAAATATAATGTTCTTCAAAAATATTAAGTGTTGAGACCGTACCTACAAGCTGAAAAATAGTCAGGGAAACATTGCTCTTTGGAATACACATTTATCCATTTGTTCATCTCTTATTCCTTCTCTAGATTATCCCAAATATCTTTGAAAAACTTTCTTTTCCACAGTGGTTGATTTAGGATTGGGTAATGATTTGAACCACTTACAGCCAGGCTGAAATTATTTGCTCCACTTTGTAGAAAAAGAAACTCTCCCTTTCTCACTGAAAAGCAGAGGATGTGATTTTATGAGTTGCTGCTGACATCTTGTAACCATTTGAAAATAGAGACAAACAAGAGTAAATAACAAAGCTAAAAAAGAAAAGGGAATCAAGTCCTAGTACCATAACTTAAGCACTGTTTAAGCTACTTCCCAAGCTAGGCCTTACACTGGACTTTTCTGCTCTGTGAGTTACTAGTTTCTCCCTAGACCATTTGATTTCTATGTATGTCAATTGTACTCAAAAATGTTCTGATTGATGGAGATTGACTTGCCAATGTAAAAAATAACAGTTTAAGAAATTGTGGTGTTACAGGTTAACTACTGGACTGCTAACCACAATGTCGGCAGTTCAAATTCACCTGATGCTCCTTAGAAACCCTACAGGATCTCTATGAGTTGAAACCGAATCGACAGCATTTATTGACCACACTTATATTAATATTAGGGCATCTGTATCTTTCAATTCTTGAACTTTTTAGTATTCGGATAGAAAGATATTTACAATCTATCCATAGTATATTTTTCACTTGCTTTTCACGTATAAACGTTCTTTTTTCTGGACTATAAATTTGCTTCTGTGAATCTGATAAATCATACACTCTATAAATATATTGTTAATAAATTGTATCCATTTTTCTTATATCTCTCCACATGACCTCTAACTGGATTTTAATACAGTGGCTAATATTCTATCAAATTGAATAATTTTAGGATTACCTCAATACCCTCCATTCATTCCACAGATACTTAACAATAAGTGCTTAATTACTTTTGGATTCAGAATATCACTGATAGAAAGATAAATAAGAAAGGTTAGTATGTCATCCAGCTTTTTAAGAGCAAATGATAGGAAAGAATGAGTAAATACTGCAGACAATTGCTGTGTAGCTTTCAACCTTGTGTGTTATATTTAATGTGCTAAACACACCACTGTTGCACTCTTTCCATCACCTCTCACATCCAATTCGCAGCAAGTTCTATTGGTGGTTGTCATTGTTAAGAGCCATTTAGTTGTTTCAGACTCATAGTGACTCTGTATAGGCTTTCCAAGGAATAGCTAATGGGTTTGAATTTTGTGGTTAGCAGTCCACTGCTTATACTACAGATTGACAACACTGCCCTATGTATTGTCCTAAAACTGATAATTTCTCATTAATGCATTCTTAAAACACTAGCCCAAGACACCATTATTTCTTAATTCTACTGAAATAATCTATTAATTAGTCTCCTTGCCTCGCAATTCTTGGCTGCCTCACAACCCCCAGCCAAAATTATCCCCTCAGAACATTTATCAAATCAGTTCATTCGGCTGCTTCAAACTGTCCAATATCTTTTCATTGCCTTTAGAAAAGATATCTAAACACATAATCATGCGCTGCCAGGCACTACATGGCCTAATTCCTAGCTCTTTCTCTAACATCAGTACCATGCTGCCCTCCTCCACTGACTGCAACCACACTAAACTTCATTCTCTATCTCAGACATAGCAAACCCAGTCCCATTTCAGAGTATTTGAAGTTTATATTCTCCTACCTGTGATGTATTTCCTTTTTCCATCACTTAAGTCTCACTTCTCTGACAAATCTTCTCTGACCATCTTAGTTGAAATAATAGCCCTTGTGGCATAACCCCACCAAGTCTCTAACTCATTTCTCTATTTTATTTTCTTAATAACACTCATCTTTATTGCAAATGAGATTTTTCTATTCATTTAATCATAAAATGAGTATGTAAATTCCAAGAGGTCAAGTTTCATTCATTGCTCTCTCCCCAGTACCAATAATAATCAATAAGTTCTTGGCACATATTTACTGATTGAGTAATATACAAAACTAGAGATGCATCTACCTCAAACTGGGAGACCAAGGAAAAAAGAAAGAAAGTTGAGGGATATTAAAGTCTTAGATGATGGGTAAATTACTAAATGAATAAAATATAAACTATACAAATTAAGGGAAAATTTGAAGAACGTAGGATAACTTGAATAACTGGTACACATCTACTTTCTATAATTTCACCCTATAGACCACACAGGGTAAAGGAATGATGAATAGGAATAAATTAAATTGCAGGGGTATTCTAAGTACTAATTCTAGGATTGTTGTGAGGCTTGTACTTATTTAATACTGTTATTAATGACCTGGAAATGAAAATATATGTTGCATTAATGGAACTATTTGTTGCTGTTGTTGAGTACCATGGAGTCAGTTCTGACTCATAGTGACCCTGCACCGGGTTTCCAACTATACATAATCCTAAATTGAGTTTTGCTGCAAACATCAGTAAGGACTCAATTCTCAAATAATACCATTTATCTCAAAAACCTAAGTCAACAAAAACTTGAGAAATGATTCAAACTCTTTTTAAAATACTTCCACAAAGCTCAGCTTAATCCAATTATTCATCAAATAAGTAAATGTTGGTGAACTAAAAAGACTAAAGGGATAATGGATAATGAGCAGTAAGTTAGACACAACTTGATAATTTAAAACAATCATTTTTAAAAATCTGATTAAATGGGCATTTCTTGAGTGCCTACTAATGAACAAGAAACTTTATATATATTTCATTTATCTTCAGTTTATTTCCTAAAGGGTTTTATCATCACTGTTTCACAAACGAAAAAGCTGGTGAAAGTGAGATTCAAATTTTGATCTACCTAATTCCAAAGTTCTTTTTCACCAACAACATTTACTTTTTTGCAAGTTATGAACAGCACATCACCACACAGTACTGTTCAGAAAATACCATTTCACTTCATAAAGATTTGGCAACACATTCAGCAAAACCTATTAGAAAATAAACAAAACAAGACATCTCTTTAAAGGACCCCTAAAAATGAAAAAATAATAAAACAAAACAAAGCAAATAATAAAACAGCAAATAAGTATGTATAGTTAATGTGGTTCAGTGAGATACTTGATACTGCTCTTGTAGCTATATTTTTGTAGCTCCCACAAAACAAATGGGTGGAATCATGCATATTGGATGTATTAATTTTTTTCCTGGATAAGAAAAGGTGAGGGAAGATCCTGATAGGATCATATGAGTCCGTTGTGAGTGATTGTTAACCATGTTAATTGTGTTTGCAAAACCTTGGAACTGCAATGTGGAGACTGGTCAATTTTGCAGTCCTGCTGGATATAAAGGCACCATCTCAGAAGCAAGAATGGGAGATCTCACTACCTTCAAGAAAGATAAGCCTGCAGCTGAGTACGTCCTTTAGACCCCAAATCTCAATTTGTTGTTGTTGTTGTTAAGTGCCGTCGAGTCGGTTCCGACCCATAGCAACCCTGTGCAGGGTTTCCTAGGAGCGGCTGGTGAGCTTGAACCGCCGACCTTGCAGTTCAAATGGCTTTGCAGTCTGGCGCATTAACCCACAGTGCCACACCAATTTAGGACCTATTAAATCCAGGTGACAGAGCTGTGACATC
>NW_006408520.1:57539238-57540434 GCF_000296735.1 Chrysochloris asiatica
AAACAACAGGTTAGCACAGAAAACACGACAAGTCAACAAACTTGTAAAGGGTATATCCCATCCATTTAGAAACAAATTGATGAATGAATAAATAAATGATTGAATGAATGAATGAACAAAAACTTTTTAGCCTATATTGTTGGGAATAATCATGAGCTGACAGGGTCTAGAAGAAAAAGTTTAGAGATAAGTTTATGATCATCTTTTTTAGGGAGTGAGGGGTCCTTCTATAGTTGCCTTTCATTAAAGTAAATGAAGTTTTGAGACCTAACATATACCTGACCCAAGGCATGGTATTTTCAATCACTTCATATGGATGTGAAAGCTGGACAATGAATTATGGTGTTGGTGAAGAATTTTTAACTATACAATGGACTACCACGGTTGTGGAGTCCTGGTGTGGTGCTGTGGGTTAATATGCTGGACTGCAAGGTCAGTTTGAACTAAAAGGTCAGCAATTCAATCTCACCAGCTGCTCCTCAGAAATCCTATACAGGGTCGCTATGGGTCGGACCCGACTCGATGGCACTTAACAACAACAACAACAAGCAGGGCAGAAGCCTGAGAACAAGAAGGAGGCCTATAGGCATGTCCTTACTGGGAGAACTGTATTCTGAGCATTTCTGATTCTAAAATGTTACCTGTTAACTTCCCTAATAAACTCAATAATTGTGAGTACCATCGGTGAGCTCTGTGTAGACATGGCAACAAATTATCACACCTAGAAGAGAAGTAGAGTCCCATGGGAGGAATGGCTGGGGTCAGAATTGGTAAAGAAGGATGGAGGCATTCCTCACCTCTGCAGCGTAGAAATTGGCCTTGAACTAAGGTTGATTCTCCTTTCCCTTGTGAAGTCAGAGGAGGTCTGATTCAGTCTCCATATAATTTTCACTGTTAAGAAAACAGAACAATAGAAAAAAATTTTAAATATCTACCTATAACAAGAAAAGACTTTTTATACACTGAAATTTAACTGAAGATTAATTTATACCAGGTAGCAAAGCAAACAAGGAGTCTTCTTGTTACAGTGGATAAGTGTCAAGCTGCTAACAGAAAACTCAGTAGTTCAAACACATAAACTGCTACACAGGAGAAAGGTATGGCAATCTATACTTTCAGAAAGATTGTAATCATGGAAACACTATGGTGCAGTTCCACTCAGTTGTATAGAGTTGATATGAGTTGGAATCAACTCA
>NW_006408520.1:57541434-57552981 GCF_000296735.1 Chrysochloris asiatica
AAGCCTCATCTTTCTCCCGCGGAGCGGCTGGTAGTTTCGAACCGCTGACCTTAAGGTTCGCAGCCCGATTCGTAACCACTACGCTACCAGAGCTCCTTGTAGTAGAAAGATAAGTCCCATATGTCACTATCAATAGAAACCTTTCACCAATTTGTGGTGAATTTGATTATCATGTGTACAGTATTTTCAGTCTTCACATTCCCCACCCCCCACCCCCACCTCAGGCAATACAGTAACAAGATCCCCTAAGTCAATGTGCTACCAGGAAAAAAAAAAGAAAGAAAACAAGCATCCATATAAAGTAAACAAGTTAGAAAGGCTCATTTTTCATTTGTTAACTAGCCTCCACACTGCTGTTGGCTGTGACAACAAATGATTTAATGAGTCCAATTTAAAATGGTCTTGTCTGTATAAGATAGATGTCATGGAAAATACTTTTAAAAAAATCTCACAGCTATAGCAAAAGTTACTTCAATATACCTTGAGAAAAATCTGCACTACAATGCCATTTTTTTTCTCTCTAAATTTCTAATAGGCTAGATAGCAAACCCGTAACAGCAAGAAGCATAATATCCCCATTTTACCTGTGAGCATTTTCTAATAGTAACTGTTGACAAGATATTTCAGGAAAATCACCTCAAAAACTATAAAGATTTATCAACTTTGTGGAAAAGTGATTAGTCAACAAGAGCCTTTCTGAACTATGTGTTCATCTTGCTTTGTTATCACTTAAATGGTCCATTAGAGTGATATTTTTGTCAGAAGAGAAAGTGATAAGGGCCATGATGTATACACTTGCAGTGGCAAGGAAAGGTACTCATCTTTGGGGGAAGTGGGCAAGGCACTATCTAGCCTGTTGTATTTGGTTTTAGAAAGCTTATAAATGTATTAGATGAAAGAGCTGAAGTCTTCTAAAATCCGATTTTAGTTATCAAACACTGTCCTCATCCTCATATATGTTTCTTAGGTAGATATTTTTTAAAGAGTAATAAGCAATATTTTTTCTGAATTCCATTATTCTTCTCTTCATGTAAAAAATTTACATCTTTTTTATCATTGTTTGGCAACGGACAAAACATACACAAATTCCGAGAGGGTTGTTGTTGTTATGTGCCGTGGAGTCGGTTCCAACTCATAGCGACTCTATACAGGGTTTCTGAGGCTGTAAATCTTTACGGGAGCAGAAAGCCTCATCTTTCTCAGGTGGAACCGCTGGTATTTTCGAACTGCTGACCCTGAGATTACCCTGAGGTAATCTATACCGAAGGCCCGATTCGTAACCAGTATGCTACTGGAGCTCCTTTCTGAGAGGGTTAAATAGATTTAATTTTGTTGAGTTGACCTACCTCTGCTCAAAACTGAATATTATTTTGTTCTTGAAACATGAGTATGTCTAAATTTGAGTAGCTTAAATGTAAATTTTTGCATTTTTTGAATATTCACATGGGGTGATTATCCAGAATTAATTGGCAAAAATCAGGTAGACTCCATCATAAAATTCAAGTTTACTAAAATGGTTTTAGGGTTTCAAGACACTGTTGTTGTTGTTGTTAGGTGCCATTGAGCTGGCCTTATGCACAGCAGAACGAAACACCGTCCGATCCTGGGCCAACCTCATTATCATTGCCATGCTTGAGTCCATCGATGCTGCCACTTGGCCAATCCATCTCGTTGGGGATCTTCCTCTTTTTCTCTGACCCTCCAACTTACCAAACATGAGATCCTTCTCCAGAGACTGGTCCCTCCATACAATATGTCCGAAGTATGAAAGACGAAGTTTGGCCATCCTGGCCTCCAAGAAGCACTCTGGCTACACTTCTTCTAAAACGGATCTATTGGTTCTTTTGGCAGCCCATGGCACTTTCAGAATTCTCCTCCAACACCATAACTCAAATGCATCAATTCTATAATGATCTTCCTTATTCACTGCCAAGCTTTCGCATGCATAAGAGGTTATTGACAATACCAAGACTTTGGTCAGGTGCACCTTAGTCCTCAATAGTCCTCAAGCTGACATCTTTGCTCTTCAATACTTTTAAAAAAGGTCTTGTGCAGCAGATTTGCCTCATGCAATACGTCCTTTGATTTATTGACTGCTGCTTCTGTGAGTGTTAATAGCTGATCCAAGAAGAATGAAGTCCTTGACAACTTCAATCTTTTCTCCATTGATAAGAATGTTGTTTATTGTTCCAATGGTGAGGATTTTTGTTTTCTTTACAATGAGATGTAATCCATACCGAAGGCTGTGCTCTTTGATCTTCATCAGTAAATGTTTTAAGTCCTCTTCACTTTCAGCAAGCAAGGTTGTATGATCTGCATATCGCAGGTTGTTAATGAGACTTCCTCCAATCCTGATGAGATGTTTTTCTTCATAGAACCCAGCTTCTCGGATTATTTGCTCAGGAGCACCAAGAAAAGATGTAGTTCATAATCAAGCTCATGATAAAAATTTTCCTAAGAGTCAAAAGAAACAAGAAAAAGTAATGTCAAAATATTTCTACATTTTAAATGAGAAATTAACATATGCTGCATTAATTAAAGAAATGTAGACAAACAGACAGAGCCATAATACAAATACATTTTCAAGCCAAGATTTCGTTTAGATAAATATAGCTTCTACAAGTAGAAAAATTTCAACTATTTCTCAAAATTTTTACTTTTGTAGCAATCTCAAGGAAATCTACAGGGAAAGGAGTGAATAAAACAAAAAGAAGACAGAGTTAATTGCCAACTGTCTAGTCTGTATTGGGCATTAACCTTCCCATGCTGTGTTTTTATTTTTGGTCCAAATCTAAGGCCAACATTGTAGCAGAATTTGTTCAGAACTAATAGAAACCATACTCAGAAAAAAAGGGAATTTAATCTACACAAAAGAAAATTGTTCTTAGTTTGGATAATCATAACAATTTCTTCATTAGAACAACATACATGATACACAAGTTTCAGGATATTTTTTCAAATGTAAATGCAATCAGAGGTCTAACCCAATATTAATTTTATCAATTTACTGTTATGCAAATATATCATTAATAATTAATACTTTCTAAATTTTAGTCTAGCGTCTATGATAATTCCAAAATGATATTATTTTATTCTCACTGTTTTTCCTGTAGTACCCAATCTCTATTTTAATGTATTCTGCTGTTCTGCTAGTATCGCTCTTTGATTACTTGTTTTTGGTCAAATTATATTATTGTTTTATAGCATGGATATTTTATAGGGGAAGTCTTTCTCTTGTATGGTTTTTCATTTCTTCAAAGTTGGGTTCTTTGTTGTTTACATCTTAAATATCTTTTAGAGAATTTCTAGATAGCTACACCAAGTCATTCCTTTCATTTTCATAGAGTTTACCTAAATTTAAAAATTACCTATTTCCTATTTCACAGTGTAAATGACTTTCTGATTTCTACTTTTAAGGCATAAAAACAGTTTATTTTCTATAACCAAAGTATCTGTGGCTTGGGATATGCATAGATCTTATTCAGACTGACTATATGTATAGTCAGAGGAGGGGAATGAAAAACTCTCAGTTGAAGAAAAATGAATTAATGGAAAATCTCGTTTGTAACATTTGAGCTTTGCCTTAACTTTTTGAAATTTGTCAATTGCCTTGTACCATGCTAAACTTGCCTAATTGGAGAAAATATGCCATTTCCGCTGGAGATAATCTCAGACTTCAGATAAGCCTTTAAAATCAGTATTACGGACTGATGTTTCCTCTCTCCAACACCCCTTTTCTAGTTAAATAGAACTCCTGACCTTGAACTGTGTTTACTATTGACCTCCCTTGAAGTTAAATGTAGTCATGTGATCAATAAGCTGTCCAATAGGCTATAAGAAAATTGTTGCAAGGATATTTTCAGGAATCTTTCTTAAGAGAGACCTTTTATTTTCCCCCTCCACACTACTGCTTAGAATCTGATTTCAGACATCCATTTTACGTAACGCCAAGACAACAAATAGTGTGGCACAGAGAGGAGATGTTAGTGTGTGGTTAAAGATTTATAAACTCTGGGAAAGCTTTGGCTATTGAGAAACAAGGTTTGGGATTTAACAACCAAATCAATGTTTCAAATGCTAGACAAAGTTGGGAATCAGACATGGCTGCCATATGGGTTAGATATAATCCTACACATAATTTGTATCCACTGATTTACATGGAGACTGACTCATAGCATGTTGGGAGGGATTCAGATGTATAACTATTGACATATTTTTGCACTAAATTAGTAGGGGAAGAAAACAGGAAAAGATAGAAAAATACCTTAGAAAGAATTTATTCCCAGGGAAGAAGGAATCTGGAATGACAATTTTAAACACAGGATTTGAGAGTTAGATGGTAGCAAGGATATAATGAGGCAAAGGTTACCAAAATCCCATCCCAACCCAACTAGTGTAGTGGCAATATACGCTCGAAAGAGACAAAGAACCATGGGTGTGAACAAAAATGTTCCCTCATTAAATAGCTTAACATTTCACAGGACAAAATTTCTAAGAGCTGAACCATTCAACTGTTACATATTTTTCTTTGTCTTAATGTGAAATTGCCAAATTTTATAGCACCATGAAGATTAAGAGTGTCATAAACGAATGAATCAACAGGGACCTGTGTGTTTGTGACTGATTTTACATGAAATGGCACAACAACTTATATTAACATATTGATTTATTTAATAAATTGTTCAGAGTTTCCAAAAATATTTGTAGTATGTGAGACTTCGAAAGGTACACAGTCTTCTGCATAATGGTAAAACAGAACAGAATGTTGTTGTTGTTGTTGTTGTTGTTAGTAAGGGCAGTCAAGATTTTTCCAACTCATAGCAATGCTGCATAGGGTTTCCAAGGAATGAGTGGTGGGTTTGAACTGCTGACCTTGTGGTTAGCTGCCCAGTGTTTATCCTGAAGCATTTGACATTTTGAATTTGTTTTCTATTAGTTCTGTGTGAAGACTAGCCTGCTATAACGTTGGCCTTAGTTTCTGTTTGGAGCAGAAAAAAAAAAAAACTCAGCATGGGGAGGTTAAATGACCTCCTTCACATCCCTAGGTTTGTGAGAATTTGGGTCTTTAGATGGATTATATGTATTTCTCCTAGACCTCCCACAAGGTTCTCCTAGGACATGAATCCTCAAAATAATGTGAGTTTGTTGTTCCAATCTAATTTGTACAGCTTCTATTCCTACTGGAGCATAATATCATAATATTATGAATGTATAATTTATGTCTCAGTCTAGTTGGTACTATTTTTACTCCTATTAACTAGATTATAACTAAAATAGAACACATTTTCAGAATACTTAAGAAAGTTCAGGGAGCTTCTCCTCAATTTTAACTTCTGCCATATGTAACATTTAAAGGAACTGATGGACATATAATGCCTTTGCAGCAATGTTTCTCTCTTTTGCTTCATATGAGTCTACCACCTTGTGCCTGTCACTGGCAGCACCCTTGCTTCTTTTGCTTTCTCATATTATAGTACGCAATAGTCAAAACCAAAAGGGATTACAATTTTTCAAAGAAAAGCTGCTGCAAAGGTCTACAATGGCATTATACTCCTTTGATCCTTTAGAATTTAAGTACCAAAGAATCTAAGTTGTTCTAGTTTTGCTCTGTGGCTGTCACTGGGCTAGGCTATTGGAACTCGGTGTTAAACCAGACAAATCCAGTTCCTGCTCTCGTAATGTCTGCAAAAAAGCAAGGAATATGGACCCATAAGAATAAAACAATAGACAGCTACAATATAAAGTACAGGACAGGCAATATTATTTAGTAGTTAAGAAGATAAGCCAATGACCTAGAGTTAAAAAAACAAAAAAGAAGAGCATGCTCATCATTTCTCAAGCTAAAAGAGTTGAAGAAGGAAATTCAAGCCTCAGGTTGCAATAATAAAGGATAAAATTCAATGGACAAAGTATTGAATGACACAGGAAGCATCAAAGGAAAATAGGAGGAATACACAGAGTCACTATACCAAAAAGAATTGATCAATGTTCAATCACTTTAAGAGGTACCATATATCAAGAGCTGATGGTGTATTGGGCACTGACCTAGCCCCTCAGGGCTAGGGCTAGAAGTGAAGGGGCCAGCTGGTCTGTCATGCAGGGAGGTGTGCATGAACTCCCAAACTTGAAGCTGGTACCCATTTTACCTAGCTTGGATGGCTAAGGCTGAACTAACAAGAACTGGAACAACGAATAAGACTAAAAGAATCAATGCATTGAATCATGGTGCTGGAGAAAAATATTGAAAATACCATGGACTGCCAGAAGAACCAACAAATTTGTCTTGGAAGAAGTACAACCAAAATGCTCCTTAGTGCAGTAATGAAGATATGGGCTGAATTTGACAATGTTCCATAGACCCTGTCAACCTGGAGACGACCTGGAGCAAGAAGAGGAAGGGCTGGTTGGTCTGAAGTAAAGTGAGACATGAGGTCTCCTGAGCCCATGGATAAGGACATAGCTGTGGAGCAATACAGCTGACAGTGAAGTGTCCAGCTGATATGAAGTGAGGGGAGGCGCACAAGTAGGCCTAAACTTAAAGATAGTACCCATTTTACCTAGCTTTGATGGCTTTATGATCACAACTCAACTAGAAAAAGATTTAAATAAAATTATTTATGCTTATAAACAAACAAACAAAAAAAGAACGTAAGCCATGGAACAAAACTATCTTTTTTTCAAACTCAATTCAGCTATATGTCATTATACTCCTAGTTTGTTGTATAAACAAATGATAAGCTGTTTTTGTTGTTAAGTGCTGTCGAGTCAGTTCCAACTCACAGCAACCCTGTATAGAGTTTCTGAGGAGCAGTTGGAGAGGTTGAACCACCGACTTTGTGGTTCAAACAGACCTTGCACTCCAGTGCTTATCCTACAGTGCAATACCATGACATAAAAATATTTGTTACCAAAATCAAACCAAACTGATTCCTATTGACTTGATTCCAACTCATACATTTGCAGATATTTCAGAGTAGAACTGTACTCCATAGGTTTTCATGGTCAGATAGATGCTAAATAATTCTTAGCTACACTCATTAGCCCTCCACCGTTTCTAATATTTTCTGCTTTTACATTGCCATCTATGTTTATTTGTACTATGTGCCTGATGTATCGCTTAATAATAAGCACTGGACTGCTAACCCCAAGATTGGCAATTCAAACCCACCAGTCACTCCTCAGAAACCCTATACAGGTTTGCTATGAGTCTGAACTGACTTAATAGCACTTAACAACAACAACAACCATTATAACTGTTGTTATTATTATTATTACTTATTACAAAAATTATTACTCAATTCAATCCAGAGGTACCTGACAGCACACAACCTTGAAAACCTTATGGAACAGTTCTTCTTTGCACACACAGAGTTGCAATAAGTTGGAGTCTACTGGATAGCAACTGATAACAACCACTCCCACCCTGAAAACAATTCTTGTTGTTATTAAGTTCTGTTGAGTCAGTTCTGCCTCATAATAATCCTACATAGGGTTTCTGAGGAGTGATCGGGGAGTCTAAACTGCTACCCTTGCATTTCAAACCTACCTTTCGGTCCAGTGTTTATCCTACAGCACCACACCACAATTATTTTTGTGGGATTTCCTTTTAAGCTTCTTTTAAAGCTGAGGGATTCTCTGAAAATGTTACTCACAAGAAATCTATTGCCTGACAATCTTAAGAGACAAGTGTTATGGTGGATCTTGCTCCTTTTAAAAGTTAATCAATAGTAATCATCATTTGCCCAAACATATCTAATCTCTTCCTGTTTT
Source organism: Chrysochloris asiatica (assembly GCF_000296735.1). NCBI lineage: Eukaryota > Metazoa > Chordata > Mammalia > Afrosoricida > Chrysochloridae > Chrysochloris > Chrysochloris asiatica. The sequence continues at coordinate 57,549,205 of NW_006408520.1, forward strand.
CTACCAGAGGATAGTTATGTCTTCAGAGAAGTTTAATGGCAGATTCTTTGCCATCTTATCAAGTACAGTAATGGTATTTCCAGAAGGGTTACTGTCATTAGCATCTCATCAAACTGGGTGGGTATTATTTGATCTCAGAACTGTGTGTCTACAAAACTCAACAAATTTAAAACACTCAGAGCTGCCTCTCCAGAACTATCCCTATCAGTAATATAATTTCCATATGACACTAAAATCTTGCTATATCCTTGCTAAATCTGGAAATAAAATTAATGTTCTTTATTTCAACTTCTGGTAGTGTATCACCTTGATGCAAGAAATCAACCAAAAAGAAAAACATATTATTTTGTCTTTCTCTTGCTGTTTGGAAGCTTTAGTATGCCCAAACAGAAAACCTGGTGGGAGAAGAAACTGCTGTGCTGCATGTATTATTTATCCACATGGAAGCATTGTGGTTCTCAATGTAAAATTTGAGAAGTCAGTCTCATCTCAACCATTGTGGTCTAATACAGTTGTTTAATTGTTGTATTTCTTAAGAATGAAATTACAATGATTAAAAGGTGGATTGAGGGGTATAGACATAGAATCTTCCATAAGGATAAATGTGTAGTCCTTAGAACAGGGAAAAAGGATTACCGGGGGATGGGCAGAGGCAGCAAACAGATTGAAAGTGAAAGGCTGAAGACAGGTCTTGAAGTAGCAATTGCATAAGAGCCAAATGACCTTTACTTGCAACAAATGTTAATTTAGAGAAAATTTTGGTGTGACTTTAGGAAGATGACTGTAGAGCTAAACTTCATAGGGGAGTCTTGGTGCAGTTCTTTAGACTAAGCATTGTACCACAAGGTCCGTTTGAACCACAAGGTCAGAGATTCTCACTCACCACATGCCATGGTGTGGTGCTGTGGGTTAATGAGCCAGACTGCAAAGCCATTTGAACGGCAAGGTTGGTGGTTCAAGCTCACCAGAAGCTCCTTAGAAACCCTATACTGGGTCATTATGGGTCAGAACTGACTCGACGTTACTTAACAACAGCAACAACAACAAGGTCGGTTTGAACAACAAGGTCAGGGGTTCTTACTCACCAGTTGCTCCTCAGAAACTATATAGAGGGTTGCTATGAGGTTGAATCTGACTCAATGACACTTAGCAACAACAACAAACCTCATAGGGGATTCTGGTGGTTTGTAATGATAGAATTCTTGCCCTCCATGAGAGAGAGCGGGGTTTGATTGCAGATCAATAAATCTCATACACAACCACTACTCATCTTTCAACGGAGGCTTGTGTGTTGCTATGGTGTTGAACAGGTTTCAGTGGAGTTTTCAGACTAAAACAGACTAAGAAGAAATGCTTGGCAATTTACTTGTGAAAAATCATCTAATGAAAATCCCAGGGATCATAAAGATCAAATCCAGGACCAAGGACTTCACTCATTCTTATGCTGAAATTCTCTCTTTAAGGAAGTTCAAGTAAAAACAACAGTTCAACAAATGTTTCCTGAGCCCAGCTCCATTCATGTTGTTGTTGTTGTTGTTGTTGTCACGTGTCATCTAGTAGGTTCGGACTCATAGCGATCCTGTATAGGGTTTCCAAGGAGTTGCTGGTAAAGTTGAACCACTGACCTTGTGGTTCAAACCCATTTTGCTGTCCAAAGGGATAACCCATAGTGCCACGCTAGGACTCTGCTATTGTGTAGAAATCATCACTATTATAATCGACTTGTTAAACACCCATGTCTTCTTTAGAGTGTAAACCCTAAGAAAGCACAAGCTCTTTCTAACCTAGTAACACTGATGATAATAATAATAAAGCAGTCCACTACCATAGAGTTAATCCTACTCAAAGCAACCCTCTAGGGCAGAGTAAAACTACTACATAGGATGTTCAAGACCACAAATCTTTCCAAAATCAGGCAATCTTACATGTCTCCTGCGGAGCGACTGGTAGATTTGAACCACCAACCTTACAGTTAGAACCCCAATGCTTAAATCATTCCACCACCAGGACTCATTAATAATAAATGTTGTTATTGTTATTAAATGCCATAAAGATGTTTCTGACTCATAGCAACTATTGTATAGAGTTTCTGAGGAGCAGCTGGTTGATTTGAATCACCAACCTTGCAGCTAGCATTCCAATGCAATCCTAAAGTACCACGCCAGCATTCCATAGCTAACACTAAATTTCTCCCAGACAGTATGCAGTATTTCATTTAATTATCTCAGTATTCTGTGAAGTACTTACTCTTTTATTTATGCATACGTATGCATCTATTTTTGGAGCACCTAACTGGGTTGAGCACTGTACCAGACACTGGAGCTCAAATAGCACTTCTATGGCCCAGTCTTTAGTGTTTAATGTATCAAGTCTGTTCTTCAGATGATCTCTAAATTCAGGTGCGATATATTCAAGGTCATATTTTCGCTCTCATGGACTTGTTTATGGTCTATTCCACAACCTGGCCCTGGCCTTGTTTTGACTGATGATATGGAGCTTTTCCATCATCTTTTTCCACAGATGTAGTCAATTTAATTTCTGTGTATAATCTGTGTATAATTTGATTTCATGTGTACAATTGTCTCTTATGGTGTCTAAAGAAGGTATTTGAAATGAACAAATCATTGATTTTTAAGAATTCTATCACGCGATCTCCAGCATCATTTCTATCACCAAAGCCATATTTTCCAACTACTGATCCTTCCTCTTTGCTCCCAACCTTTGCATTCCAATCACCACTAATGATCAATACATCTTGATTGCATTTCTCAAACTGGGGGAACTGAAGAAAAATTCAAGCCTTAACTTGAGGTATTGAAGGATAATATGGAAAAATTATTGAATGATGCAGAAGCATCAAAAGAAGATGGAAGGAATACAAAGAGTCACTTTACCAAAAGGAAATGGTTGATGTTCTCAAGAGGTAGTATATGCTCAAGAGCCAATGATACTGAAGGAAGAAGTCCAAGGTGTATTGAAGGAATTGGCAAAGAACAAGGCACCAGCGATTGATGGAATAAAAATTGAAATCTTTCAAGAAAGTGAGGCAGCAGTGGAGGCACTCACACACCTCTGCCAAGAAATTTGGAAGCCAAATATCTGGCCTATTGATAGAAAGAGATCCATATTTGTGCCCATTCCAAAGAGAGGTGACCCAACGGAATGCGGAAATCATCAGACATCTTTGATATCCTATGAACCTAAAGTTTTACTAAAGGTAATACAGAAATGACTGCAAGCATATATTGGCAGAGAACTTCCAGAGGTTCCAGGCATATCATTGCTGGTGTCAGATGGATCTTGGCTGAAAACAGAGAATATCAGAAAGATGTTTACGTGTGCTTTATTGACTATGCAAAGGCTTTCGATTGTATGGATCATGACAAGCTATGGAAAAGATTGTGAAGTAAATTCCTGAACATTTAATTGTGCTCATAATGAATCTGTACCTGGAACAAGAGGCAGTTGTTCGAACAGAACACGGGAATACTGAATGGTTTAAAATTAAGAAAGGTGTGTGACAAGGTTGTATTCCTTCACTATACTTACTTAACCTGTATGTTGAACAAATAATCCAAGAAGCTAGGCAATATGAAGAAAAATGTGGCATCAGGATTAGAAGAAGACTCATTAACAACCTGTAGTATACAGATGATACAACCTTGCTGCCTGAAAGTGAAGAAGATTTAAAATATTTACTGATGAAGATCAAAGAGCACAGCCTTCAGTATAGCTTGCATCTCAATATAAAGAAAACAAAAATTCTCACCACTGGCC